>NC_133618.1:448224357-448590607 GCF_048593235.1 Sminthopsis crassicaudata | reverse complement strand
ATGACACTGGCCATCTTGCTGCTCCTCTCACAAAATGTTCCATCTCCTACTTGAGCATTTTCACAAGTTTTTCCCTATGCTTGGAATGTTCTCCTCCTTGTCTGTATCTCCTGGCTTCCCTGGTTTTCTTCAAGTCTCAGCCAAAGTCCCAGTTTCTGCAAGAAGCCTTTCTTAGTCCTTAATCTTAGTGCCTTCTCTCTAAAATTAATCCCAGTTTATCCTGGATACATCTTATTTGTACACAGTTGTGTTCATGCTATCTCCCCTATTTAACTACGAAATCCTTAAGAGAGGCTTTCCCCCCCCCTTTCTTTGTTATCTCCAGCATTTAGCAGAGTGCATATAGTAGATATTTAATAAATGCTGTTTGACTGATTGATTGTTTAGGTATTGTTTTTTTAAAATGGACCTTTGCAAGTCATTTCAGTGGGTTCTAGAAATACAGCTCAAAAATTTTAAATCCTACTCTGTAATTTAACTCAACTTTATTTTTGAAAGAAAGTGCTTCTTCTTTTCACATTCCATTTTTTTCATTTTCAGCATTTACCTTTATAAGATTTTATTTCCATTTTCCCTCCCTCCCTCCCTTCCTTCCTCCTGTCCAAGACATTAAGCAACCTGATATAGATTATACATGTACAATCATATTAATCATATTCCTGCATTAGTCATGTTGTAAAAGAAGAATCAGAACAAAAGGGGAAAACTGCAAAAATCAAAAAACAACCAAAAAAGATGAAAACAGCATGCTTCAATCTGCATTTAGACTCAGTAGTTCTTTCTCTAGTAGCATTTTCTATCATGAGTCTTTTGGAATTGTCTTAGATCATTGTATTGCTGAGAATAACTAAGTCTATTGAGTTTACATGGCACAATTGTATTGTGTACAACGTTCTCCTGGTTCTGCTCAATTCACTCAGCATCAGTCATGCAAGTCTTTCCAGGTTCTTCTGAAATCTGCAAGCTCATCACAATAGCATTTCATCACAATCATGCACCACAATTTGTTCAGCCATTATCCAATTGATGGGCATCCCTTCCATTTCCAATCCTTTGCTAGCACAAAAAGATATGCTACATCTTTGTACATGTGGCTCCTTTTCCCTTTTTAATGATTTCTTTGAGATACAGATCCAGTATTAGTTTTGCTGAATCAAAGGGAATAGGGGCACCTGGATGGACACTTCCTAGCTAGTGACCCTGGGCAAGTCACTTAACCCTGAATGCCTCCAAAGGGGAAAAAAATTAAATTAAATCAAATGACATGAACAATTTTACAGCCCTTTGGACATAGTTCCAAATTGTTCTCGAGAATAGTTGAATCAGTTCACAGCTTCGCCAACACAGCATTAGTGTTCCAATTTTCCTATATCCTCTCAACATTTAGCATGTTCCAATATTAAATATTAGCCAATCTGATACATGTGAGATACTTCACATTTGTTTTAATTTGCATTTCTCTAATAATGATTTAGAGCATTTTTTCATATATCTATAAATAGCTTTAATTTCTTTATTTGAAAACTGCTTGTTCATATTCTTTGACCATTTATCAATTCAGGAATGACTTGTATTCTTGTAAATCTGACTCAGCTTGCTCTACATTTTGGAAATAAGGCCCTTATCAGAAACACTGGCTATAAAAATTGTTTGCCAGCTTTCATTTTCCTATCTTATGTTTATAACCAGAGGGTCATTGAACAGAATTGTTTATGTTACTGTGTCTTTCAAGGAATCTTGAATGATTTTGAATTATGGGAGACTCTAGTGGAAAAATCCTCTTACTGTAATGCTTTTTCATAATAAACAATAAGCACAATGTAATCTTATATTCATTATGTCTTTCAGCCAATTGCAAAATAATAAAGATGTGGTTCAGTGTTGAATGTCATTTGCAAAAGCTTGCTTGTACTTTACTAATAACTTCATTGAGGCTGCCTTGATTCAAGTATAAAGACTGGCATAAAAATTTTGAGTAAGTGTGACTTAGTACCTGTTGGACAGTGGGCAAATAGATTGGTAGTCTTTAATATTTTCTTATTGAGTTTTTTTCTGGTATTAATAAGGTCCGAGTTTTCCCCCAAGCCTTTTGGTATCTTTCCCTCTTTCAGATACCTTACCTAGCACTGTCATATAATTACAGAAAAAAAAAGTACTCAGAGATTTAGCCTCTGTATATTATTAATTATCATCAGCATTTATTAAGTATCCCATTAAATTTGATGCTGACTAAAAGCACCTTTAATACTTTGGGCTAAATCTATAATAAATATTAAATTACATTTAACACAACCACAATTATATCTGGTTGAGATTACTTGCACTTTCTATGAATGCATTTTCCCATGAATTAAACACTGTAGCTGAATAGTAATTATGCTCTTTTTTATTCATAACATGTCTTTCTTCCAAGAGGTTTTAAGTGATTAATATCTCCCCCACCTCCACCCCAAACACAGATGGAAAATAGCTGTTACTAAGTATATTATATAGTGATTAATATTTATATAATGCTTTTAGAGTTGAAAAGAATTTTACATACATTATCTCATTTGATTTTCACAACAATTCTATGAAGTTAGTTTTGCAGGCATTATTATTTTCATTTTACAGATCAAGAAACCAAGATTAGATAGGTTGAGTGATTTACCTAAGGTCACAGCAAATATGACAGATGCTGGATGTAAATGGAACTCTATTTTGAATCTAGGTACAGCTGTTTATTTTTACAGATTTTTACCACCACACCAGATCACTTCTCAACAAATTAACATTAAGCACCTACAGATGTATTCCTTTTACATGAGGGTACTAGGGAGATTCAGTCTAGGTAAGATGTTCCTTTCCTTAAGAGATTTAGAGTTAAGTAGAAGGGTAAGATGTAAACACATAATCCCGATGCAAAACAGACTAAGTATATTACAGTTACAAATCCTAGGAGTATGTGAGATACTAGGGGAAAAGTTGTTCCTGATAGGAGCTCAAGGAGTGAAGAGATGGCTTAGGTTTAAGAAACAAGGGAACAAAGGTATGTGAGACACAATAGCATAGTATAGTGTGGCTGAAATATGTATAGTAGACATGAACTACAACAAAAACAATTTTTTAAAAATTTTATTCAAGAGATGATAAGGAGCTACCAAAGGTTTAATAGCAGAATGGCTGGACCAGATCTAGATGTAAAAAGGATTATTCTGGCATCAATATGAAGAATGCATTGGAACAGAGAAAGAATCAAGACCAAAAGTCTTGGAAAGAGGTTATTGTAATAGTCCAGGCAGGTAGAAATGATAACCCAACATAGGGTAATGATAATAATAATTCAGAGAAGGGAATTAGCATTTATTAATACATACTAGGTACCAAGAGCTACGCTAAGCTCTTTTGAGAGACAATGTGGAAGTAGAATTAGCAAGGTCTGATAAATGAGAAATGAGAGAGTTTAAAGTCAAAGATAATGTCAACAGGATGAGAACAAAAATGATCAGGTGAATGCTAGTAATACAGATAAAAAATCGGAACAGGGACAAAAGGAAAGATATTGGAACAAGCACAGGGCAAGTTGAGACACTTGGGATTCCTGCTTTACTAGTTACTACCCAGAATAAGGCCCCTTATATATCTCTGGGTATCATTTTATAAATGGATACTCTCATACTCACAGCTGTGAGAAAAGTGCTTTGTAAAGTCTTATATCACATAACATTTTGTCACGCACCTAGAAAACAACCATTGTAATGTTATGCATTATAATTGGTGTCATCCTCCTATTAGTTTGAGTTCTCTGGGGACAGAGGTGGTATTTAAGCTTTATAATCTCTAACTTAGGCCCCCTGGTCCAGTATAGTATATGCTTAATAAATATTTATTAAATGAACAAATAAATATAAATTTATTATTCATCTTTTATTGTTGAGAAAACTCAGGAAGAGTTAATGACATCACAGTGGCAGAAAAATAATTTTGGTCTCCAAACTCTAGTTCAAAGCTTGGCTGTCTGTGTCTTACGTGCTAAGTACTACTAGAAGGGGTAAAGAATGTTTGAGGGTGTCCCTAATACATTCCTAATCATCAGAGGCTGGAGCTGTAGAAATTGCTCTGGGCATATGTATTCTATTCTTTGTTTCATGATCAACTTGTTGTGTGACTTAGAACAAGCAACTTAATCTCTTATTTTATAGCTTTTCCTCTCTTTAAGAAGCCATGTGGGGTGGCAGAAAGGATGATGGATCTGCAATAACATGATCTGGGTTCAAATATTGAGCTTGCTACTTACCAAATGTGTGACCATGCACAAGTCATCTAACCTCTATGATCTCAATTTTCTCATCTGTAAAATGGTCATTATCTTTGAGGCCTGATTTATTAGTATTATAGTTTGTTACCCTTCTCTCCCACTGAGGTCACTTAGTGCATATTTTGTTATTTGCTTATTGTTTGTATTTTAATTTCTTAAGAGCAGGGATTAGGTTTTTTGTTTGTGGAGTTTATTTATTTATTTATTGTATAATAATAGCTTTTTATTTTTCAAAATACGTGCAAAAATAATTTTCAACATTTACTCTTGCAAAAAAAAATTTGTGTTCCAAGTTTTTCTCCTTTCTTCCCCCATCTTCAACAAGTAATCTAATATAGATGAAACATGTACAATTCTTCTAAACATATTTCCACGTTCATCATGTTACAGAAGAAAAATCAGATCAAAAGGAAAAAAATGAGAAAGAAAAACACAAGTAAGCAAACAACAGCAACAACAAAGGTGTTAATACGATGTTGTGATCCACATTCAGTTCCCATAGTCCTCTTTCTGGATGCAGATGGCTCTCTCCAACACAAGCCTATTGGAATTGCCCTGAATCACCTCATTGTTGAAAAGAGTCAAATTCATCACAGTTGATCATCACATAATCTTGCTGTTGCTGTGTATAATGTTCTTTGGATTCAACTCATTTCACTTAGCATCAGTTCATGTAAGTCTCTCTAGGCCTTTCTGAAGTCTTCCTGCTGATCATTTCTCATAGAACAATAATGTAGCAGGAACTATGTTTGGTCTTGGTCCTGCACTTTGCACAGAGTTATTCCTTAATAAATGCCTATTGAATTGAATAATAGATATAAAAGCACCTTTAAAAATGTATCTACTTTAATACTTCAAGAATCTATGATTTCATTGGTATGAGGTACTCTTCTACTAATGTAAATTAAGCTAAAAGATAGTTATATAAGTTACTGAAATATATGTATAATGTAGAATGGATATACATATGTATTTGTAAAGTATATATTGCCTATATATGTAACTGTGTGTTTATATATAGATATATCTGTTCACAAATAAAATTTTTATAAATATAGATAGATGCATGTAGTTATATATATATAGAAATATGCACATGGATATATCTATATCTACCTGTAGCTCTATCCATATACCTCTATGTAATTATCATAGATCGATATGTAGAGAGAGAGATAGAAATATAGCTAGATTAAAAACTGGGGCCAAGCTGACATTGAGCCTCTCTGAACATTTATCTGGAATGAGCTGAAAAGGCCCTTAGAGGCCATATAGTCCAACTTTTTCATTTTACAGATGAGGAAACTGAGGTCAAGATTTGTCCCTTGTGACACAGGGAACTAAAGTGGCAGAGTCAAATTTCAAACTCAAGTCCTGTGACTCCAAACCCAGCCCTCTCTGCCTCACACCACTCCATTAAAGAGCCTTGGTTTGACATTATTTGTGCGATTTTAGGCAAGTTGCTTCATGTCCTTGAGCCTTTATTTCATCACCCATAAAATAAAGATAATATGAGTTGAGTCAGGGACCTTATAAGCTTGTATGGAAAGGGCTTTGGAAAACTTTAAAGTGACACTTAAATGGGAGCTGTATAAGTTAAGAGAAATAATCCAGATTCCCTGACTTTCTGTACATAACCATTACCTCATTTCAACTGTGGTGACCTTTCAACTAAACAAACCTAATGCCTTTTCTTAAGAAAATAGTCTGAGACAATAGGTCATCTTATCTGGGCTTCAGGAGTATCAGCACTGTGCTCAATTAGGGTTTGGCCATCTTCTAAACATTCCAGGACCGAGCAAAGTAGGGGTGGGAACATAGTTTAACAATTAAAGGTATTTGAATCAGAATCCACTCCCAGCGAGGTTTGTAACATGTAAAAACATACTACATTTCCATTTCCTATTCCATAACCCCATGAGGCAGGTCATTCAAGTCTTGTTTCCATTTTGCAGCTGTGAAAACAAAGATTCACAGAATCACACAGCTAAAATTTGAACACAGGACTTTCCTGAATTCAGATCCAGCATTTTCCCCTGCTATCATCAAGCAATCAATCAATAAATATGTATTGAACTCCTATTTAGGGAGGGAGAGGCTTGGGATTGAGTAACTTGCTCAGGATCACGTAGTGTCTGAGGCTGGATTGAACTCGGGTCCTCCTGATTTCAGGGCCAGTGCTCTACTCACTTTACCACCTAGCTGCCCCTGAGCTCCTATTTTGTGCCAGGCTAATCTGAAAATAATCAACAGAGGTGAAGTTATTAGAATAAAGAGAGATATGAAATGTATTCCTGAAGAAGATAGATATTCTGCTTCTCAAAGATGATAACGAACTAATTACCTAGAAAAGGTTAAATAATATTCAACAAACTCTTTCAAAAGGACATTTACAAAATGTTTTCTGAATGATTTCTATATAAAATAATTAAAATAAAAACTTTTGGGCGCTTAAAGGGATTAGACCTTGATACTTTAGCTTCCAGAACTAATAATAACTGATACTTGGATGCTTTAGATCCTTAAAGATCTGAATTAAGTACTAGCTGTATTTTCCTGGGCAAGTCACTTAATTTCTCTGCCTCAGTTTTCTCATCTTCATCTGTTTCATAGGGTTATTGTGAAAAGATAATGTTTGTAAAAACATTAAAGAAAAATAAAGTGTTTTGTAAGTTTTAAGGTGCTATATAAATGTGCTATTATTATTATTATTTGCAAAGTGCTCTACATATATCATTGATTTTCACAAGTGGGTACTACAGATATTTTTAGATTTTACAGACAAGGAAACAGATTTAGAGAAAGTAAATGATAGCTGGTTTAAAAAAATACATATCAAAACTATTGAACTCATACACAAAACTGAGTTGTTGTTTTTTGAAAAAATCAACAAATCAGATAAACCTTTGGTTAATTTGACTAGAAGAAAACCAAATAACCAGTATGAAAAATGGAAAAGGTGAACTTACCACCAATGAAGAGAAAACTAAAATAATAATTAGGAGCTATTTTGCCTAATTCTATGCCAGTAAATCTCATAATTTAAGTGAAATGGATGAATACTTACAAAAATATAGATTTCTCAGATTAACAGATAAGGAAAGAAATGATTTAAATAGTTCCATTTTAGAAAAAAAAAAACTGAACAAGTTAGTAATGAACTCCCTAAGAAAAAATACATATCGGATACATGGTCCAAACCAAGGTCTCTCCTGCTTCAAGGTCCATCATGCAAATGCATTTCTCTTCCCTTTGATTCCTTTTCCTTTTCTTTTTCTACAATTTACTCTTTCTTTCATTCTCTTTTGGATATCCAGCATATCCCATTCTCTTGTTTTCCTGACCAAAAAGAAAGAAAGAAAAAGAAAAAGAAAAAAAAAAATGAAAACTTCTGTGAACATCACATTTTTTCTGATATTCTTTCCCTGGGATTCAACTTTGAAAACCCAGATTTTGTCAAATTTATACCCTTGCCAATCTCTTCTTACTATTTGGCTCCAACAGCAGTGAAATCATTTCCCTCCGCCCCACCCTAAAAGCATAGAGTAATATGTTCAAGATCACATTGGCAGTGATATTGTGGAAAAGTGCCTGGGAATCTTGATTCCCAGTTACCATCTCAAGATCACACTCCTTTAAAGAGAATTAGCCAGTAAACTCTACTCAAACAAAATTTTAAAAATATCTGGCATCAGCTCTTTGTCCCTTACATAATTTTGACCAGGGAAAGGACAAAGAACAGTACATCTAAGAAAGGGTTTTTATTCTCATTGCAATAGGGATTGGGATTGTTTATTGCTCTTTTTTTCCTACTTAATATTTTCAAGTGTGACTCCCAAAGCCTTGGCTTCACTCCAGCTTCAGTTTGTAAAGTTGTTCTCATATGCATTTTTCCAATTCTTCCCAGGCTCCAGAGTCCTAGAAATAAATAGCAAACATTAACTGACAGCTCTATTCCATTTAGTGCCATCTCAAGTTTGTTTCCCTGTTCTCTATCCATCAACTCTTTTACTTGCCATAAAAATATTTAGCTGTCATTTAAATGTATTTATACTATTTGCTTTGCTAGCCTCAGGCAACTATTTCCATATGTGGGTAACATGCTGCAATGTTTCCATCTGCTCCTCCACTAACTGGATTTCCCAATAGTTAGTGTTGATCTAGCATTTGAATCTTCAGTCAACTACCGCTGATTTCAAAGAAGGCTGGGAAAACAAATACATATTCCCATATCATCTTTCTTGTAAGCTTTCAGTCATTTCCCAACGAAATGCAGATCCCATTTGTAAACATGTTATACAAACCATTGTATTAGGTGTCAGTGCACAGTCTATTAGCAGCAGCAACAACAAAAAAGAAACGTAATCCCTGCAGGATTCTCCCTTCTAAAGAAAACAGCAATGGCAAAGATACGTAAGACCCTGATTCCTGCTCTATAAAAAGAGGGGGCTATGCAACATGATCTATAAATTTCTTCCAAATCTTGCTTCAATGATTCTCCTATCATTTAGCAACTTCTCCTTTCCCTCTTTTTAATTAGTTTGGTCCCGAAGTTGTAGTCTTTTTTCTCATTTATTATTAAAGTCACTAGAGTAAAGAAAAGAGAACTAGGAGAAGTCTAATCAGATTTTATTTTTATTTTTTAAAGTCTTAGAATTAAAAAAAAATAAAGTCTTAAAATTTAAAGCTTTTGTAAACCTACTTTAAGCTTTTGGAGCTAAACTAGTCTTCATTTAACATGAATGGCTGGAAAAAAGTAGAAGGCAATTTGAATGAAACTATGTTTAGGGCAGCACACTACATCATATAAGACAATAAATTCAAAATGAATATGCAACCTAAATATTATAGGTCATACCATTAAAAAAATTAACAGATAATCAGATCATGTGCTTTTCACAACTAAGAGGAGGGGGAAGAATTCTTAATTAAATAGAAGATGAAGTAACTGCAAATGAGAAAACAGAAATTTTTAGTTATACGAAATTAAAGAGTTTTTGCTAGAGTAAAATCAACACAACTAGGATAAAAGAAGAAACTATTGAGTGAGAAAACTTTTTTTGCATCAAATGTCTGATATGAAAGATGCTGTGCAAGATTAATAGGAATGATGAAGGGAGCCTTTGGGCAGTCAATTATTATATGTTTTCCAGAAGCAATCGCAGTAGCGATTTGATGACTGTTTTCAGAGCAAGTGATGGGAAGCTCAGAAAAGGAAATGCCATACAGGCAGGGTACCAGGCAAGATGACAAGATGTTTGGGACAGGTGAATGTGAAGCTTGGTCTAGGGCCAGATAGACAGAGCCGGTTGGTATCTGGCATTCGCTTACCAATTGGTACAGCTCTGAGTTCTAACAAGTCTGGATTCCCAAGCTCAATGGACTAATTGTCCTGAGGGTGCTGGTCCAACTGTAGAACAAGGGACAGTGGAAGAACAGTAGGCAAGATGTTTAGGATAGATGGATACGTGTGCATTACAATCCAGCCAACCTAGACAACTCTCAGAAAGAACACTGGGCTTAAAGTTAGGGGACTCAATTAGAGTTTGACTGTTACTTATGAGCTATGTAATTTTAAACAAATTATTTGACTTCTCTGGATCCCATTTTATTAGCTGTAAAGTGGGATGCACAGATTGTTGTTATAATCAAATGAAATAATGTTTAAAGTTCTTTGTAAACTTTAAAGAGCTGTGTATTATTCAGTAGTTTCTAAGGTCCCCTTAAAGGCCTAAATCTATGTTCCTATGATTTGTCTCCTCCCCCCAACCCCTCTTCAAATATCTTGTGCTCTTCCAACCCTATGCCTTTCATAGTGTTGTTTCTTATTTGGGAAGGTGATCCCTCCTTTTCTTTTCCTTTTTTATTTCTATTCATCCTTTAAAACCCAAAGCAAATGTCAACTTCTCCAGAAAGCCTTCCTGCATCCTCAAAATTAGTAATGACTTTGCTTCTTCCACCTCACATAGTACTTTGTTTTCCATCTCTCTAGTGCATTTATCATGCAATATTATATTTTGGTTGCCTTTGTTTGTATCTTATTCCCCTTTTAAATGGTAAATTCCATGGGGCAGAGCTGATGTCTTATCTAAATTTTGTCTCCCCTAGGCCTAGCATGTATATTCAAAAGAGTTATAATAAGTTATCTGCATTAACATGTTAAATAAATCCATGAGAACTGATGAGATCACTAAATGAAATAAAGAGGAAGAAAGGAACAGGATCCAGGACAGAACTTGGGGACACATCCATGGTTAGGTGACACGGATGAAGATCCAGCAAAAGAGACTGAGAAGGAACAATCAAAGAGGAAGAAAGAGCATCAGGAGAACAAATATTTAGAGGCAGAAAAGAATATCTCTAAATGTTGTATGTTCCTCTGGGTACACGTGGAATCTTCTAACAAACTCTGAGTAATTTGAGATCAGGCTCTTGTTTTGCTTTTGATTCTGTATCCCCCACACCTAGGGTAGAAAATGGCATAGAGAAGGCATTTAATAAATGATTGTTAACTAATTGATAACCAGTTTTCATCCCCAGTTATTTTTAATTAGTTCTTTTTAGATTGACGGAACTTCTCTAAGTACGACAATTTTCAGATGGATCTGATGAGAGATGTGACTTTCAGTAGAAAGAAAAAAAGACTTTTGGAGCATGGTAGAAGAATATTGGAATGGGAATCTATGAGGGCTGAATCCTAGCTCTAACACTTATTAGCTGTGTGACTTTGGGAAGATAATATTACTTCTCAGGGTGTGTGGTGTTTTTTAAAAAAAACCTATAAGATGACAATGATGATAATAATAGTTGACATTTATATAACACTTTAAAGTACACAAAGTACTTTCTCATTTGATTCTCAACAATCCTATAAAATAAGCTCTATTAGCCTATGCTTATCATTAGACATAAAATATGTATATTTTGGAGATGAGGAAAAAGAGACTCAGAGAAATGGCAGCTAGGTGACACAATGCACAGAGTTTGGACTTGGAGTCAGGAATATCTGTGTTCAAATTCTGCTTCAGACAGTTAGCTGTGTTACCTTACACAAGTCAATTACAGACCAACCTTACTCTTCTGATATGTAAAATGGCAATAATAATAGCCTCATCATCTCAAAGCTGAATTGAATTAACATGCATAAAGCACTTTGCAAATCTTAAAAAATTATATAAATGCCAACTATAATTACAATGGCATGCCGTGGGTCAAAAACTAGTAAATAGCAACAGCATATAATATGACCCTGTGTTTTCCTGGGTCCAGGACAGATATTCTATGCATTGTCTCATGCTGCCTTTTCAAGTCTTATACTTGTCTAGCATTTTGTAATTTATGTAACTCTGTTGACTTCCCAGCATTGTTAGTTTCAAATTAAATAACTTCTATAAAAGGCTTTGTAAATCATAAGGAGCTATATAAATGTTAGGTATTATTATTATTGGAATATAATAAAAGAAGAAATGAATCTAAGACTTCTGCTTTCTTTTTTTTTTTTTATTTGCTGAAACCGAGAGAACAAGGTTCCCTTTTTCATGAGAAATAGCACTGTGGTGACTATTTATGGCACCATCTGAAAAGAATGTTAGGTTTCATCATAAAGTACAATATTAATTATCTCAGCCAAATTTTTACTGATTCAGTTAAAAAAAAAAAAAAAGGACTGTATCCAGCTGTATTATTGCTATATTACAAATTGGGTTGTGGTTTATTTTGTTTCCCCCCACCCCAGAAATAGCCCTGAGATATTGAGGCTAACACAAATCTCCAAAAGTTAGAGCACAAATTCATCAAGTTCAGAACTCTTTCATGAACCCAACAGGCTTTCTGTGTCCTCTCCTTATCACAAGGAATGCCCAATTTGCCTATTTCTAATGTGAAATGAATGACCTTTAATATTTCACAGTCTAGGTCTGAAGCTATTAAAACTATAGATATTACAATTTCCAAAATCATGCTCTAATATATTGTATTATTAGAGCATCTGCCATCAATTAAGCCCATTGCACACCCACAATTGTGAGTCCTTGGTCCAAAAGAGACTTCTGTTTTACCTGTAGGACAAGGGCACTGTGACCTCTCTCTCTTGAGGTGACATATTGGCTATCAGGTTCATAGAATCATATAAGAATAAGAATCTTAAGAATTGGAAGAGTCAGGGGGCAGCTAGGTGGCGCAGTGGATAGAGCACCAGCCCTGAAGTCAGGAAGACCCGAGTTCAAATGTGGTCTCAGACACTTAATACTTCCTAGCTGTGTGACCCTGGACAAGTCACTTAACTCCAGCCTCCAAAAAAAAAAAAAAGAATTGGAAGAGTCCCTAAAGTCCCTTTGCAATAGAAATTCTTGATGGATGACTGTTCACTTACTGCTTGAATAGTTTGAATCCTAACTCTGCCCTGAGTAGATTTGAATACATTAGTTCTCTTCCTTTCCTCTTTCCCATGATGCTAATCTCCATTTCTTCTGTAAAATGAAGGGATTTCCCTTCAGTAGCTACATCTAAGCTCCTATTAAAACCTCTAAGAAATGGGAATCTCAGTTTCTCTAGGTTATTAGATACCTCAAAGTGCTAGAAAAGTCTTGATTTTTATTGAGTCAAAATCTTCCTCTTTTAAATTCAATTAAAGTTAAGTATTTACTATTGTTGGGACTGTGGGACACCTTCATCAGAAAGATAGCCTTGCAAGACAAATGGAATACTGATTCTAGTGTGAGGAAGACCACAGCCTCACTTACTATCTGTGTGACCTGGGCCTCTATAGTCTTATCTATAAAACAAGGTTAATAGTATTTATTTATAATGGGCAGCTAGGTGATACAATGGATGGGGTGCTTGGCCTGAAGTCAGGAAGACTTATATCCCTGAGTTTGAATTTGTTCTCAGACACATACTGATTATGGGATCCTAGTGAGTCATTTAATCCTGTTTGTCTCAGTTTCCTCATTTGTAAAATGGGCTGGAGAAAGAAATGGCAAACTATTCTTGCATCTTTGCCAAAAAACCCTGAATGAGGTCATGAAGAATTGGATGGGACAGAAACAACAGAACAAAAATTATGATACTAAGCACACACAGTAGTAACTGTTAGTAAACTGGCTCAAATGGATAATGTGTATAGTGTTAGACAAACATCTAAGGAACAAGGTCCTTGGGAAAGAAATGCCTGTGGAGTGGGTTCCCCATAGACCAAGCCAGCAGAATGCAAGCTCAAGTAGGTTCTCCCAAGTTGGAAAGATTTCAGGTACTGAGAGACTGCCAAGATCCAACTATAAGCTAAATATGACTAGTCAGCAGAAGGTTGGCTACTGAGAGTTTTTCACAATGACAACTCATGAAACAGATAAGGATCCCTTAGTACTAGGCTGCCTCCTGCCACCATCACACCTCATACATTTCTTCAATGTATTGATTTTAAATGTTAGTGTTCAATGTGTAATTTTTATCCAGCAAACAAGAAGACACACTAGAAGAGCCAAACTACTTTGTGATTAAGTCTTAATGCAGAGCCCTTTTTATAGTGGCAAGGAACTGGAAAGTGAGTGGATGCTCATCAGTTGGGGAATGACTGAATAAATTGTGGTGTATAAAAATTATGGAATATTATTGTTCTATAAGACATGACCAGCAGGATGATTTCAGAAAGGCCTGGAGAGACTTACATGAACTGATGATGAGTGAAGTAATAGAGACGAGAACATTCTACACAGCAACAGCAAGATTATGTGATGATCAACTGTGATGGACGTGGCTTTTTTCAACAATGAGATGATTCAAAGCAATTCTAATAGACTAGTGATAGAGAGAGCCGACTGCATCCAAAAAGAGAACTAAGGGGATGGAATGTGGACCACAAAAGGCATTTTCACCTTTTTGTTGTTGCTTGTTTTTTTTTTCTCACTTTTTCCCTTTTTGATCTGATTTTTCTTGTTCAACAAGATAAATATGGAAATACATTTAGAAGCACGTGTTTAACCTATACTAGATTATTCCTTGTCTGGGGAGGGGAGTGAGTGAGAGCAGGGAGAAAAATCTGGAACACAAAGTTTTGCAAGGGTCAATGCTGAAAACTATCTTTGCATGTATTTTGAAAATAAAAAGCTATTATTTTAAAAATCTTGCTACAAATCAAGTCCTTGATCACATTACAAAGACAATACTATGTCATGGGCTAGACCATTGTAGAATAATGGTTCCCTAGAATTCCAAGTGAAAGCTTTATCAGGGGGGGTTGAATCCAAAGGATGAATTGGATTTAGAAGAGGGATTCATGAGTAATCTTTGCAAATTTCCTTTCAAAATGATCTCCTTTCCTTCTTTTGAATAGTTTGAATCCTAACTCTGCCCTGAGTAGATTTGAATACATTAGTTCTCTTCCTTTCCTCTTTCCCATGATGCTAATTTCCATTTCTTCTGTAAAATGAAGGGATTTGGGCTAAATCATTGCTAAATTTCCTTCAGTAGCTACATCTAAGCTCCTATTAAAACCTCTAAGAAATGGGAATCTCAGTTTCTCTAGGTTATTAGATACCTCAAAGTGCTAGAAAGGTCTTGATTTTCATTGAGTCAAAATCTTCCTCTTTTAAATTCAATTAAAGTTAAGTATTTACTATTGTTGGGACTGTGGGACACCTTCATCAGAAAGATAGCCTTGCAAGACAAATAGAAGGGAACTATAGATGTGGAAAGTTACACATAGTGTCAGATTCAGTTCATGTGTTGATTCATTTTGATTTTTCCCACTGCCCTGAATAAAGAATAAGTAAAAAACAAAACAAAACAAAACAAAAAAACTGCTTCCATCTCTCCACCGGATTTTACCAGTTTGAGTGTGTGTCTCAAGGAATCTGGGAGGCGCCAGCCACATTCCAACAGCTGATAATCGAGAGTACTTGGGGTCTTAACCGTCTTACTCAGAATGGAATGCACACATATCTTACACTTCATTACAAGGTATGGCTTGATGGGGGAAGGATGTATTTGAAAAAGAAGATGCTATACAGTGATAAAAACAGGATTAAAAATATTCAAATTCTAGCCTTTATCAAATTCTTCCCCTACAGATAAGCCACATTTCTTTATGTTTCTGGTTAGTCCCACGCAATCCTTTTAGTGTTATAAAGTGAGAGGAATAAGGTCATGCTGGGGACCTTGTCCCTGAGCAGTTTTAATATCTGGGAAACAGTGACACCTGCTGGCGCCTCCCTTTGTCTCGAAGAAACTTTCAGGCTCTCTGGGAATGGGAGGCATTTTGTCCCTCCTCGTGGTCATCATGATGCTCCCATTGACCAGTTTCTATTTATGAGCCTTCACCAAAAGCATTTGCAATAAAAAAGAGCAAAATCCTGATTCTGCTACCTGCCAGCCATTGGTGAGCAAATCAGTTTCCCCATCGGAAAAACAAAAGGGTGGGACTTAGTGAGGTCTAAGATCCCTTCCAGCTCCAAATTTGTGTGACATGGAGGTTTAAGAGCTATTACATGTAGAAAGACAAAATGTTATCAGTGATCTTTTGAAAGTCCTTTCCGAAGATATGCAAGCCTGTCTTTAAGAAGCCAAGTATTTGTCCCTTAAACTAGAAAACATAAAGTGCTTGGAGTATGGCTATGATCTCCATTTTTTAAAAATTAATTTTATAATTATAATTTTTTGACAGTATATATGCATGAGTAATTTTTTTTACAACATTATCCCTTGTATTCATTTTTCCAAATTATCCCCCCCTCCCTCCACTCCCTCCCCCCGATGACAGGCAATTCCATACATTTTACATGTGTTACAATATAATCTAGATACAATATATGTGTGTAAATACCATTTTCTTGTTGCACATTAAGTATTAGATTCCGAAGGTACAAGTAACCTGGGTAGATAGACAGTAGTGCTAACAATTTACATTCACTTCCTAGTGTTCCTTCTCTGGGTGTAGTTGTTTCTGTCCATCATTGATGATCTCCATTGTTATAAAATAAATTCTTATTTACTTGATTCTCTTCTGTCCTTTGGATTGAAAGGAATTAGGGAAATCCCCCTTCTCTACATTTTACAATACTGATGAAATAGCTGTGACTAAACAAATACAACTGAATGAAGGCCAGCTAAATGGGTTGTATAATTAAGCAGAGATTTGATTTGCTTCGAGGTCTTATTTTAGCATGCCGTCTGATAACAGGAATAGTTTTATCTATTTGAATTTAGAAAAAAAAAAGAATTCTACATTATGCTATCAAATTAAACCTTCTAATATCCTGTTCATGAACTATTATATATTTGCATCTTTGATAATGGCAGTTACAGGGCTAATACCACAGAATTAGTTTACCTAATTTTTAAATTACTTAAGTTTTATAATCAGACTTATTATTTCCTCCAATCTGCATTACTGGTTGCCACCATTCTTCTATCCCAACATTCTTACTTGTGAAGGTTTTTTAGAATGAGACAATATCATTTGCATGTTAGCTTTCCCTCATCTACCAATAAGGAGAGGATTTATACCTGTCACCAAGTAGAGGAAAGGGCATAGAATTTATTAAATACCTACTATGTGCTAGATACTATGCTAAGTGCTTTTATAAATATTATTTCATTTGATCCTCAGAACAACCCTACCAGGAGCCCTACTTTATTTTACATTTAAGGAAACAGAGGCAGATAGCAGTTAGATAATTTGCCTAGAATCACACAGATAGTAACAGTGAAAGGGCCCACTGTACTATCAGCTACCTTGAGCAAATTATTTAAAAAAGAACAATCACAGGGCAGCTAGGTAAGGCAGTGGATAGAGCACCAGCCCTGAAGTCAAGAAGACCTGAGTTCAAATCCAGCCTCAGACATTTAACACTTCCAGGCTATGTGACCCTGGGCAAGTCACTTAACCCTAACTGCTTCAGAAAAAAAAAAAAACAACAACAACAACCATAAAACTTATTAATGCCTTAGCAGAAGCTTTATACGTTTCTGTACAAAATAAAACAAAACAAATTTTTGTCACTAGGTGGTCAACACTGTGCTGATTAACCTCTTTCAACTTGCCTACACTAGTATTCAGATAGCAGATGGCAGGTCTTATGGCCTTTCTAATTTGGTGAGACGTTCCAGAGTTTGCACATACACATAAAGGACATGGTCTTTGCAAATACAGAATCACCTGTCCATGCCTTCTTTGGTCAGCCAGTTGGAATGCTATAGGAGGAAATTAAGGTACTTAAGAAGGGAAAAGGAACCTTTCAGTTTACAACTATTATCTTCAATCATTTCAAACTTCTCAGAAACATCCAATCCCTTTAGATATTGCCACTTAATTATAATGCCTGTGGAAAGAACTGCCAGAATTTTTCATTCCAGATATGCAGTTGGCCTGGGCTTGAAGAATTGAAATAGAAAGATATATTCTGTCTAGTTCAAAGTAATTTATCTCTTACACATCAAGACTTTCCCCATTTTGATTTCAATATAAGGTGGGTTGGCATAATAAATAAGATATGAATTTTGGTGGAATTTTGCAGACTGCAGATGACACAGAAAAAAGTTTAGAAACTCAGAAAGGCATAAAATATATTTTTGGTACAGTGTAATATCAACCCATTTTTTACAACCCAGTTTCACTTGATAAAAGAAAGAGAAAAAAGTCAGACATCTCTTGTACACGTGAAGGCCAAAAATTTTTACTCAAATTTTCCAGATTTAAGGGGTTAGGCAACCCCAAGATATGGAAGGGATAATTGTATTTATACTCAGAATTCAGACCTTGTCTTTGAAAGTTTGGGTTTTATGTTAGAGTAAATGAGTAGGAAGATTATGATAATCCCCAAATCCATACAGAGAATCTAAAATAAGCCTATCAGAACAATAACAAAAACCTTATTAATTGACCTGCAGTAACTGGAATTTGTAATAAAAGAACTGGGCCAAAATTTAACTTTGCTTAGAAATTTTTCTTAGTTCAAATAGCTAAATCACTGTATAAAGTAAGTATTGAAAATACTTAATAAGAAAACATTTTTGAGCATTTCAGAAACCTCTAATTGGGTATGTAAATTGCAAATCAGTGCCTTCTGCTCTGAGGTAAAAAACTAGGCTCTTTTCTGTCCCTTACATGCTCACCTAGTGTTCTTACTGACCCCTTTCCCTATGGCTGAAATGTCCTCCCTTTTAAAATCTGATCTTTCCTTTAAGACCCAGCTCAAATGCTCTTTTGTCTGTGTTGCCTTTCCTGTGCTTCCAACTTGGAAATGAGCATTCTGTCCTCTGATTTTGAAAAGTGTTTTCATGGTATTTGATTCTTTATTATATAGGGTTAGGAACTGAATCTGTGAGTTCACTGTTGTAGGAAACTCTGGAATGAGGAAATGCTCTCTACTAGTGCAGGTTGGTACTATGCCTAAGACTTAAGGAGTTACCTGGAGTGTGGGCAACCAAGTGACTTTCCCAGCTTCAGAGTTAGTGTACATCAGAAGCAGGACTTGAACCTAGAGCTTCCTGGCTAAAGGGCAAGTTTTCTGTCCGCTATATCATGCGTCTCTCTATTAACACTACATAATAGAGGGTTGTGGGTGGGTGTGTATGTGTATGTAAACTATGCATAAGGCAGGAAGATTCTCTTTGTATGTCCCTCAAGTTTGGTGCAGAGTTCATTGTTTAATAACTGGTTTTCCAATGAGTGGATAAAGCAATTTTTATTTTTATTTATTCTTTTAAGTAGCTCCAATAAGGAGCTGGTAGTCAATACCTTGAATGAGAGGAAGCAAGGTACAATGCAAAAAGTCAAGGATTTGGATTGAAAAGGCTTCAGATTCTGGTTATGTTACTACCTATGAGGCTTTGAGCATGTCATTTTACTTCTCTTGATCTCAATTTCTTCATGTAAAATAAAGGTCTTGAACTGAATCCCTACTGCATTTATTATTGTATTTTTATTTATTTACAATTGCAGGTTAATCTGGTTTGGGCTGCATTCTGGACTTCTATACTTCTGGAGACATGAGCTTTGTGGTCAATTTGTGACATCTGCTCTAATCCAACTCTCATTTTAGAGATGTGAAAACTCAAGCCCAGTGAGATTTACTAATTGACACAGATAACAAGTGGCAAAGCTGGAATTATGAACAGAAACCCTCAAAGTCTAAGTCCTAGACCCTTTTCAGTCTGCATCATATCTCATCTTTAAGGTTTCAGTCCCAAAGTCAGTAATTTAGTTCACCCCTCTAAATTATTGTATGTATATTTGACAGGAACCTTGTTGCTTCTATATAAATGATCCAGAATTTTTAGTGATTATGAATGAACTTTTCTAGTTGTTTGAATTTTGGGAGATTTTTGTTGTAGAAATATCAGACTACAGAATATCCACTTTTGGTCACCTTGGAAAAAAGAGAAAGTTCTTTTATTTGGCTTGATGGAATGTGAGAGAATTCTTCAGGGACAAGGTCAGCAGTAGCTGAAGAGAAGAAAGATAGCATTTGAAAAGAATGAGGACATCATCACAAGTTCAGAATTGAACTTTAGCTCTCCAAATGTGGAGCTGTCAAATCCATGGGGGAAGGGGAGAAGGCAGATGGTGAGAGGTCCCCCTAATAACGGGAAGGATTGGAGAACTACACTTTTGTATTTTTGTGATTCAACCTGGAAGGGAACCAGTATCTATTAAGTATGAGGCAGTAGGCTAAATGCTTTGCAAATATTAATTGATTTGATCTTCACAATAACCCTGGAAAGTAATATTATCTCCATATTACAGAAGAAGAAATTGAATCAGACAGATTAAGTGACTTGCCCCCATCGTGAAGAAATTTAAGGTGAAGGAACAATTGAGTTTAGTTAACAACCTAGTTAAAAGCAATAATTAGTTAAAATAGCAAGGTACCATATTCCCATCTCTTTCCTATCTCAGATGAGTGGCTCCTGGCCTAGCCACTATTCTCTGTTCCAGTAGAGTCTCCCTAGAAGTAGTCTCATTTTCCTCCTACATCAGAGGTCCTTAACCTTTCACGGATTCCTTCAGCAAGCAGACATCTGGCATTCGAACAATGTGGCCAGCCCAATGGAGTTGTGCTCTCTGCTGTAGAGCTGGAATGCTTGGCAGTTTAGTTCGAGAAAGGACTCAGTGTCTGGTATCTTATCCTGAATTGTCTTGAACAGAATTTTCTTACTTTGGCCTTATACTCCCAGAGCGAAATTGATTGTCTCCCCCTCAGAGATCCAGGAGTATTTCTCAAAGTTTAGAATGATTCTTCTCTAAGGTTATCAGCTCAAGCCCCCATTCCCTGTTTCTTGCCTCTCCCTCATTGTTCAGTCAGTAATTAGCATTCCAATTCCATTTAACCTGTTAACATCAATTAGCTTTGACAAAGATATACTGCAAAGATACAGCAAGTATTTTTTTCTGTTTCTACTCACATTCTCCCATGTATTTCCTCAAAGTCTTAACACAGTTTCTGTGCAGAACAGCCCTACCCATTCATGTTCAAATGTAGCATACGGCTTGATGAATAAATAAGTGGTTTTAGTGCCCTGGCTTAGGGGCCAGATGAGGCAGCTGGTAGTCCTGTGCACTAGGCCTGGAGTCACAAAGACCTGAATTCAAACCCTGTCTTAGACACTGCTTGTGTGGCTCTGGGTAAATTTGCCTCAGCTTACTCATCTGTAAAGTGAGGAGAATAACAGCACTTACCTCCCAGGATTGTGTGAAGGTCAAATGAGATAAGGGTCTTAGACTGGTATATAATAAGCTCTATATAAATATTAGCCATTATTCTTATTTCTTCAAGGTCTTAATGATGAATTGTCTAATCATAAAACCCAGCATAAATTCTACTCCTAAATCTTCTTCCTGGTGGTTCAGCCTCTTGAGATTTCAAAGCTTACAAAGTTATTGCCATCTCCTCCCGTAAAACAAGAATCAATAAGTGTAAAATGGTAAAGAACAGAAGTCACAATTTGACCTCTGGGGAGGAGGACCCAAGTCTCTCCTTTCAAGCAACCGTATCTCTGAAATAAAGCCAGGAAGGAAAGCGCATCCGCGGGCCCTGCTGAGCAGGAGCGCCTTCAGAATGCACTCCAGGTCTGTCCTCAAGCCAGTCAGAAAGATTCCTCTTTATCCCAAACAAGACCAGCTTATAGGATGTCTGCGCCTGCTCCGAGTGGAGAAACAAGGCACTCCCATCACCCACCATTGTGCCTCTCTAGAAGCTGGCTCCCCAGCTGCCTCCAAGGGACACAAGGGATCTCACTTTTGAGCCACTTCTCCCATTACACCCATAGAGATGTGCATGGTGTTTTTCCTTTTAGGATGTGAGCTGAGGGCGATTTCCCTTTTGTCTTGAATCCCCAGAAGCTAGCTCAAGTAGACACTTAATATATGCTTGTTGATTGCTTAAATGACTGATTTATTCTCCAGTGTCCACTACGAACAAATCCACATTACTCTCAGACAAAGGCCAGCCTTCCTCCCTTGGAGCTACGGCCATTGTTTCTGACATTCCAAAAAACGCATTGATGGAGATGAAAGGAGCTTTTTACAAAGCAGCGTTTAAATCCCCAAAGCAGAGAGGCTTCTTTCTAATCAGACTTTCTCCCTTTCCTTTCTCTCCTCCTTCTCTCCCTCACCCCCAATTCCCACTACATTTAGACTAATTCTAATTGAATCGGTTGCCTCTAGGTTCTAAAAATTTGCAACACAAATGTGAAATTTGTGTCTCTGAGGCTAAATGCCATCCACCCTTGGGGACATTTAAAAATATATTTTTCCCTGGAGCTCTTTTCTTTCAGCAGTTTCAAACCAATAGGGATGTCTTTTTACTTAGGCCAGAGAGCCAGCTAATTAGAGCTGTATATCCTTAGGCACAAGAGGAAAACTGAATGTCTCTCCATAACTAATGAAGGATGTTCCCAGCCCCCTTATCTACTGCTACCATTTTAGTTCAGACCTTCATTACCATTACCATTAATAAGAGCTAACATTTATTTAGGCCTTTTAAGATTTACCAGGGGCTTTATATACATTAACTCATTTGATCTCAACAATAATTCTATGAGTTAAATACCACAGGTATTATTTCCCCCCCACTTTTCAGATGAGAAACTGAGGCTCAGAAAGGTTAAATGACTTGCTTGAATCCCCACTTTAATTTAACTGTCATACATGTGATCCAAACCCAGGTTCATAATGGTACCAAAGCCCCATTACTCTCTCTGCTACAACACATGGCCTTGCTATAATAATAGATACCTAAAAAGTTCCCCCTCTTCCACTTCATCCTCCCCTAATCCATCCTTTCAGTGCACGTAAATTCAATCATATTAATCCTTGGCTCAAAATCCTATTATATCCTAAATAAAATACTAATTCCAGATGGTTCACCATATGCCCTTTCTGGCCTTATCTCATCCCCTCCATATATTCTGTGTTCTAGTCACAGTGGACTACTTATACCATCCTTGCTATCTGCCCCCACACTTTCCCACTTTTGTATCTTTTCTAAAATTATTCCCTGACTGAATGGTCCTACTCTTCTGCTCTTGCTAGTTGAATTCCTAACCATGCTTTAAAGTCTGACATAAATAAATGTCCCCTTCTCCAGGAAGCCTTCTCTGATACTCTTGAGATCAGAGAAGTCTTTGATAGATCAATAATGACCTTTCCCCTACTCTCCTAATCCTAGGAATTCATTTAAATCTCAGGTTGCATCTCTCTTATATGTTACCTATTCATATGGTACAGTACTAGGATTGAAAGTTTTAGTCCCTTTCTGATGGGGGTTGAGGTCCCTTTAAGATTTCCTTTCTGATTTCCCAACCCCCATGGCTGACCTTTGATTCACAAATCCTGCTCAAAAAGCACCCTTTTGAATATCCGGGCCCAGCCCCCACCAGATCTGAGCTAGCTTGGGTTTTTCAGCCCCCACTATCTGCTCGTTTCCCCAACCACCCACAAACAGTTTCTTCCTTATCTGAAAAGCCCACCAAGAACTTGGGGCAGCGCCCACAAGCCCCTTTTATGTATAAAAGAGCCAAGCTGGAGCTCTCTCTTTGCAGGAGCCCTTCCCCTCAAACATTTCTACCATTCAAAGAAGCTCCATAGGCCACAAGATATCATGGCAAAGGAACTCAAGCTAAATAACCTAGATTTGAATACCACATTTGAACTTGAACTTGAACAAATCATTTAACTTTTCTAAGCCTCAATTTCCCTTAATAGTATACCTGGAATAATCCTCTCTTGCTCTTTCTTTTTCACACAAGTATGAGGATCAAATGAAATGAAGTCTGTGAAAGTGTTTTCCAAAACAAGTTTACATCATCCAATCAGAAGTATCTACATAGTATTTAGGATGCAGGATGCTATCCTCAGTGCTGTAGATACAAAAATAAACAATAATAGGGTCTCTGTCCTCAACAAATTTATAATTTATTCAAGGAGATTTCATATGCACAAATTAGCCTGACATACTATAGAAGAATGAAGGAGAGATTCAGGCACAATAACTGTGCTTATGCAACACATTATAATTATCCTGGATCCTTTATGTTATGGATCAAATGAGAGTTCTGAATTAAATCGTTTCCATGTCCTTCCAGGGTCAAAAATAGCTTACGTTTGTATAGCTCTTTAAGTTGTTGTGGGGAAATATATGAAATATATTCATTTTATCTATAATGTGTTTGCTCATTCATTCACTTATATATCTATATATTCATCTATTTATCATTTATCTATTTCTTTATTGGCTTGGATCTGTGATTTGACCCACACAGGGATCTCTCTGTAAAGAATGTCTCTCTCTCTCTAACTACTTAGCAACAAATTCTTTAGGGAATTGCCTGGGGTTCCTGAGAAACAAAAGATGCCATGGCCAGTATGGACCAGGGATCTTGACTGAAGACAGCCTTCTAACCATAGTCCCATACTATCTCCTTATTTTATCTATGAGGAAACAGAAACTTTGAGAAGTAAAATCACATAGCTAATAACTGTCTGAGGCAGGATTTAACCTGACTTGTGGTCTAGTACCTTATCCACTATATCACAAAATGTCTGGAGGTAAATGTTCTTTAAATATATTTCTAATGCTTATCAGACTTTTTAACTTAGATCCTAACCATCTAATACACAAGCCTTATAACCCATATTTCTCTAACCAAATTAGACTCTCTAGTCTAATTATACTATCTAACCCACATATGTATATGCAGACATACACATATATACATACATATACACACACATATATGTTTGTATATAAGTGTGTGTATATGTATGTATTTGGGTAACTCCTCAGTGCCAGCTAAGTATATTGATTTACTTCTGTCAAACAAGCTTTTTTATTCAAATCTATATATTTCATCAGGATACTTTCTTACCTGTGGGTTAGTGAAATGTAAAACAAAAACAAAACAGTAAGGCATTTTTGCATTTTGCATTTTTTTTTCTTTCATTACAATATCATTCTAAGTATTTGGTTTCCTTAACCATAGAAGGTTCATGCTTACAAAGTTCTAACTCAGGAATTAAAGGAATTAAACTATATCCATAGCAGGTACAAATCATAGTTGGCATTTATAGTTACAAGATTTATTTATATGTAAAGATAGGAGGTGCCTAAAAAGTCATTTAGTCCATAGGGAACAGAAAAATCTTGTTAATTATGTATCAAACAAATTAGTTGTATTTTAAAATTTAATGAATCGATGATTTCAAGGATATGGGCAAATGCCATTGCTAACTAGATCAAAGATCAAAAGCCTTCTATACTTGAATAGACATTTCATTTCTGTGATTTAAAAAAACAAAACAAAACAATATCCTGTAACCAACTTAGTGGTGATAAGTTTTTTCAAATGTAGGTTCATCCTTCAATGACTGAAATATAATACATGGCCAAAAACTGAAAGCCTTTCTAGGTTGGTAGGACCTGCAATACCTTCCATTGATTGGCATAGCCTTTGAGAGCCCCCCAAAACACTTTCATACAAGGATGAATCTTTTGGAACAGGACTTCAGTTCTTCGACAGCAAAGACAGGAAAAACATTCCCTATCAAGAAGAAAAAAATTTTCTTTTAACTGCCTTGTCTAGACTGAAAAGTTGAAAAAAGAAATTGAAATATTGGAAAGGCTGTTTTTATCTCAAAGAAATGAATGCTTGCTGAATCCTGGAATGCAAATATGACATTTGCTTCTTATTATTTCTACTGAAATTATGATAATTATTATTGTAATGATATTACTCAAATTAGGATGAATATAATAATAGCAAAATGATCATTTGAGAGCTTTTTGCACTGTTTACCACCTTAAACATAAAGAGAGAGCAAATGAATTCAGTAAGGCACTTTAAATAGTGAGAAGAGAAGATGGAGAGCCATTACCTTGCTATGTTCCAGTTTGTAAATGGGATGCTAAAAACAGTCCTTGATGGACTTGAGGGTAATTGATTCTGTGATGCTGAACATACCCTAGAGAATGTAGGTATAAAAGCTGGCAGGGCTCTGGGCAGCAGTTGGAACACACTATTATCAGGAAGGTGGGGAAAACAGATAGTTGTGCATTCTGTCTCTTGTCATTTGGCTCTAGGACTGTGATGGTCTGCTAAAGAAAAAAGTGAGAGCTGTGCAGAAGAAGGGAGTGGGGACAGAGACACTGGTGGTGTCAAGAAACAGCAAGGAAGAGAAGTTACCATTTTCAAAAACTCAAAACATCTGAAATCTCAAAGGCAACCTGCAATCTCTTTACAAAGGGACTGGTGAGTACAACCACGGCCCTGACTAGGTAAAAATAATTTTCTTTTTGGTCTTTTGTACATGCTGCCAAAAAGACTTAAAGGCATTTTGAATCTAGGACAATGTCAATGAATCCCAAGTGGGTCAGACTGCTCCAGCTGTAATGGCATTCATTTCAAATGGCCTCATAAAGAAACTGGAAACTTACTTCCTTTGCCCCAGGAGTATGATGACAGATCTCTTAGTCTTAGAGTTGGAAGGAACCTTAGAAATCCCCTAGTGCCATCCCCTCATTTTCCAGGTAAGATTTGACCAGAGAATCTAAATGACTTAACCTGAGTCCTTTGACTCCAAATGATTCCATTCTTTCCATCATCATTCTTTCTTCTAATGCCAGTTCTGTAGGAAAGATTGTAAATTTATTAGGTTCCCCCAAAGATTGAATTCTTCTGCTAAAAAGTTCCATTAAAACAACACAGGAAAGAGAGGTAGCATAATATGGTGATTAAGAGGCAAATTTGGAACTCAGAAAACCAAGATTCACCTCCTGACTATATGTGTGACCTTGAGCAAATCACTTAGTATCCCAGTCTCCCTCTATTCACCCCATAATTCTCCAAGTATTTTCTGCCTTAGTAGGGGGAGTGTTCTCCCTAGAAGTGTCTACATTAGAAAAATCAATCTGATTAAAAACCAAACAATAGGAGAAGAGCTAAGGGACTTTGTAAATCAGTAGCTTTCGCTAATCTGTTCAGCAACAATTTCCCTTAATTACCTAGAAAATGAACTTCTCTTAAATGTGCCTATTTCATCATTAGTAATTTTAATTGCCTCAATCTTGAATGTTAACATTGATTTTATAAGACTAATCAGTATGTAATATTTGCAGAACCTTTAAAGTACAAACCAACTCATAGAGACAGAATCAGTCTGTTTTTTTCATCTATAGAATGGGGACAATGATACTTGGGATCATAGATGTAAAACTGAAAGAGAATTCAGAGGTTATCTAGTCAATAGTTTTCACTTTCTAATTGAGGAAATTGAGACCTAGGCAGGTGATGTGACCTGCACAATGCCACATAGGGAAGGGAAGGTAGTGAACCTTTGTTAAAGTATGCATCTTCTGCCTTGGAATATACGAAATCTGCTTTCTCAAGATTCAAGATTCCCAGTTTCGAGGATGATCTAGGTCCTCTGACTTCATGAGGCTACTATGAAGGAAGTGCTTGATAGACCTTAAAGAGCTATAGAAATTAGTAGGAGTTAGTTATAAGACTTCTCATGTGTTCCAAAGCAGTGCTTGGTAGGTCCCACTTTCTGGGAATGTGTTCTGACTGTTTATCTTCTTCAGGAGACCCATTCTGATGAAAACTAGTCTAGAGAATTCTCTCTGGGTTGGTGAAACACTGAGACCATTTATGCTGGATTGATAATTGTTATAGAATAAGGTTCCACTTATATAAAATCCAAAAGATTTTAAATGACCAGAATTACTGAAGAAACACTGAACAAAAAAATTGATGGTGTTCAAGATGATCCTGAAGAGCTGAAGTCCAGGAGGTTCTTTTAGAATCTTAAAAGAAAGATTAAATTATGTTTAATCTTACCTTTGTCTTGAAAAAATGTATTGAATTCTCAAAAATTCTTGTATATAATATGTTATGCACCCAAGAATTATTTAATCAGTGTTGGTTGAACTGAACTTTTCAGTCTTTATTATTTATTATTCACAAAATCCTTGATCTCATACTATCTCACTCTGAAAGATTCTGGTGATTTTACATCATTACTTAATGGAATATATTCACCAAACTGAATGTGGAATTTTCATCCAAGATCTTAGCTTCTGAAGGTCCAAGATAGAGTAGAGAATCTAGCATTATTTATGGTACTTCAGCTGACCAGAATATTTAATTAACTAAGTATCCCAGCCCCTGAACATTCTTGGAAAATAGGAGTTGTCTATTTCAAAAGGTCCTTCCCCAGTTTCTAGTTCCTAGGATACAGGGGAAACTGCCTCATTTGAGAGGCAGAAGTTCTAAATTGCCAAGAATAGAGAAATCCAATTCAGAGTATTGCCTTCTCCTCAAAATAAATAAATAAATAAAAGCATCATATTCCCAATACAAGATATTTCAGATGACTGATTTTCTCTTTTCTTCTAATTGTTCCAAGATAGCCTCTCTTTTAAGTACTTTTACTATCATATAGTTTCTGGCTCCAGAGTAAGGACAATAAGGGAGGCTTTTCAAATAACAACCATAGTTGCCACAGCAGCTAATCCAGAGTCAAGGTAGAGTTTATCATGGGGCTGTAGCAGCACCAGATGCCAGAACATTGGGCTGTGCTGGGGGAACTGGGGACCTTTGAAACTGGGAATCTTGAATCTTCAGGATGCAGAAGATTTTCTATATAATTCTTCCAAGGAAGAAGACACACGTTTTGACGAATAAAGTTAAAGACAGAAGAGCCCACTATTTCTAGGCAATTCCCTGAGTGGGTTCATTCCCATTGTACCATGGCAAAATCAAAGTATGTGAAAGACATGGAAATTTTCTCCCCATCCCACCCCACAACCCCCCAAACCCACTGGATTTTCAAATATAGAATGTCTCAAAAAGCACAAGTTTGGTGCACTCTGGCTCACTCCCATATCCCAAACTTTTTTTTTTACCTTGATGTCTTTTGGGATGTTAAAGACAGAAAGTATCTTTCCTTAGCATTGGGTATGACATATGTACAAGCAGAACAAGGAGAGGTTTTGTTTTGTTTTGTTGACTGGAGGTTTTCAATTAATAATGGGTTCCTGAAGAAGAGGTAATTCATAGGGCAGAAACCATTTCATCAAAGACCATGCTTCAGGAAGCAGAGGAGGAACTGGGAGATACCAAATCTTTGAATCCTTGATTAAAAAAACACTTTCATATTCATTGCCTCAGTTTCTCAATCTGCAAGATGTAGAACATTAGACTGGGAATCAGAAAACCTAGGTCCTAATCCTGATCTTGCCAGTAACTAGGACCTTCCTGCCTCTGATTTCTGGTTTCCTTCTTTATAAAATGAGAAGATTGAACTAGAAGATCTATAAGTTTTGAGGTTCCTTCTAAGCTTTGGAAATACTGCTCCTATACGATCCTTCCAGCTCTGACATTCTAATGTTCTAGATTAGATTCTGATTTCCAGAATTCTTTTCCTCTCTAACATTCTATGTTTTAAGCTTTCAGTGCTACTTTATGAGTCTTCAATATTTCACTTAATCCTGATTATGCCACAGACAATGAGAAATAAAATATGTGAAGCAGGGAGCCGGGTATTTTTTCTCCTTTGTCCAATAGTGGCATAAAGAAACTGCAGTATTCTGTTCTCAGAATATTATTATAAAAATTATGTTAATAGTGTACCTTTAATACCTGTTACCTTCACCCTACAAAGTTCTTTTATATATCTGTCACCTGTAATTTTAAGACTTTTTGAACCATTATTATTTTATGTATAATTTATATATTCCAAAAGTTTTAGCTTTAAAGCCTGATTTTATACTGTTTTATTCTGAAAGTTTCTGGTGACTTTATGTCTTTACTTAAACTTCATACCTTTAAAGCTATTAAAGCTTAAAACTGAAGTAAAGCTTTGGGACATCTCATATGTGAAATTTCATTTGTCTAAAAACTAACTCCCTCAAGCTTCATGGATGAGTGGGTAATAAGTTCTCCTAGCTTGAGCTAATAAGCCTTATGTTCTTCCCAAATAAACCCTTCAGGATTTTTCAAGCTATAGCCATGTCTCCATCTACCCATCTGCACGACCTAGTCTAATCTTTCCAGACTATAGAAGTCTTATCTTTTCATTTTATCCCCTGTAGCTGTCCCTTCATTCTCCAGATCACTGAAATGCAATTCAACAATCCTTTTATTAAGTGTTTATTATGTACAAAGAGTTCTGTGTTCAGTGCTGGGAGAGCTCTAAAAACAAACAATAGCTGGTACCTGTCCTTAAGGGAGTTTGTGTTCTAGTAGCAGAAATATAGTACAAAATTATAATAAATGTAATAAAAAATATAAAGAGTTCATTGAAAATATTTCCAAATGTGGAAGTAGGACATGCTTTATGAAGAAGTTAATATTTCTGCTGTGTCTGGAAAAAATCAAAGATTTTGAAGAAGGAAAATTCAAAAGGAGGATTTAGATGGAGGGGGACATTTTAGTTATAGGAAAGGGTATCCTAAGCAAAGGAATGGGAAATTGCACGTGTGTGGGAATGGGAAGAGAGGTGAATGGTCCAGTTTGGCAGAAACTCCAAGTCCATTAGTGAGGAGGGTGATGAGATAAGGTTCTAAAGGTAGGTGAAAGCCAGGAGCTGACACTATCGACAATGGCCAGTGCCAGTGAACTCATACAGAAAATCTTTAGTCTAATTTCTCTCCAGAGGAAGGGAGGCAAATTGGCTAAGGCCGGATAATTCCCCTGATGACTGTTGTTTCCCTAATTATAGGCTGCGTTTTTCTATGTTGTGGTATAGTCGTCACCCAGCAGGTACCACATAGTGTCAATGGAACTACATTAAGGGTAATTATAGAATCTATTGAATCATTCTGCCGGGCTAGCTCCAAACAGCAGACTTCTAGAGAGAAACTTCCCTCCTCCCCTCTCCACTTCCCCCCCAGAAGATGGACATGAGAATTCGCTCCTCTCTCAGTGGAATAGACCAGCTGCACACGTAGTAGGATAAATAGTTGCCTTTAGGGGAACTACAAGGACCACACTGTCTCCCCAAATGCCCTGCTCACCACATATCGCGTCTGAAATTCTGCTTTTGAGAGTCATTCCTTCTTCTCTCTCAGAGTCCCCGCGGGCAGCCACACTCGGAGCATTAGCCTTGGAGGGGATTAGTTGGACAGAGTTTTTCAGGATCATCCTATCTTGTAACAAGACTCTACAGGAATGTAACAGAGCAGGTTTTGACCAGCATGGCCTCAGAGGAAAGAATTGAGATCCATGGCCAAAAGTCATAGGGAGTTATATATAGTTATACAGAGGAGTTTAAATTAGGAAGGACATTTTTCTATCACTCAAGGTTATTGGAGGTGGCTTCCTTGTGAGAAAATGAGCTCCCATCAGTGGAGGTATTCAAGCAGCCAGCGCTGGGTGGCCACTTCCCCGCCTTTGAGAACAGGTGGTCGGCATGTCTGTAAATGTTCTCCCCCTCCGCATCCTTCCCTTCCCTCCAGGTTCACCTCAGATTGGTGACCAGTCCTTAGAACTCTGTCCCCAGCTTTCAGTGCTGACATCTCAATTCATACTCGTTTCCACCCTTCAGAATATAAGTTCCTTAAGGGCAGAAACATTTTTTTCCCCCCTTTTTTGGCCCCAGTGTCTAGCAAGGTCTTGCCCATTTTTTCTAGGAGGACCTGAGATGTCCCTGCTACAGGAAGCTCTCAATGAGGAACTTTCTCTGCTCATGCAGATCAGCTTCTCTCTGAAGCACTCTTGGCTGGGGGGACTGAAAGGTGGTGACTCACCCAGGCTGATGCAGTCACAGGACCAGTATGTGTCACAGGCAGGTTCGGAACCAGAACTTCCTGACCTTCAGACCAGCTTCTATAACCATTATGGCAAGCTGTCTCGTCCACAGTAGGCACTTAGTAATAGATATTTACTGGATCAAATCGCCAAGGATATTGTAGAGTGAATTTCATTAATGTGTAGGAAGCTGGATTGGATAACCTTGAACATTATTGTAGTTCCAAGATTCTGTGAGGGGTCTGAGGAACTAGAATAGATGGGAGCGCAGTGGGAGAAGGTTTAGGGGCACAGAGAATGAAAAGCAGTTGGGAGGACATCAAAGACAAACTTTAATTCTGGGCTTTTACACCTTTATAAGAAAACCACATTCAGAGGAGAAAAAACTGCTTTGTAGGGTGGGGCAACTAGAACATGAAAGAAAGAAAGAAAGAAAGAAAGAAAGAAAGAAAGAAAGAAAGAAAGAAAGAAAGAAAGAAAGAAAGAAAGAAAGAAAGAAAGAAAGAAGAAGAAAGAAAGAAAGGAAGAAAGGAAGAAAGGAAGAAAGGAAGAAAGGAAGGAAGGAAGGAAGGAAGGAAGGAAGGAAGGAAGGAAGGAAGGAAGGAAGGAAGGAAGGAAGGAAGGAAGGAAGGAAGGAAGGAAGGAAGAAAGGAAGGAAGAAAGGAAGGAAGAAAGGAAGGAAGAAAGGAAGGAAGAAAGGAAGGAAGAAAGGAAGGAAGAAAGGAAGGAAGGAAGGAAGTAGTAGCAGAAATATAGTACAAATAGCAAAAACACAAAAGAATTATAATAAATGTAATAAAAAATATAAAGAGTTCATTGAAAATATTTCCAAATGTGGAAGTAGGACATGCTTTATGAAGAAGTTAATATTTCTGCTGTGTCTGGAAAAAAATCAAAGATTTTGAAGAAGGAAAATTCAAAAGGAGGATTTAGATGGAGGGGGACATTTTAGTTATAGGAAATGCCCCAGGGCACCAAAATTAGAGTGTTCCGACCTTATGCAATCTTCTTCAGCTAGAAACAATAAAATGTAGCACCCAGTGTGAGATGTGACAGACTGAATTTTTCCAGAACTGAGAATGTTATCAGGTCGTCCCTTAGATTCTGGATGGCACAGAGCCCAAATATCAGAAAACATTTGTTACTCCTGCTGCCTGTGTCCAAACTATGGCTTGTTTTCTTCTCAGGGCCTCCTGGAGTGTAAAGCATGTTGACTAGGGTGGGACTGCTTATGGTTCTTCACTTCATCACTTGCTCCCACTGCTCTCCCCTCTACCCAGCACTCAGGTAAGCCCTACTTCCTCCTTCCCACTCCTCCGTAGTGCCTTCCTTCCTTCCTTCCTTCCTTCCTTCCTTCCTTCCTTCCTTCCTTCCTTCCTTCCTTCCTTCCTTCCTTCCTTCCTTCCTTCCTTTTTTCCTTTCTTCCTTCCTTTTTTCCTTTCTTCCTTCCTTCCTTCCTTCCTTCCTTCCTTCCTTCCTTCCTTCCTTCCTTCCTTCCTTCCTTCCTTCCTTCCTTCCTTCCTTCCTTCCTTCCTTCCTTCCTTCCTTCCTTCCTTCCTTCCTTCCTTCCTTCCTTCCTTTCTTCTTTCTTTCTTTCTTTCTTTCTTTCTTTCTTTCTTTCTTTCTTTCTTTCTTTCTTTCTTTCTTTCTTTCTTTCTTTCTTTCTTTCTTTCTTTTCTTTCCTTTCTTTCTTCCTTCCTTCCTTCCTTCCTTCCTTCCTTCCTTTCTCTCTCTCTCTCTCTCTCTCTCTCTCTCTCTTTCTTGCTTTCTTTTTTTTTTTTTTTTTTTTTTTTTTTGCATGAGCCTCTCAGCAGCTCCTGTGGCAATGTTAAGAGACTCAGTGAAGAAGGGATTCAAACCCAACTAACAAAACCAAACCATCTACACTCATTTGTATCTGACCTTGGTTTTTACATCAAAGTATTAGACACCTAGAATAAATTTTATCTCAGATGCCTTTTTTTGGTCTGGACTCTTGAAGCACCAGACAGGGTAGGATCATAGAAAGAGGACAAGATTTGGCTCCAGAAGAAGAACAGGTCTCCTGTAGTACAAAGGAGACAGGCGGGCTGGGAAGAGACAAAGAGCTTTGACTCTGTTCTTAGAGGACTTGGGTTCAAAGTCCAGCTCCACAACTTATTACCTATGTAGATTTGAATGAATCACTTAATCCCCCTGTGTCTCACTTTGGAAAGGTTTACAGATCTAGAGCTGGATTTTGCAAGTGAGGAAACTGAGGCCCCCCAAAAATCAACCAATTTGCCCAAGATCACACAGATAGCAAGAGAAGATTTGAACCTAGGCTCCAAACGGAAATTGTTAACTTTTCCCATAAATCTTCCCCTTTTCTTAACTTCCTTATTTTTTTAAATATGGTTTTAAAAAGTTTATTGCAAACTTCCACAGAAACAACAAAAACGAATTTTTATTTGTATAATATGAAGAGTTAAATGAACAAGTCCTATAAATTGTATAAAGAATTTTATACATGTTGAAATACTGCATTTGGGGGCATTCTGGTCTCAGATATGCTACACTGAATATCCCAGGTTGACTCTTAAAACATCTCTTACACACACAAACAAATCTGGGCACTCTATGGACCCTTGAATTACCCAAGAATATAAACAAATATAAAAACCTGTGATAAAAAATTATATATTTCATGTGAAACTTATACACTAGTCCCTTTGTTTTTATTGATTTTAAATTTTTTATTTATTTTTAATATTTATTTCCAAAACCAAATTCTCTCCTTCCTTTAACTCTTTGAGAAGCAAGAAATATGATATCAATATACATATGAAATTCATGTAAACACATTTCTTCATTAGCCATATTGTGAAAGAAAAAAAAAAGTGAAAGAAAATATAATCCAGTTTGCACTGAGTTCATCAGTTCTTTCCTTAGAGTACAATAGTATTCTATCACAGTCACATACCATGACTTGTTCAATCATTTTTCAGTTTATGGTTATCTCCTCAATTTCCAATTCTTGGTCACTATAAAAAGAGCTGTTATAAATACTTTTATACATAGAAGTCTTTTTTCCTTTTCCTTTGATCTCTTTGGGGTACAGATGTAGTAGTGGGTATTGTTGGATCAAAGAGTATATACAGTTTTTTATAACCCTTTGTATGGAATTCCAAGTTATTCTCTAGAATAGTTGGAACAGTTCATAATTCCCCCAACATTGATGAGTATGCTTATTTTTCTACAAACTTCCAGTATTTGTCTTTTTCCTTTTTGTCATGTTAACCAATTTGATAGGTATGAGATGGATACCTCAGAGTTGTTTTAATTTGCATTTTTCTAATGATTAGTGATTTAGAACATTTTAATATGACTATTGATAGCTTTGATTTCTTTTTTCTGAAAACTGACTGTTCCTTTTTATCTTCTGTTAATTGGGGAATTTATAAATTTGAATCAATTCCCTATTTATTGATCAAAAAAACTTGCTCTAGATACTTTTCTATAAGTTTCCTGCTTTCCTTCTAATTTTGGCTGCATTGGTTTTGCCATGCAAACCCTTTATAAATTCAATGTAACTATGATCTTCTTTATCTCTTATTTGTTTATAAACTCTTCCCCTCTCCATAGATTTGACAGGAAAAAATTTTTATGCTCCCCTAATTTGCTTATATCACTCTTTGTCTAAATCATGCACTCATTTTGAGCTTATCTCAGCAAACAGTAGAAGTTGTTTGCCTAGTTTCTGTCAAACTATTTTCAGTTTTGTTTTGTTGTTTTTTTTTCCAGCAGTTTTTATTGAACAGTAATGTTTTGCCCCAATAGCTTGGATCTTTGGGTTTATCAAACACTCAATTAATGTGGCATATATATATATATGTGATCAAGCACTTTATTTTTTATCCAGGATCAAATTGTTTTAATAAGCATTACTTTATAAAATAGTTTGAGACCTGGTACTGCTAGGCTGTTTTCCTACACTTTTTTTTTTCATTGATTCACTTGATATTATTGAGTTTTTGTTCCACCAGATTAATTTTTTCTTTTTTTTTTTCTAGCTCTATAAAGTAATTGTTTGGTAAGTACATAGGTAGCACATTGAAAAAGTAAATTAACTTATGTAGAATTGTCATTATTATTATCATATTAACTTGACCTACCCATAAACAATGAATATTTCTCCAGTTGTTTAAATCCGTATTTATTTGCATGAGAAGTATTTTGTTATCATGTTCATATTCTTTCTAAGGGTATTTTAGCACGTAAACTCCCAAGTACTTTATACCGTCTGCAGTTACTTTAAGTGGATTTTAAAATTTCTTTCTGCTGGTTTTTACTGGTAATAAATAGAAAAGCTGGTGTTTTGTGTGATTTTATTTTCTATCTTACAATTTTGCTAAAGTTGTTCGTTGTCCTTTAGGGTTCTCTAATGTATTATTTTGTCATTTGTTTCATCATTGCTTATTCTTTCTTTCAATTTCTTTTTATCTTATTGCTATAGCTAGCATTTCTAGTACAATATTGAATAGTAATGATGATAAAGGACATTCTTGCTTCACCACTGATCTTATTGGAAAAGCTTCTAGTTTATCCTCATTATAGATAATGTTTGCTCTTTATTTTAGATAGTTACTAATTATAATTTTAAGAAAAGTTCCATTTATTCCTGTGCTTTCTACAGTTTTTAAGAGGAAGTGTTGTAATTTATCAAAACCATTTTCTTCATCTAATAGTAGAATCATGATTCTTCTTTTTTTGTCATTACTAAAACAAATTATATAGTTTTCCTGATATTGAAGCAAACCTGAAATCCTGATGTAAATACAACATGACCATTGTGTATGATCTTTGAAATATATTGCTGCATTCTCCTTACTAGTGTCAATTTAATGTTTTTGCATCAATATTTTTAGGAAAATTGGTCTATAGTTTTCTTTTTCTGATTTTGTTTTTCCTGTTTTAATAATTAGAACCATTTGTGTCATTGAAGGAATTTTGCAGAACTTCATCACATATTTCCCCAAACATTTTGTAATATGTTAATTAATTATTCTTTAAACATTTGGCAGAATTTACTTATAAATTCATCTGGTCCAAGGGATTTTTATTTAAGGAGCTTAGGGAGTTCGATTTCTTTTTCTGAGATTGGGTTATTTAAATATTTTATTTTTTCTTCTATTAATGTGAGTAATTTATGTTTTTGTAAATGTTCAGCCATGTTTTATTGGGCATATAGCTGGGCAAAATTAGTTAATCTTATTAATTACAAACTGATACCAAGAATAAGTCTTAGGATAAGGTTCATGAGAGAGGAAGTATACACAAATAGAAGTGGGGAGGGCATCAAAGTTCAACTTTACTGTTCTTTTATGATTTTTCTAAGAGATGATCCTATACTTTTTAGGTGCTTAAAAAAAATGTCATGGTACAGTAGGAAAAAATAGACAGGAAGCCAGGGGACCCAGGTTCTCTTGTTGGTTTAGCCCTTGCTACCTGCTATGTGACTTAAAAGACTAGGACTCAGTCTCTCCCTCATGTAAAATGCAGGTGATACTATCTTCCTCATTGCTTCATGAGATTTTTATAAGAATCAAAAAGCACCAGGCTGATCCATCAGAAGACCGGGTTTGAATCCCAGTTCAACTACTTGTTACCAGTGAGATTTGGGACAAATTCTATAATCTTTATTAAGTGGATGTCAGTTTTCTCATCTCTAAAATAAGAGATTTGGATTAGATGATCTCTAAGGTCTCTTTTAACTGGAAATCATATAAATGAGATTATAGTTAGGAATATATATATATATATATATAATTGTTATGCATTGCTGTTACTTCTAGCCCTGAGCCCTTTCTTATCGTGTGAACAAATCTCTAGTCTGCCAGCTTAGACCTGAGATCCGCTGCCTCTTCAGGACTACGGCCCCCTGAACCCCCACAGACATTCTTTGTGCTTTTGCCCATGCAAACACACCCTCAGGAAGGATAGCCCCAACTGTCAGGGGTTGTCATGGCTCCAGAGCTCATAAGAAGGAGAATGCGCTAGATGTGGAAGCAATCTAACTTTTCAGATTACTTGTGAAAGTTCCTTAGGGACCCTGCTTCCTCACCTGAAAAGTGAGAGTGTTGGACAGAAGCTTCCATGGCTCCCCCTGGCCCTAAGTCCACGATGCTCGGAAGCATGAGCAGGGAGTTAGCCAGTGTGGGGATCCAGGCTTCCTAACTGGCACCAGATGCACTTTCTCCTCCAGATACAATCCACTGCCTGCCTCAGGGAAGGAGATGAGCTTTCAGCCCAGAGGAAGCAGCCCAGCCCAGAGCCACAATCTCTCCATGGAAGAAAAGGAGCAGGGCGTCCCGATGGACTCTGCGGAGAAAAGGTGAACGTGGGTCTTTCTGCCCTGATCCCCTGCCTGCTAACGGCCCCTGTCCTCTGACTCTGAGCTCTTATGTTATAGGATGCAACGCCATGCAGACGCCATCTTTACCAATAGCTACAGGAAAGTCTTGGCTCAGATCTCAGCAAGGAAACTTTTACAAACTGTTATGGGCAAGCGACCGAGGTAAGCAAGTCTCCTGGATGAGGCTGCTGTCTTTATAGAAGAGCTCAGAGTCTATCATTTCATTTTAAAATTCAATTTTATTTTATTTTCAGCTCTGAATTCTCTCTTTCCAACCTCGCCCCATTCCTGACAACCCATTACAAATGTGTGTAGCCAAGTAAAACCATTTCCTACATTAACTATAACCAAAAAAATTAGGTCTCAGTCGGCCCTCTGAGTCCCTCTCCTCTCAATCTGGGGTGGGTGACGTTTCATAGAGTTCTTCTGGATCGTGGTTGGTCCTTGTGTTGACCAGCGTTCCTAAGTCTTTCCAAGTTGTTAGCCTGTACAATGTGGTTTTTAATTATTTTAATTACTCTCCTGGGACCACTTTAAATCTAAGGTTGATCTAGCTTTGTTGTAGTTGTTCAGTCATTTTTAGTTATGTTTGATTACTTGGGCCCCATTTGGGATCATCTTGGCAAAGATACGGGAGTGATTTTGGTCTAATGTAGGCATCTTCCTATTACCCTGGGACATCAGGGGCCGTTCACTATTCTCTTCTTAATATGCTTCTCTAAGAACTCTGGAGTCAAGCCTTCCATTATCTATCAATAAGTAAATGTTTCATAAGTATTTTTTTATATAGCCAGTCCTGTGCTAGTTATTGTAGCAGGAAGAGCAAGAATAGAATAGATACAGGCCCTGATTACAATCTAGAATAATTTTAACATATTAAGTAAATTAAGAATTTTGTAAGTAACATTAATTGGAATATACAGATAAGTGAAATGAATGAATAAAAAAAAGGATTCATTAGACACTTACTATATGCCAAGAACTATGCTAAACACCAGAGATAAAAAACAAAGTGAAAATAGTCCATGCCCTTCAAAAACCTGTATTTTTTTAATTAAAGCTTTTTATTTTCAAAATATATAATAGATAATCTTCAACAGTCACCTTTCTAAAACCTTGTGTTCTTAATTTTCTCCTCCTCCCCACTATTTCCTCCCCTAGACAGCAAGTAATCCAATATATGTTAAACATGTGCAATTCTTCTATACATATTTCCACAATTATTGTATTGTACAAGAAATAACAGATCAAAAAGGAAAAAAAATAAGAAAACAAAATGCAAGTAAACAACAATAAAAAGTGAAAATGCTATGTGGTGATCCACAGTCAGTTCCCACAGTCCTCTCTGGGCATACATAACTCTCTGGATATACATTGTTGAAGAGAGCCACATTTATCAGAAGTGATCATTATATAATCTTGCTGTTGATGTGTATATTGATCTCCTGGTTCTGCCAAAAGCCAATATTTTAATAGGAAAAGGCAATGTATATAGGAGAGTAATGGATAAAGAGGAATATCTTGGTTTGGAAAATTTGAGGGATGATGACAAGAACCATCAGGGAATAGATTGACACATGCTTTCCAGTAGCAGGGTCAGAACTGATTTAACTATGATTTAACTATGATGTTAGAAGTACAAACCTTAGAAGTTGGGGTGAAGTAAATGGAGGGTATTATAGGGTAGACCAGACTTAACTCTGTCTAGTGATTCAAATTCAGTATTGGAATAAAATGAGATACTCTTCGTTTGTCTCACAATTAACAAAAAGAAGTTTACTTAGCCATAAACAGAAAGGATTCTTGCCATATGGAAACACATCTGTTCAGCAGATGTGTTGGGTTATATGGGTGTGGTGACTCACTGCAGTGAGACATCAGTCAGGTCTGAGCACTGACTTCTTGTGAGCCATCTTTTAAATTCTCGGCTATTGGGATGTCACACTGCTGTGACAAAACCTTAGCCTCCTGGACTTTCTCAGGAAAAGTTTTCTTGCCTTGTAAGGAAAAAACAAAACAAACTATCCAAGTCACGAATGGCAAAGACTTAGTATTAGGGATTCTCAAGCTGGGGGTCTGGAAATTTGTTTGTTTTAAAAAATATTTTGATAATTATATCATTCTACTATGTAATTGTTTTCTATACATTTATTTATTCAGTCTTTCTTTGGATGCAGATAAGCCTTTCTTCACATTTTTTTATTGTTAATTTGGGTATTATAATAGTCAACGTGACTTATTTACTTAGAGTGGTTCTTAGAACAATATTGCTTTTACTATATACAATGTTCTCTTACTTCTGCTCATTAGGCTCTTTATTATTTCATGGCTGGAACAGTTTGCCTGATAGAGTGATCACATATGAGAACTTACCATTTAGGGCCTTAGGGCTCTCATTGTGGCCATTTCAGAATTGAAAAAAAAAATAGAAAATATAAGGCCTTCTTGGCAGAACTTTGCTTAGAATGTAGGCTTTTTGAGAGAAGCACTATCTTCACTTTGATTTTATATCTCCAGTTTTTAGCCTACTTGTTAACATATGATAAATGCATAATAAATACTTTCATTCATTCATTTAATTTTTTTGTTTTAATTTTTGTTTAATTTTTTGTATATTCCAATTAATGTTATTTATAAAACTCTCAACTTATTGTGTTAAAATTATTCCCCTGACAACTAAATTGTAAGCTTTTTCCAGGGCCTGTTTTGCACATCTTTTTTAGCTCCAAAATGCCTTCCTCAGAGCTTTGAGATACTTATTAGTGAGTCCATTATACCAGACTGGCCCTCTAACCACGGTTCATTTTCCTCCTTGCCGTTTTTTCTGGGCCTGATGTCTGATTTGGTGGTAAAGCCCTCAGGGAGAAGAAGATAGGAGAGTAAAAGGTGATAGATCACAAAGGGAGAGAAGGATGTGGCCTGGGATGGTTAGGAAAGCCCTCCTGGAAGAGATGGGCCAAGTTCTTAGAGCACAGCTTAGGGCCCACCCCAGCCAGCGCCAGGCCAAACAGAGAAGACAATCCTCTGATAGGGTTCTTGGTTCCAACACAGGCTGTATCCCTGGAAGCATGGGTCAGGATCTGCCCTTGACCCAAACTTGAGTGACAGGGATTTTCCTCATGACCTGTTCCTGCATGTTTTGTGGAAGGGCTGATGTTCCTAGTCTGTCAGAAATGTTGGAAAGCCGCATGTGAAGACAGCATCTCCCAAAGGGAGGGAATGTGGTGCAGAGGAAAGAGTCTGACTCCGAGCAGGGGCCCGAGGCTCAGAAACAGGGGCCTGAGGCTCTGAGCAGGGGCCCAAGAGTCTGAGCAGGGACCAGAGAGTCCGAGCAGGTGCCCGAGGCTCCAGCCATCCGTGATGCTGACTACCAGACTGTAAGGGGCCTTTAAATGGGCGGCGCCACAGTGCATCGGGAGATTGAGGCCCGGAAATAATTTCTGTGGATATTAGGACTGCCCTTGGGTGGGATCTTGGCCACATTGAGATAGCTTCGTAATGGGTGACTCTCTCGCTGATTGGCTGTGTGTGTGACCTCACAGGCCCTTTATAAGCCCACTGCAGGCAGCAGTCGTTCTCTTTAACCTGGCGCTCTTCACCCTGGCTCCCTAGCCTGGGTGGCCAAGCCAAGATGGATAGCCAAAAGAGGTAAGGAGTTTGGTAGTAAACACGTGGGTCTTCTGACCAGGTGTTCACTCGGGAACCAACAAGTCAGGGCATCAGTCAGGGCATTATGTGAGTATGTATAATAAAGGCTTTTAAGATTACACATGGCTGTTCTTGAGTGCGCTACCGGTTATTAAGCTTTAGATTCAAGAGATTGTGGCCAGAGACCTTAGAAGGCCTCAGAGGAGGCGAGCCGGGTAGAGTTCACACTGCAAAGGACAGTGGTCAAAGGTACTCTGGTGGGTCTAGGACAGACTAGTAATTGTAACTGCCAAGAGAGCACGTTACACCAGACCGTGGGTCCTGGGCCTCCGATCCAGAATGAGGGATGAGAGAAGAAGAGCTACACTGGGTGCTCTTGGAGGTCCCTATTTTGATATTGGTCTTTTCTATTCCACAGAAGCAGACAAGGAAGTCGAGAGGAAGAAGGCCCTTTAGCGCTGTCTAGACGCCAGCTGGACAGCATCTTGGTGGACAGTTGCTACCTCAACCAGAGGGTGTTACAGAACTTCTTGGCAGCCACGCTGCGGAACCAAAGGTAGGTTAAGGGTACCGGAGGTCAGGTCTCCCGGGAGAAGTGACCCGGACCAAGGAGCTGACCCCTGCCTAATTATGTGAGGGGTAGAAAGAAGGGAGAGAATCATAAGACAGTGCCCCAAGTCAGCATGTTCCTCAAGGGCCTGCCGTGGGCCAGACACAATGAAAGATTACAGAGGAGAGATGTAGATAGTTCTTGACCTCAGGAGGCTTACAATCCAGCTGAACAGTCCGAGAACAGTACAAGACACGCTAAGATAGAGCCTATGACAACGGAGACCAGAGCAGGAATAAATCCCCATGGCTTAGGTTGGGCGGCCAAGGAAGGCTGTGGGACATGTATGGGTATACATACATAGCTGATGATACTGTGCTATATATATGGGATCTTCAAAGGGCCCCTAAGTTAATACCCTAGACCGCCATCTGAGGATCCTCTTTATCTCAGAAGCAGAATTGATTTTTATCTCCCACTTGAAAGTATTTTTCCTATTGAGCTCAAGACTTTTCTATGCTTCTTTTTTATTTTTATTTTTTGCAGGCCTAAGGGGATCACCAGCAAACTGGAGAACATACCTGAGATCTTCACTAGGATCATAAATCTGTAAAATTGGAGAAAGTCAAGAAAATTCCTGGTGTGCTCACACAGGTATGACAGAGTATCTACAATAAACAATCACTATAATCATCCATTTCTTTTTTTTAATGGTATTTTATTTCTCCAAATACATGCAAAGATAGTTTTCAACATTCAGCTTTGCAAAATCTTGTATTCTAAATTTTTCTCTTCTTCCCTTCTTTTACTTCCCCCAGATAATAAACACTCCGATATAGGTTAAACAATAATCATGCCTTTCTACAGGTCTTTAGGTTTACAAAGGAGTTTCTTCACAACCACCCTAAGAGATGGATGTGTTAATATTCCCTTTTACAGATGAGGAAAAAGAGCACAGAAACAGAAGTGACTTGCCTAAAATGGAGATTCTAACCTGTCTCTTGATTTCAGGCCTTGTGTTCTTTATACTATAACCCAATTCTTCTTAGTGCTCAAATCCCATCCCAGGACTTGATTTAAAAGAGAACATTAAGACCATCATTCAACTTATAACTGACCCGTTCCCTTCCAAGGCATCTCTAATAAATAGCCATCCATCTTCATCATTATTACTGCTTCTTCAGGACAGAAACTGATTCTCTTTTGGTATGTATATCCCTTGTGGTTAATACAATGTCTAGTACATAGCAAGTGCTTAACAAATGCTCATTCATTGTTATTTGAAGAGGAAAATATCTCAGACACTTTCTGTATGAACCTGAATAGCCTGAATAACTTCTATTTCCTCATCTGTAAAACAGTCACTAAGGAACATTCTGGCCCTAAATTTATAATCTCATGAATGAGAGAGAGTCCACCAACTCCAAAAACAGTCCATTCCTCTTCTTGGACAATTCTAATTTTTATGAAAATTTTTCTTGTATAAAGTTGAAATAGATCTGACTCTATCTACCTTCCACTGGTCCTGATTTTATCTTTTGAAGCCTGATTTTTTTTTTCTTCAAGGCTGATCTCTCTTCCATGTGGCAATCTTCCAAGTACTTGAAGAGAGGTCTCATGTCCCTATCTTTTATTTCTGTGATATGTATCCTCAATTCCTAAGGATGATCTTTACATAGCTTTATGTAGTCTTTTCTGGATATGCTCCAATTTTATGTCCTTGTGGTGTCCAAAAATGAATTCAGAGCTCCAGATAGGGTTCAGCCTGATACAATGGCACTTCTACCGCGCTAATTTTGTACCCAATACCCCTTTTAATGTTTCCCAGAACACCATTAATGCCTTTGGTTGTCATATTACACTGTTAACTCATATTGGGATTTTAGTCCATTAAAATTGCTACATCTTTTTCATATAAACTGTTATCTAGTCATACCTGCCCACATTTTGAATTTGTAAAGTTAATTTTTATGTTGTTTCCCCCAATAGAACATAAGCATCTTGAGGGCAGACATTGTTTTATTTTTGCTTTTGATTCCCCAATATATGACACATAGTAATGCTTTTTTGGGGCCAGTTTTTGCCATTTGTTCAATTAAATTTTATTTTATTTAACTTGAATCAGTAACTCTTTGGATTACTTACTCAATAATGCAACAGAATCAACTCAATGCAAAATAATACTAAATGTATTATATGAGAACTTTTCATCTATATCTATAATAACTTCATTAATCCTTACTGATACCCCCTCTACACTCCTTTTTCCCAATTTAAAGGGAAGGAGGTCAAGAATTAGTCTATTTTACAGATGGGGAAACTGATATCTGAAGGGCAGAAATAAATAGTCCAAGGTCCCAGTTCCAGGACAGAGAAATTTTGGCTCAATATAAGGTAAAACTCTCTTAATAAGGAAAGCTTTCTAAAAACAAATGGCCTGTCGTGGGAGAAAGCAATTGAATGTCCCAATACTGGAGATCTGTAAGGTGAAGGATTCTTTCTCCCACATTAGGATCACAGGGCTTGAATACAAATAACTGGCATTGCACTTAATCCTTCATCAGAGGCTTTGCTTTAACACTGGTTCTAGCTCAGTTCCAAAATATAAACAGCAATACATACTAGGATAATTTGGTAGGGTGTTTCTCAACCAAATTATTTGACAAAGCCAGGTCTTAACATTCAACTCTTTATCAAGTGAGGGTTCTTCTGAGCCCTCCCAAGGAGACCGTGAGAATAGCTTACCTCTCTGGAGATTTGAATTACCTCACTTGGGAAAAATGCTTTCTTTCATCCTGTTACTCTAGTCCAGGGGCCAGATAAGCAGCCATCTCTTTTGCAGCCACTATGATGGGCTTTCCAGAGTCTGACCTCTTCCAAGATCAAGGCCAAAGAAGAGGTGCATTGTTCCTAAAAGTTAGAAGTCAAATACTTAGGAGGGTCATGCAAAAGCTCAAAAGTCACAGGGCAAATCAGAGTATGGGGCTGGGAAAACAGCCAGATCTTTTGTTTCAGTCTTAGCTCCAAATACCAACCCTCATTAATGTGCAAGAGGAATTTGCAGAGAGATAACTCCTGCCATCTAATGTCATTACCCTCCACTGAAGGCTCTGGCTGGTCTTAACTCCTGGATGGCTGTAGCTCCACAGAACCTGAAATTCTCATTCTAAGGGCATCCACTCCCCCTGCTTCCACTCCTTCCTTGGCATCTGTATCTTATAATAACCTTGTGTTTCTTTCTGCAACACAGGAATTCCCAGAGATGAAAAGCCCATCTGTACAATACTCAACCTGTAGCAAAGAAGGTGTGATATTGGATCCCTTTCTTCATATCTCCTTTGGAAAGTGTAAAATTCATCCGTATTGTTGACACTAGAATTTTCTCAGAGGCCATGTCTTGTATGATAAGTTAGGAATCCTGTGGGTGAATCTGCATGCAATTTGTATATAATTTGGTTATGACAATTGGCCAAATAAATGGCACAGTATGAATTCAAATGCTGAAAATGTTCATTTTTGAGATTCTTCTCTCGAGTCCCATTTTTAATCATCACTGACTTTAATTTCTCACCCCAGGGATTCCAATTTGCAAACCACTTCCTTGGGGGCAACAGCCTACCCCACACCCACTCATCCCAGCTGCTACAAAGAACATTGCAACAGAATCCACAAAAAGATTAGTAGTAGGCAAATGAAAATTAAGTGAGATCTGGTTTTTAATTAAAGTTGCTGAGTATTCTGAGTCAGAAACAGAAACATAGATGCTACAGTTTCACAGTATATTTTAAAGTTACAAGAGACCTTAGAAACCATTTATGCCAAATCCATTTTTATTTTTTTAAATGAATTTTATTGATATTTTCTGTTTTTCCATGACAGAAATTTCCAGTAATAGTCACCCCATGAGTCCTACCTAATAATGAAGGAAAATAGCTAAATAAAATCACCTGGCAGAGTGATTGTATCTGAAAGCACAGATAACATTCTGTATCCGTATATCCCCCACCTCTATCTTGGAACCAAAACAAATCCAAGAAAAATCAGAAGCAAAATCACTTGTCAAAATCACTGCAAAAGCTGGGAATAGAAATCAGACTAAGTCCCAACCTTGTGCTCTTTCTTTCCAGGCCGCTTTGTGACCCTTGCATGGAGCCGTTCTTACAAGTCAGGTTTAAATATTTCTGCTCTATGTATATAGGTCAGACCCCAAACAACTTCAGTTCTTTCAGATTCCACCTGGAGCTAAGGAAGAATCCTAAATCAACACAAGAAATCCATCCTTGCTCCCTTGCCAAAACTCTGTTGTTAATCACTTGGTTCAACCTCCTCCATCTGAACCATGGCCTGAAAAATGATGCAAGAATAAATTTTTTGGCCCCTGCTTATTCTTTGTTCCATAAAAATGCAGATTTCCCAATACAGAACTAGTTGAGATGCCTCTGTTTCTTTGTGTCTCTGTCTCTCTCCTTTCTGTCTCTGTCTCTTTCTGTCTCTGTTTCTGTCTCTTTCCTTCTCTGTCTGTCCCTTTCTCTCCATCCCTCCTAATACTGTACCTTCTCAAGTTCATTCTAGCATAGACCTTTGTTTTTGCCTTTCACAACCAGACCCCAAACTAGCTTCCCAGCATTAAGATATAATATCTGGCTCTAAAGAATGAAAATTGGTGAGAAACCATGAAAATCTGCCCAAGTAAAGCTTGTACTTTTTAATTCAGCTCTGTATTAGATCAGATAAATTTTTGGAGATTCCTTTGGAAAGGTTTTTTTGTTTTTGTTTTTGTTTTTTTTTAAATTATATATATTTCTCTCTCCCTCCCCCCGTTACAGGAAAAGACAATTTAAAACATTTATTTTTTTGGAAAGGTTTAAAAACATTTTTTAAAATCCATTAATCAGCACTTTTTTCTTTCTCCCTCCTCCGCCACCAAAAACCTACATAAGAAAACTTGGGGGAGAAGGCAGGGTTTTGACGCAGTAAAGATGCTGTAATAGGTTTTTAAAAATTCATTCTGTGCAATGAGTCGACATGGGCACTAGGCTCTGCTACTAACTATCTGTGTGAATTTGAGGAAGTTATTCTCTAAGTTTCAGTTTCCTCAATGAGCACATTATGACTATGATTTTTTAAATCCCCTCTACCTCTGGGCTTCTCATTACAAGACTAAGCTTACCAACCATGAGATGTTTGTTTAGTTTAGTAATCCAACAAGGTAAGAAAAGTTCTCTTTGCCCTTCCTGGAGAAGATATCTTCTAAGATTCCAAGATAATGTGCCCTTTTGCTCTCTATCACCTTCTGTACAAATGAAGCCAACTGACTCTACTCAGACTCAAAACATCCTGTTTCTCCTGTTGCAGTTATGCTTTTGAGCTAAATTGTAAATATAAATTAGAGAAGGTGGCTTTGTACTCCCATTTCTGTGACCAAGTAGGATGTTGGATGTTCTAAATAAACTCATCAAATAGTAATTTGAGTCTTCATCTCCTTCCGCTGTGTTTGAATCACTGAATGTCCAAGTTAGCACAAAGTACACATTATAGTACATGGGGACAGTTACATAAAGGAGGGAGATGTGTATTCATTCATTCATCCATTTATTCATTCATTCCATAGCTATTAAACTTCTCCTTCATATAACAAGGCTTTGTGCTAGGAAGTAATTTAGGCTCAATTTAAGGGGAAGCTTAACAATAAGAGCTCCATGTTAGGAGTGGTGGTATGTGTCTGTAATCCCGGCTACCAGGGAGGCAGAAGCTGGCAAGTTTTGAGTTCAGGAGTTCTGAGCTACATTGAATTGTGCTGGTCAAGTCTCTATATTAAACTTGGCAGTAATGTCATCAGGCCCAGGGGGGGAGGTACTGCCTCCACCACTCCCCTGCCCCACCTCCCTGCACTAGGTTGTATAGCCTGCTCAAGTTTATAAAGAGATCAAGTCAAAGGTCCATGTTGATCAGGATCAATAAGCAAGATCAGGGCCGTGAATAGTCCCTCCAACTTTCATCCTCACTGAAATGGGAGGAGCCAGGCTTAAAAACTCCCCAAACTGAGAGCTCCTAAAATGAAGTGGGCTATCACATGAGATAGTGGAATTCTTTTTTTCTTTTTCTTTTTAAAACTTCAGATGTAATATTAAAAAGCAACTCAGACAAAGCAACAATAAGAGAAACAGATCCAGAAAGACAGAAAGATAGATAACAGAGGTGAAAAGAGACTGAGATAGAGAGACAGAAAGAGAAAGGACGAAAGGAGGGAGGGAAGGAGAGAGACAGAGGATACACAGAGGAGAGCAGAGAGAAGAAAAGAGATGGGGTGGCGAGGAAGGCAGGAAAAGGGAGGGAGAAAGACATAGAGACAGAGAGTGACAGAGAGAGGAGGAGAAGTAGGGAAGGAGAGAAGAAGGAAGGAGGGGGGAGTAAGAGAGGGAAAGACAGACAGAGACAGGGACAACACAGAGAGGAAGGAAACAGGAGAAGCTACCATTTCAAACCTGGGGAATCTCTAAACTGATCAAGGTTGGAAGAAAAGGCATTGGGATGAGGGGAAGTGGTGGGATGAGAGGAAAAGGCTAGTTGAGTCTTATTCTTACTTCCTCTGAGTGAAACATTTACAAAAGTCTATCTGAATTGGGAGAAGAGCATTCTTTCTCCCCACAGGAATCTAGAGGGAAACGGGGTCTCCTAATAGGAATTTTTTTTTTTATTATATATATATATATATATTTTATAATATTATCCCTTGTATTCATTTTTCCAATTTACCCCCCCTCCCTCTATTCCCTCCCCCCGACGACAGGCAATACCATACATTTTACATGTGTTACAATATAGTCTAGGTACAATACATGTGTGCGAATATCATTTTCTTGTTGCACAATAAACATTAGAATCCGAAGGTACATGCAACCTGGGCAGACAGATATTAGTGCTAACAATTTTCATTCCCCTCCCAGTGTTTCTTCTCTGGGTGCAGCTACCTCTGTCCATCATTGATCAACTGGAAGTGAGTTAGATCTTCTTTATGTTGAAGATTTCCACTTCCATCAGAATACATCCTCATACAGTATCGTTGTTGAAGTGTACAGTGATCTTCTGGTTCTGCTCATTTCACTCAGCATCAGTTGATTTAAGTCTCTCCAGGCCTCTCTGTATTCCTCCTGCTGGTCATTTCTTACCGAGCAATAATATTCCATAACCTTCATATACCACAATTTACCCAACCATTCTCTAATAGGAATTTTTTAAGAGGAGGCCGAAAAATTACTTTTCAGGGATACTGAAGAAGAGAATCCTGTTCATATTTGGTTAAATGATCTCTGAGGTCAACATCTGAGATTTTGTAATTCTGAGCCTTCAGCATAAAGGTATGGTCGACAGGCAGCTAGGTGGTACACTAAATAGAACACTGATCCTAGAATAAGAAGGACCTGAATTCAAATTCTGCATGACATATACTAGTTGTGTGACCCTGAACAAATCACTTAACCCTAATTGCCTGCCCTGCACACACACACAAAAAGTATGATTGAAGTTGTAGGGATAGGTGAACTCACCGTGGGATATTAGTGTGCATGGTCAAGGGATAAGTATTGGGAGGTAGAACCTAGAAGAGACTGAGCAGGATAGGATCAAGGGCATAGATAGGGGGATATATTAACTTTATAGTTATTGATATTTTTCAATACTTTACATACATAATCACTGTAAACACATTTATATACATGCCCAACAACCCTGAGCATTTGAAGTACCTATTTTCACCCTAAATGAGAATAGATGTTATCACTCTTTTTACAGATAAGGAAACTGAGGCCCAGAAAAATTAACTTATTTCTTTGAGCTTATACAGTGAATCATATTTACTTCAAATCAATAACGAGGCTTAGAGATTCTAACAACATAAATATTGTAAACATGAAATTAATACCAGCTTTAGAGACAAAAGTCTTGATTCTAGATTTGGACACTTACTATCTATGTGTAGATCTTGGGTCAAATCACTTAATCTCCTTGGCCCTTGGCTTCTTCATCAATAAAATAAAGGGGTTAGATTAGTCAATCTTTAAAGTCCTTTCCAACTTTCCATCCTGTGATCCCATGTGCTTTCATAAGCCCTCAAAGTTGCAATATTTGCAAGTCTTAAGTGTTGAGCTGAAAACAACAGCATTTCTAAACTTTTCAAAGTGCTTGCATATCTCTTAGTCCCACAAGAGCTCTGGAAGTTCATATAAAGGGGCTTTGCAATTGTAAATTATATATTTTATGCAATCCAAGAAATCTTTTCACTCCCGACCCACTGATGTTTCCACTTCCTGTCCCCTATGAACCTATCTACCCCAGCAGATCATAATAGATGTTCATCTGCAGTAAATGGAGGAAATTTATCTTGGGAGAAAAATATTTCAAATTATTAGATACTTTGCTGGAGTGTGAATTAGTAAGGCCAAATCTTTTTAGGGAAAGCCAAAACTCTTAATCTAAACGAACATGTCTTTTCCTGTATCTAGGACTATAAATGGAAGATATCTCAGAATCATTATGACATTTAAGAGATCATTGAGTCCAAATTCTTTTATTTCACAAAGGAAGAAACTGATGGCTAGAAAGTTGACTTGACAAAGTATGCAGAAATAGTAGTAGTATCAGGACCAAAATCAAGATCTCTTTGATCCTAGACCTATCAGTTTTTTTATTTTTCTATGTCTTCAGGTAACAAGATTATGGCAATTTAAAATTCTTTTAAATAACATTTTTTCCCTATTAGATGTAAAGAGAATTTAAAACATTTAGTTTTTAAAATAAATTTCCTCCATTGGCTGTTCCTGAAGATAATATGTTCCCAAGCCATTATCTGGAGTTTTCTACTTTTGTTGCCCTTTTATTGTGATCTGCTGGAGTAGGCATGTCTGTCAAGGACAGGTAGTAGAAACAGCAATGGATTGGAAGTGAAAAGATTTCTTGGATTGCATTACAGTTTTGCTATGAGCTTCTTCTATGATCTCATTCAACTATAAGTTCCAAATTTTCTTCTTCCCTCCTTTTCCTCCCCTTTCTCTAAGATGATAATCAATTTGATATGGGTTATGTATGTGCAATCATATACCACATATTTCCACATTAGTCATGTTGTGAAAGAAACAGACCAAAAGAAAAAAGAAGTGAAAAATAGTATGCTTTGATTTGCATTCAGATGATCAGTTCTTTCTCTGAATAAAGATATCAGTTTTCATCATGAGTCCTTCAGGATTGTCTTAGATCACTGTATTGCTGAGAAAAATAACAAAGTAATTTAGAGAAATCTTCCACCTGTATAGATTCATCAATGTTCCACTCCCTTTAAACCTCTTCTGATCTTCTCAGAAGACCAAATTGGTCCAATGATCTACTGACCACAATCAATTTATATTATAATTGAGCATCATGATATAAAAATTTTACTAAAAAACTTTGTGTTGGCCAATTTTCCATTTTATTTACAAAATCCCCAAACCCAGTCTCTTTTCCAAATCTGATATCTTGCCAAAGAAACACCATTAAGCCATGACTTGACAAATTTTTTAATTAGGAACTTTAAACACCACAAACATGAACATTTTAATATATGAAGAAGAGAGCTGTTTATGAAACAATGAATTTGCTTGCACATTTGTTTTTTTTTGTCAAATTTCTTTTGGAAGTTGAATTCCAATGAAGTAGTTTTTGATTGTTTCCTTTAAAGAATTACTTGAAGGATCATATTAGAAAGACCAATTACACTAACAACCTTTTAATGCTTCACTCTTGACAACAGAGTGAAAGATAAGAATTAAGGGAGCAATAGTGCTACAGGTTACTCAGCCTCCTGTAGCTGGTTCCTCAGTGGCTGTGATGAAAGCAAGAAGGGAGAGCAGTCTCAAGAAACTTCATGAAGTCTGAAGGAAAGCAAGACATTTCTGAGAGTTGAGAATGAGAATTTAATGAGGAAGTACTGCAATGAGTCAGAATCACAAAGCTCACAGGTCCATCTCTTGTAATCTCCTTTCTCATTCTCCACACATACCAGATATTATCTAATCATTTTTCTCTGCTTGTACCTACATGAGCAAAAATGGAAGGTATCAATCTAAGTTTTTCAAATGAAACAATGGCCACCAGAACCCACATTATTGAGCTCATGAAATGAATTTTTTAAAAAAAGGGGTGGCAGCTCAAAAACAATTCTAAGTATAATCATAATTATTACTATGCCATAGTAACAATAATTATATAGTTATACAATTATTATTGCAATGTAGCAAGCTACATTATATACTATATGTAAATACAACAGCAACATATGCTATATATAGTACAATATAAAATTATACAAGTATAATTATTACAATTAATAACTATTCTAATTGCTATCTTATAAGCCTTAACCTTTTTCTATGAACATGGGCATTTTCCCCATTGTTGGATATTGGAACCATTTTATTAGTGATCTATTTTCTATTTGTTTCTAAAAAAAAAAAAAATTTAAATCTGTGAAATATACAACTCTCTCTCTCTCTCTACATATATATATATATGTAGGGTTTTTTTTTTAACATTTTCATATTGGTCATTTTTGTACAAGACTTGAATAAAAAAAAATGAAAGAAAATTTCAGTATGTATTCAGACAGTATCAGTTCCTTCTTTTGAGGTAGATAGAATTTTTCATCATTAGTTCTTTGAGATTGTATTGAATCATTGTATTGTTGAGAATAGCTAAATAATTCACAGTTCTCCACTGTAATATTGCTGTTTCTATATACAATGTTCTCTTGGTTCTGTTCACTTTGTATCAGCTCATATAAATCTTTCCAGTAGTTCTCAAGTCACTCTTCTTGTCATTTTTTTGTTTGCTTTTCCTTTTAAATTTTCTTAAATTTTTTATCTTATCATTATAGCCATTGAGGAACCAGCTTATTGAAGCTTTTAATTTTCAAAACATAAGCAAGGACAATTTTTCACCATTAACCTTGCAAAATCTTATGTTTCAATTCTCATCCCCCAATATATGTTAAACATGGTAAATATATATGTAAATCCAATATAGGCATACATAGTTATATGATTATTTTGGTGCCCAAGAAAAATCAGATCAAAAAGGAAAAAAAATGAGAAAAAATAAAATTCAAGCAAACAACAACAAAAGAAGTGAAAATGCCATGTTGTGATCCACACTCAGTTCCCAGTCCTCTCTCCATTACAAGATCATTGGAACTGGTCTAAGTAATCTCACTGAAGAGAGCCATATCCATTAGAATTGATCATCACATAATCTTCTTGTTGCCGTGTACAGTGATCTCCTGGTTCTACTCATTTCGCTTAGCATCAGTTCATATCTCTCAAGGCCTCTCTGAAATCATCCTGCTGGTGTTTCTATTAGGCTTTTATCCCAGAGATCATGTGCAGAAATGTTTGTGACAGCCCTTTTGTAGTGGCAAGAAATTGGAAACTGAGTGGATGCCCATCAATTGAAGAATGGCTGAATAAGTTATGGAATATTATTCTACAAAAAATGAAGATCAATTCTGATGGATATGGCTCTCTTCAACAATGACATAATTCAAACCAGTTCCACTTGTTCAGTGAAGAGAGCCATCTATACCTAGAGAAAGCCTGTGGGAACTGAGTGTGGACCACAACATAGCATTCTCACTCTTTTTGTTTTTTCTTGCTTGCATTTTATTTTGCTTCTTAAAATTTTTTTTTTTACTGGTTTGATTTGATTTTTCTTGTGCAGCACAATAACTGTATAAATATGTGTGCATACATAGATTTAACCTTTTTTTTTTTAACCATGTTTAACATATATTGGATGACTTGTCATCTAGGGGAAAGGGAGGGAAAATTGGAACACAAGGTTTTGCAAGAGGTAATGTTGAAGAATTGTTTACACATGTTTTGAAAAATAAAAAAGTTTAATAAAAAAAATCATTCTGCTGATCATTTCTTATAGAACAATAAGGAACATGCAACTTTCAAGGAGAGAACTGGTCCTTCAGGAAACATGCAATGTTACACAAATGGATTTTTCTCTGAACAAGGACAACTACTTCTAATTGGCTAAACACAGAAAGATTTCCATACTGTTCCCAGATAGTCCTAGTGCTCCTGGAAATAACTATATTTACCTAAAAGCCTACTTCCTTTGCCAGGGAAATGAATGAAATATAAAAGAATTTGACATGTTTATTATATGCAAGCACTAGGAAAAAAAGAGTAGAAAAAGCCAAACATTTAGAGAGAGACAAATCACCAACGAATTTGGTTGGTCAGGACTGCCAGAAAAGCCCAGAAGAACCTCTCACCTAAGGGTGAGCTGACAAGGAGAATGATAAGGATAAGACTATTTAGATTATATCAGCAAATCAGATGGCAGTGTTGAATGTCTGTAAACCAGGACAGATGGTAAAGCTTAGAAGACTTTAAAAAGACAATAGCAAGTCATATGGAACATAGAAAGAGAGAACAAGGAATTTTTAAAAATTAAAAACAAAAATTTTTATTGTAAACTTTAAATATCCAAAACCACAAAAATTTTAATATGCAAAGAATAGAAGAGGGCTCTATATGAAACCATAAATCTGTTTGGATAGTGTGCTTTTGTCTTAATTCTATATTAAATTTAATAAAACCAAACAGCCTGCTGAGCTTCTTTCTGCTTTTATGTAAATTAGTTTCACTGTTGTAATTTAAAGGAATAAGGTAATTTAGCACCACACAAAACAGTAAAAGGTCAATACTTTTTTTGGAAAGGGAAACTCAAGATCCAATAAAACAGATCTTAAAGTTCATCTGCAAGTGTCCCATTTGTCTACTTACCAGGGGATACCCATGCTGTCTTAATCCCCACAACCCACTATCCTACTCAGGCCAAATTAAGTTTCAAAATGCTTCTTTCACCCCCTAGATCAAAATTTCTGTTTCTAGTATAATTGCTCTAAGCTGATGTTAAGAGGAAAGCCATTTGATTACAAAAAGAATGTACTCTTAAGTATGACTTAATAGCCCGATTAATCCAGAGGTTAATTTTTTTTTTTTAAACTTATACCAATTTATTTGGGGGAAGAGGAATTTTTTTTTCATTTTCTTTAAAAAAATCCAAACAAATCCAATATGTAAATCTTATTTTTATACCACTTTTCTAAGCATATTCCTTCCTCCTACTCAGCAAGTCAACCTTAAAACAAAGATTGAAAAAAGGTAGTTCAGCAAAACAAGCACATGAATTATGTCTGACAGAACATGCAATATTTCACACATCCATAATCTTCCACTTTTGCAGAGAAGGTGGTAAGAGGTTTCTCTACTCTTGTCAGGGATTCTGGTTGGTCATTAATTATGTAGTGTCCAATTTCTATTTTTTTTTATTATGTTGTGACAGTCATTGCTTATGTTGTTTTTCTGGTTTTTATTTACTTGATTCTTTGTATTAGTTCATGTAAGTCCTAAGATCACAGCTTTTGGAGGCCATCAAGTTCAAACCCATCACTTTACAGAGAAGACACTTGTACCTCAAGCTCACAGAACTAGTATATGTTTGAGGCAGGATTCAAGTTCCTAAGACTTTTAGTGCCCTATTTATCACACTCACTGGCTTCCTTTACTTCTCTAAAATTTTCAAATTGTTTTTTTCTCATATCAAAATCATATTTTGGAATATGCGGGCTCCCTATTTTTGTCTTTGCCCTACCTTGCAGTAGTATTTATGGGTGTAAACAATTTGTGTTAACGTTATGCATTAATTCCAAACTGCCACTCAGCATTCGTATACTATGAATTTTTATATGGTGGATTTTTGGGAAAGGCAACTGAAGAATTTTAAATCTTAGGAAAAGGTTTTTGGGCAAAGGGGGCTTTTCCAACACATCTGAAACCATATCATACAAAAAACTACTCTGCTTAGATAGATAAGCTTAATTAAAGCTTCATGATACCTGTTCTTGGGAAGGTTATTGCAATTGCAAAGTGATTTAACGTGATTTAATACAAAGACCCTGAGATTTAATCAGGAGTTTGATCAGGAATCAGAGAATGGAGTTCAGATTCTGATTCTGTTACTCACTATCTATGTAACATTACATCCCCTCTGAGCCTTTGTTCCTTTATCTATAAAGAAGTTGGACTAGATATCTTCTGAAGTCCTTTCTTAAAGCTCTAAATCTATGAGCCTATGATCTCACCTTTATTGATTAGAACAAAAGGGGACTCAGTTAGAGAATTCACATGGCCTCTTCTGATTTGGGATCACGGACAGTACCTACCCCATTCACCCACAAGCTATATTTGTTAAAGCAGAAATCATAGCTGCAAAAGTTAGATACCAGACTCCAAGATACAACTGTGTCACTGAAGGAGGATCATTTTGGGTAATAAAAAAAGGAAGGTAGATTTTACAGGAAACTCTCAAACCTAACAGAAGAGAATAACAGGGTTTACATGAGATCCAAGACCAGAATTCCCAAAGTAATGCTCCAATTAACTTGCTTAGTTTTTCTGTCAAGCAAAGTGAACTACATATCTATGTGATAAGCACAATAGAAATCCACCACCCCACAAATATGTGGAAAAAACTCTCAGAGGTCTCCATTCCTCTCATCAGACTCTTTATTACAAATCACAATAATTAAGACTTCAAACATTCCAAAACTCAACATCTGGGCACTCTTAAGAAATTCATCACAGCCTCTTGATAGTTGATGACCACAATTTCAAAGGAACTGAATATCTGGGTTCACAGAGAGTTGCTCAACAGAAGAGTGAAAAAACAAAAGACAAGCAAAAAAAATACAACCATAAGATCCTAGACTTTTTTTTTGTTTGTTTGTTTTAAACAAAAATTGGTTCCAAGTTCCACTCTCCAGGATGCAATTTGTTCCTTGGTTTCTATTCCATGGAACATTCTTTTAAGCTTTTAGATTTTCCTTCTTCCTTCTGGTACTACTGTGTTGCTCTGGAAAAAGAGGGAGAGAAATGCAAAATTATCTCAGGTTTTAATTTGCTGTTGCAATTCCTACTTAATGACAACCAGGTGACCAAGCATCTCTGACACTGAAAGATCCTGGTTCTTAAGATCATAAACACAGAAGATAAACAAAAATGAAGAATGGGATGTGGAAACACAAAGAGACAAGATGTCACCAGTAACACTACACCCAATGCATTCCCCCAATACAGGATGAATCTCAACCAGAGGAAAAGCAAGAGAACAGATGAAAAGGTTAAAGAATATTTGGCCTGAATCTTGTTGATTCCAACTTGCCAAACAATATCTTATGTATGGAAGCATTAAGGGCTTCAAAATCCCCCAGAATTTGCCACTGGACCAGTCATGCTTCCAAGCCAAGGAAAACCTGGCTTCCAGGAAGGGAAACTGGCTCACTGAACAAAATCTCATGGGAAAAATACTCGAAATTTTACTATGCAATCACAATCCCTCCTTCCCTGTGGCCCTTTTCCCAGTTTGTAAAAGTAACAGGAAAGTACAATAGGCAACAATTCCAGCCCTGGCTATGGCCACATTACCAGTGAGGTATATAAATTCAAGAGACTAAGTCAGTCCACCTCTGTCAAGGAAAAAGGAAAGCTCAGAAGAATGCCATCCTCCACTCTGTAGTTCTCCAGAGCACTGAGGATTCAACATTATGAAGATTCAATTACAGAAAGGGGTAGGAATCTAATTCAGAAATAAATTCTAAGGGCAGGCACGAACACTTAAAATTTTTTCTGTAGGAAACCACAAGCAACCAAAGGGACAGCCAAATCCTATATATCTAGGAGACGCTCCATTTTTGGTTTGGCTTCTAATCCATCCCTTGTTCCTAAAGCAAGTATCAGAAGAGATGGAGTGTGTTCACATAAAAAGTAGCATGCAGACAGCAGCATGGGCATGCAATCTGAAAGCATTGTTATTCAACAAAGCATTTTAAAAATCCCAATGTTTCTAGCTAGTTTATGGGAAAGTGAAGAGAGAATAGGATAAGCAATGAAGAGGGAGATAATGGGAAGTGTATATGTGAACAAAATAATTTCTTGGCTAAGAATTTCTGTTTAAAAACTGTCTGCTGATGCCTGAAACTCAAATATTTATCCAAGAACCAAGAGTGGTAGATTGATTTCCCCTGAATAACAGAAATGGGGTAGGGGAGAGACAAGAGAAGGGAAAATGAGGGGATTAGAGGAGGAAAGGGGACAAAAAGATATTATCTTTGAATCTTAGGAAATTTCTTCCACCTATTATCTCTCAGTGCATGTTAAAGCCATGAGGAAAGCAATCTGAGAATACAAAGATTAGCTTTTCAAGCCAGGATAAAGTGGAGAAGGCACCACTAGATTCAGCCAGGTACTGAAGGCTTCTAGGTACACTCTATTTTGCTGCTGATCTGCATTCCCCCCCAACCCCCAAACTATAAGTTAAAATTCTATCTCTATGCTTCCCCTACCCCTCCTGACTATGATCTCTGTTCCTAACCTTGGCTTAGCAACCCGACTCCGCTCTCCAGTGTTCCTGATGTTGCCTTGGCGACCTGATCCTGATCTCCTGTGCTCCTGTCCTCGCTTCCTGTTTGCTGCCTCTGCTTCACTCCAGAGCCTGCTCTCCGGATCTCCGACCCCGGGTTGGTTACCTGACCCCGACTCCTGATTGTTCCCTTGGATTGACGATTTGCTTTGACGTTCTCGACCCTAACTCCAATCAATTAATTAACCAACAAACATTTATTGAATGCCTTCTATGAACAGCACTGTTACCCTCCCAAAAGTAATTTAGAATCCTTTACCCTTTGAGTACAAGTAAACACAGAAAATACTGTCAATCCAGACTAAAAAGGACACAAATATAAAGACCAATAACTTTTCTTTAAAATCCCAAATTCAACTCAGAAAATTCCCCAAGTACAAATGATCAAGTTAATTTCCTTCTCCCTAAAGCTATCTAAGCTTACACAAAATTAATATGTGAGAATCAAACTAATGCCTCTTTTGCTATTATAGTATATAACAGGAAAAACAACAAGGACTTCAATTCCAGTACTTTGATTAGCAGACCATTCAAACAAAAGAAACAGACTAAATGACAAAACCAAGAAGTCTCTCTTTTTGCAGTGAGGGCTGAGGAAAAACAGGTTAGATTCATAAAATAGGATAAGGGGTAAAATTCTATGTTGATCTCTTCTGGAGGGTGGGACCAAAAACCATATTGCTTCAGCCTGGCTGAGAGAAAAGCTTTCAGTACAAGCAACAACTACAGTCAGGTCTCTAAAATTCAACTGTCATTATACCTTTCCTTCCAGTTATAGGCCTATTGTAAGTAACTGACCGATATAATGTCAAACAATTGCTTCTAGCCCTTGGAAAGGGATCCCATTAATGACCTAAGAATGAAGAAAAGGTTTTAACTGGATGTTTTGGAGTCACAGGAGATAGACCAGGCCACTCACTCCTAGCCATTTTCTGAATAATGGGAACCTATTTTTTGATTCCAGCTTTGCTATCTAGTCACCTTTGCTTTTGTGGTCATCAGTCCTTATTCTGTTGTCCACTTCACCTTATCAATACAATTCACTGAGACTCAAGATCTACAGCTGCAAAGTGGCCAAAAATTTATAACAAGTATGAAAAACACTGCCTGGAGAAGACTACACCAGCAAGAGCCACTAACTAAATTTGGCCCTTATTAATATGCAATGCTCTTTTTCACAAACACCAATCACAGAAAAGATTCACCTCAAATACTCTTAATTCTCATTCTGACACAGTCCTTAAGAGTTCCTTTTGGTATTGAAATGGGGTCCCCTTAAGAGGTGGTCAAAGTTTAACTCCACTTACACTGAGACGAATTCACTATACTGTGATCAGCAAGGCACCCCTTTATAGGCACTAAACACATCCAAAAAATGAAGGGTAGGAGAATCATAGCATCCTTCATATATCAGATATCTGGACCAGTTTGGCACAGGTAATGTGGCAACCTCTAAAGAATGGCAAACTTGGGGAGGGGCAGGGGTCATCATGATCCAGTCCCAGACTTATCTAGCATATTGGAAAGAAATTTCAAATACTGCTTGGGCCCAGGAAGTGAGGGAGGTGAGAATTAGATGGAACAACCAACATGCGTGAGGCAGGTAAATTCAGAAAGGGCCCTTACTTCTGGGAAGAGCTGGTCATTAGTAAGACCCCCCCTTTGGGTTTACCGTAGTGTCCTATATTTTGCCAATCTACTGCTCTGTTCTGCAGCGATCCTGCCAAAGGAAAGAGGGTTTGAGAATCAAGAAAGGATAGTGAGGAGGAGAATTAAGCAGAAGAAAGAAAAGGCACACACACACACACACACACACACACACACACACACACACACACACACACCCACATCCACCAGAGCTTCCATTAGTATCACTCATTTTCTAGTTGGAATCGAATTGTCTCTCCCAAGTCAGCACAGCAGCCCTCTGCCAGGATTATACAGTGAGGTAAGGAGAGCAAACCCCCAAGTGAAACACTCTCCTTCACAGTCCTGCTTACTTTGCCAGGGAACTTTCAAAAGAGCAGTGTTTTCACACAATAATGCATTCCTGCTCTCTCTGAGATTCTACAGAGTAAATCAAAAGAGAATGCTAGTCTGTTTCAAAAATTGCTTTGAGTATTCAGCTCCCATCAAAAGGCAAGGCAAAGGTAAGTAAAGCTACATGAAGGAGCTGGAAAGGTGAAAAAAAAATGCTGAGTGTTGAAGCTAAGGGAAGCCCTGGAGGAGTTCAGACTATTACAGGGAATCTACATATATTTCTCTGCCCAATGCTCCACAGTAAGACAGTTGGAAGACTTACAATAGAAACTTTGGCAATGATAAGACATTCTATTTTGTGTCCTTTTGTTAGCCTTTCTGATGTGCTAAACAGTAGCCAAATTAGATGAGACACTACTAAATCTAAGTACCAGCCACCCTCAGACTAGCATATATATATACATAGACCCAAGTGAATGGGAAGAGGGAAAGCACTGTACTGTACCCAAAAAACATGATTATTTTTACCTTTATCTGACAGCCTTTAGTTGACTGAAATAATCCAAGTTCTAACAGACACAAACCATACAGAAAGAAATCTTTGTTGTTATATTTGCCTTAAATCCAAGTTGCCATCTATCTGGAATCACCACAAGAGCTGGCAATTAAAGGAACAGGTGAATTTGAGTCTGGAATGCCTCAGGACAAAGAAGTGGCACCCCCTGAGAAGAGGGAAGACCTTGATTCAGTATTGTGGGGACTCCTTACAGAACATGGGAGGTTCCTGGGGCTGAGGAATAGCAGGCTGCTTCTGGGAAAGGGACTTGATAAAAAAGCAATGAATGTAGCTTTTACTTGGAAGGGAGAAAGTAATGCTCTATCAACTATCTCAAGGTCTGAAGGGAGAATCTCACAAAAATGAAAAGGGTGAAAGTGGGGACATGACCTGCTATAATTCAATGGTATGAGGATGGCAATTCTAAAGGGCTTAAGAGGGCAGGATAACTGACACTCTGCATATAAGAAACCTCTCAGGTTCAACAGAGGAAGGGAAGAGAATGTTTATATGTAGTGAATTAAAGCAAATCTCATGCCAGCTATTCTAAATCCTTTTAATCATCATAAAGTAATTATTCCCCATCCTCATTCTAATCACTAGACAAACTATTGAGGTTTCAATATACTTAATGCTGATAAGAAAATGGCTTTTCTGACAGTGATTATAGCTTCTACTTCTAGGCTGGATCCAAGTGTCAAGTACCTTATGTATGTAAAGATTTTACATAGATAGATAGATTATATGTAGATATATAGATATCTACATCTATCTATCTATCTATATATCTCCTATCTTTTCAGAATATAGAGTCCTTATCCATCAAGTCTTAAGAATAAAACTAATTCTATTAAATCAACCCAAAAAGCAAGTTATCTCTAGTTTATTTTCTCTATACATGAATATTTCATCTTTTTTTTTTCTTATTGTCTTTTTCTTCATGCTTCCCACCTCCCAACATACATTGATACTAACAGTGATTCACCCTGATAATAGCTGACCACTAGAAATAGGCAAAGTGCAGTCTGTTTGAAATGTCACAAGTCATTGTACAGGTCCAGGTCCAGGAAACCCCCAGTAGGGTTGGCTATTAAAGAGCCGATGAAACTATAAAACAACATTATTTTATAAAGAGATACCAATCCCCATCGTGGTTCTTGTCCTCTTTCAGAATGCCCCCCACCTCACCCCACCTTACCTCTTTACTGCTTTGTAGGCCAGCATTCTGTTGCCTGCCAGGAATGTGATGCTCCCCAAGATGGCTAAGTACTTCAGGGTTTGGAACATGTTGAGCTGAGTCCAATAGACATACATAAGGCCAAGCATAGCTAAGAGAAAGGATATGAATATCAGGTATCAAAGGACTTTAAGAACTTGTTATGGTAGTGATGACTATAAAAACAGTAACCTTGTCTATACTATAACTGCAAAAAGACATGGAAAGAACAGAGTGGCGTGATGTCACAGACCTAGGATTTGCCACTCAGCAGTGTGACCTCAGACAACTCATTTAGACTCAGTTCTCTCCTATGAAAAAGGATGATAATTATTCTAGTATTATCTAATTCCTAGAAGAGCTGTGAGAATCAAATGAGAAAATGAATGTGAAAGTGTTTTGAAAATTAAGAACATTTTTGCAACAAGAAAATGATATTTACACACATATATTGTATCTAGGTTATATTGTAACATATGTAAAATATATGGGATTGCCTGTCATCAAGGGGAGGGAGTAGAGGGAGAGAGGGGATAATTTGGAAAAAATGAATACAAGGGATAATATAATAATAAAAAAAAATTACTCATGCATATATACTGTGAAAAAAATTATAAATTTAAAAAAAAAAAAAAGAAAATTAAGAACATTTAGATGAAGGCTCCTTGTAGCCCGATCTGGAAAGACTAAAGGTATTTAAACTTAGCTTAAAATCCCTATATGTTAAAATGGTGTTTTTATATATGGTTTGGATACTAAACTCCCACTGCAAAATCAGTTCACTTGGCTCTGAAATAGTTATTTTGAATAGGTAGGCAGACACTTTTGGCAAATGAGAAGATCACTGCAGTATAGATAGCCCTGGGAAACTCCATCAACACTTTTCATGTAGGAAGGTGGTTCAATGTAAAGATATAATAATCTCCTGAAATGAACATGGCTATTAAAATGAAGGTAAATGGTTTGCCTAGAGAAGCCTACTATAGAATGATGGCTGCTATAAGCTGATGGACCAAACAGGTTTATCACCATATTAACCATTATAAAAGGCCAGGAGGAAGAAAGAAATGTTATTCTATTAAGTCATTACAGTTAATAGGTTGTGAGTTCACTTAACAGGGCTTTTGCCTGTGCAGTATGAATGTCATAAAGGTGAAGCAGAATTAGCTGTCTGGAGCACTTACCAGCATGTCCCAGGTGAAAAATAATAGTGCTGGGAGCAAAGGTGAAGTTGGAAATGTTGGCCCCAAGCCGAATCCACTGCAAGTTGGGAAAACACACATTAAAAAGACATTAAAATATAGGTAACATATGGTCAGTACCATTACTAATCCTTTCAACAATCCAATGGGCTTAAAAACCAGTGGTCAATCTGGAAAGAAGGAATTTCTCCCAGTGGGGAAAAAAAAAGGTCATAAATTATCTCATCATAGACATGGCACTAGTTCATTATGTCTGCTGGCAAGGCATCCCAACTTTCAGACATAAAGTTACAAAATCATAAAACTGAAAAGGCTAGACAATCACTTAGATTAAAACACACACACACACACAATTGATTCCAATCCTAAAAATTTCCAAATACTGGATAAAGGCAAACTCAGTAATGATAGGGTTTGCTACAAAATCAAAATCGTGCTGTTTGCTCCCCAGGATGTACAAGTCAATAAGAGCCATTACTAAGCTTTTCACACTCTGGTTCAAGTTTTTAAAAATGCAGAGCATACCATTTAGAATTTTTTTTTTTTTAAATTATCTAGACCATATAATTTTGCAGAAGAAAGAATGTAAGGAACATTGCATACTGGTCTTCAAATTCTTTTCTTTTCTAATCCTTGTCATTGTACAGATGTATTTTTATATAGTTCAATCAGTTTATATATATTACTTTGAATTCTGTTCTTTTCACTTCCTTTATATATAAAATATTCAACTCAACAATATAGTCCACCTGCTATTTTTAATAACTACAAAGTACTTCCTAATTTGCTTAACCAATCTTTTACAGATGAACATTTGTTCAATTATCCCCTATATTAAAATCCAACTCAAACCTTAAAACCTTGTTAACTTCCTAAGGTTTTTTAAACATTCCCTCTTAGCACCCATCTACTCCTGACCTTTATCACTAAATTCAATGACTTCATTTTCCTCTATTTCACCTTAGACCCTGGCTTGGTTTCCAAACATTATATCCTTCTGGCTCTCAAATTATTTCTATGTCTTTTCCACTTTCATTTAATGGAAGCTTTGTCCCCAAATCTCTACCTGCACTTGCCCCTATTCTCCCTAACAATTTACCTAGTACCTATATTTTTTAAAATTTTAATTCCTTTCTCAAATATTTAAAGCCCTCATCAGTCTCACTTTAACCTATTATTCTAACTTTATTTCTTACCAAACTCCTCCACACATACTATAGCATGGTCTATATGCAGAAACTCCATGTTTCTACATACTGATATCCTTTTCATTTTTCAAAGTCCAACTCAGGTATCACACTTCCTGTGAAGCATATCTACTGTAGTTAAGATAGATATTTTGTTCTCCTTACTGGAAAGTGATATCTCCCTTGTAGCACTCTGTAACTCTTTCTTTGCACATATCACATTCTAATCTGGGTCACAATTATTTGTGTATGCCATATATTACTACTAAATTATAAACTCCTTCAGGGCAGGGATTACGTCATATTTCACCTCTGTATTCCTGGTATATTATAATAAGACATAATTTCTTATTCAATTAATTGTTTATGTTTGTAAGTCACTGCTGCCGCCTTTTTTTTTTCCCCCATAAAAGAAAAGCAAGTATACTTTGGCAAAGTCGCTGCTTTTGACTCATCCTCTAAACACAAACTATTATGTTAATTGTGGCTACTTACCAGAATGAAGAGCAAAAGTAAGGGGGAAAGGATCAAGGCAGTGAATGTGTTGGATACTACGGTGGGTGGTCTTTTCTCCGGCTCTCTAAACAAGTGCTAAAAATAGAAGATACAGCAAAAACTTAGTACATGCCCTTTTCTACAGAGAGGACTATTTTACATAATATTGGCTCTTTTTATGTCATATTGAGGAAATCACTTTCTTTTTTCTAGACTCTAAAATGAAAGAATTAAACTAAATGACCTATAAATCCCTTCAATGTCACCACAGATGGTTATATCACAGTCAAGTGCCTTAGGTGTCAAGCTACTATAACTACAAATCAACTGGACCCTGACTTCATCCAAGCTTAATTTCTAGTTGAAGATCATCTTCCTTAAAGAACTATATGGTCCCCAGACCATAATCCCTTCTGCCAATAATTCTGTCAATGGAAACAAACAATAAAAGCAGGTGGCCATAAATACACGACCCCAAAAGCTCTTGGATCCAAGATGTGCTGGACCAGTTGTGACCAAATTTCTACTAAATGTCTATTTCCTTTGCCTTTTGCTGTAGTGAACCGGTCCTAAATTGTACTATTAATATCAGTGAAGTTTCTAATCACAGGTATTCTCTTTATTATTCCTCTACAGGAATTATAAGTTATTTTTTCTCTTCCACTCTTGTCTTTCTTGCAGAATTAAACATCTTTCTTCCTCTTAATTTTTTGGTCAGGCTATTACATATATCTGAGAACAATACTCTAACACACTTCCATTTCTTAAATTTGCTGCTATATTTCTATCTTGCCAGGCACTCCAGCTCCCTCCAGCCACGGCTCCTTCTGCTGTATTTCTTTCCTAAATCTCTCTTCTGTTATATTGTGCTAAACATCATCTACTCTTGATACTCACTACTACTGCTCACAGATTTAATCTCTCCTCTATGCATCATCAATGTGAGACCTCATATTTGTAAAGTGTTTTCTTAACTCTTCAAAGTATTTTGACATCCAATGTTTCATTTGATAATGTAAAACAAACAGGGATGGTGTCATTCCCTCCTGTTTGACAGAAGAGAAAACAGACCTAAAGTTGTTATTTGATTTGCCTAAAGTCATATAGACATATTGTAAGAATCAAGGCTAGAATTCAGGGCTCCTGATTCCTAATCCTGCTTTTGTGCCACTAATACATGCCTATCTCATTTGTAAGCCATCCCAACCTTCCACTATAGGGATGTAAAAAGAGAGCATCCTAAGAAGATCTACAACACATGGATAGCCCTCAAGGATAGAGCTTGGATCCCTGTGATAGCACAAAACATTAATAGCAGAATGAGTTCAGTGGTTTATTGCCTTTCTACTCCTCAAGCCTACTGGCTAGGATTGGTTCTCTTCCCCAGTGCTTATTCACCAAGTCTAAGCCTATTCCCTTGTTAACACATACCTGAATTTCCTGTTTAGGAGTGAAAAGGTTCTTTGAAAGGATAGTAGAAGGAGCATCTTCTTCAGGGAATTTAATGACCACATCAGCCTACAAAACAAATATATACAATTACAACATTCATAAAGATAGAGAAATGACAGGTCAAATTTTTCATAGAATTAACTATTCAGATCTCTTCTCCACTATAGTGGGGAAAAAAAAAAAATCAAAAGTAGTGAGGGGATTAGCCCACAAATGAAGACAATCTTTTTAAAAGCAAAATCACTTTCCAAACATTGCTTTGCATCCCTCCGACTGAAAGGTGATGAATCCAGACTGATATATATATTTTTGGACATAGTCAATATAAAAATTAGTTTTACTTGATTATACACATATTACAAAAGTTTTGTTTTGTTTTTTTTCTTTTTCCCTCCTTTCTAAGCTGAAGAGAACACAGGAGAATCAGCAAATAAATTATTAATTGAAAAAAAAAATAAGTGAATGCTTTGGAATTTCTGCCTAGATAGAAAATGAAAATACAACAGTCATACTGTCTACCATAAGAGACAAATGACTATCCACCCACAGCTTCCCAGACTGAGGCCCCAATCTACTTTTCTAGCCTTATTTCCTTCCTCTATTTTCCAACCTGAACTTAACTGTTTTAGCCAAACTGGACATCTTGTTCTCAAAGTGGATTGTACTTTCCCATCTTTGTTCACAATCTTCCTTCCTCTCTAGTTTTTCAAAGCTTAGGTGCTTTGAAATCCAACTTAACAGTCACCTTCTGCACAATAGGACAGTCCCTATCCCAACATTGACCTATTTACTGTTTACATATTGAAAGGAACCTGGAGAGTTCAGCAAGAGCAGCCCTCACAGGGGCCTAGTAATCTCACCTGCTGAGGAACTAAAGACCACTTGACATTTCTATCATCTTGCCAGCTGACCCCTCTCTTAAGAGATACCATCTCATTAGAATGGGAGGTCTCCAAGGCAAGAACAGTCTCAATTCTGTATTTGTAGCTCCCGCACTTAGCCCAGGGCTTAGTATATAGTAAGCCCTTGATTAATATTTTTCTATTCTATAAACTTTCCCTGAAAACTCCCAATCAAAAAAATTATCTTTCCTTCCTCAAATTCCTTGAGCATTTTTCGTCATTCATGCAGCATTTAACATGTATGTTATCATATGATATAGGTGATTATTCATGTTATTCCTCCTCCCCTAACGCTAACCCCATACTAAAAATTCCTCAAGAACAAGTTTTTTAATACATCTTTATATCCCCAAAGTGCCTAGCACAGTGCTTAACACATAACTGGCATTCACTAAATATTTATTGAGCAAATAAATTAATCTAATTAGACTATCTAAAAATCATCCTTATTTGGCACTTTGTAGAATAAAAATTCCCCCTGTAGTCCCACTTTTAACCTATAACCCAGGAAAGAACAACTTCACTCTACTGAGCATGATAAGACTGCTCTCTGCAAAAATGGTCTCATTGCAAATTTCCTTGTGGCTGGATCATAATATTGGGTTTGGGGGTTCTGCGACACATACCACATTCCAGAGGATTGGATTCTCCAAGGTGGCATCTCCAATGATCAAGTAGAGGGTGTAAGTACCAGAGGCAGAGTCAAACTCACTCTTTCTTTCAGAAGTATCCAGTTCAAACTTGTACACATTCTTGCTATCTGGTTCAGCAACGAACACCACTTCTTGACCAGTTTTCTGGTTGTGGAGACGGACAAATGTCTAGGGGGGAACAACAAAGCCACCTTTTATTGAGATTTTCCAAAATGTCCTTGAGTCTGACATCTAGTCAACAAGGCTTAATTGTTTGCTTTATCATCACAACAACAGGTCTGTGATCTGTTACAGAGAGGTCTAACAGAGTGGAGCAAGTATACAGACTATCCTGGTGACAGTCTGACAGCAATTTGAAACAGAATTGTTCAAGCTCTTGATAACTACAATTTTTCCTTTCTTCTTCCAGTCTTTTTGTTACTTCACTGCATAATAAACTTTCATGGAAGGGTAAGAAAAGAAAGAGAAAAGAGGCAGGACTAATCAGTTCATCATTTCTTATTTTCTAGATTTGTTAGACTTAAATTTAGTGATTTTCTATTAGACACAATCACAATGAAACACTGGTTTTATTAAATTTTTTGTTGTTGGCATACAAACAACAAATTCCCTTGGCATAAGGGAATCTTCCATGAAGAAGTGACAAATCAGAAAATGATCACAATATTAAAAACAAAACAAACAAACAAAAAAAAAAATCCACCACCCTATTTTAAAACAAATAGAATTCATCCAGGCTAATCCTATTCCCTGATATCATGGAAAACTATATAAGGTCACCATGACCAATGTAATTTTATATAAAATATCAAATATGATTGCTTAAGGCTAAAGACATTTTAAGTTGAATTTATTTCTCAAAAAATTTTAATTTCATTGTTACTTTTCATATCATATTCTTCTGCAAATATGTACCTTGCCCTTTCCTACTCAGCAAGCCATACTTTGTTACAAATACTTTAAAGGAAAGAAAAATGTAAATAAATTATAAAATACATGTATAAAACCCCAATCAATCTGAAAGTCTATGTAATAGTTTGCATCCATAGTCCCACACAATGGCAGTGAAGGGAGGGTAAGCACATTTTCTTATCTCTTCATAGTGCAAAGCTTAGTTGTTATAATCACACAGCATTTAATTATTTTGCTTCTTAATGTTTATATTAATGCAATTATCATGTAGACCATTTCCCCAGTTCTTATTTTACTTTATTCAGTATCAATGCATGTAAGTATGCCCAAACTTCCCTGAATTCTTTTCATTTCTTATGACCCTGTAAAATTCCATTTCACTCTATGTAACAAAATTGTTTAGTCATTTTTCAATTAGTGGCCAACTACTTTGCTAAAATTCTTTGATGCCACAAAAGTACTATGAATATTTTGGTGTATATATAGGACTTTTCTTTCTTTTACATCTTTGAGGTAAATTTTATCAAGACTCATTTTATCTTCATCTCTGACTTAACTGCAAGATGGTAAAGATGTGGTCCATTGTTGAATATTGATTATTAAAGTATGCTTGTTCCCTATTAATATCCTCTTCAAGGATAATCTTGATTCATGTAGAGATGGCTTAATTTTGTATAGGTGGGAAATGAGGTAAAAAGGTTGGCTAGTAGTTATTGATGTTCTCTCAGTTGCCTTTTTTTTTTTTTTTTTTTTTTAACATTAATAAGGCTAACATTTTTTTTAAACATCTTTGACATCTGTACCTCCTTCAGCTCCTTTGAGTACAGACTCCCTGAATACTCTCACAATTGTAGTTGTGTCACCCACCACTAGCAAAGATGTCATCTATGTACACAGGATCCAATATGGTTACTTTTTTGTCTCTACTCTTATTAGTGACATTTCTACCTTTCTTCGAAAGCACATCTGGGTTCTTGTTAGAGTTCAAGTATGGTAATTCCACTGTTATTAAGGATGAAATTAGTTTATATTATACATAATAATTTTTAAAGATTCTTTCCATTTTTTTCTGTTCTTACCCTTCCATTTTTATCCAGATAAAGGATGATCTAAATGTGAGAGCCTGAAATAGTGACCACAAAGTAGGATAAACTACTAATAAAGTTGAATCTCTTCAATCTAGATATTACTACTATAAATGAAGCCAAAAGAAAAGAAACTGCAGCTAACTGGAAGATTGTTCATGAGGAGAGGCTTAAAAAACGTGATTTTTTTGGATGCCCAAAGGCATCATGAAACCTTATTTCATGTGATTTTGAATCATCTCATATTGTTCATATCCATAAGTATTTGCAAAAATAAAAAAATAAATATTTGCAGCTTTAGGCCTTACTCTTAGTTGCAAAATATAAAAAAGGTAGAGAAATTCTAAGAACTTGATAAAATCCTCCAAACTAAGTCAACTTACACTCTAATATTTGATAACTTTGATGCAAAGATGGGGAAAGGCAGAAGCAGTGAGAAATATAAAGGAAACCACATCCAGGACAAAGAGGTGAGAAAAGACAAAGGCATATGGACGATACAAAAGTCTTGAGCATTTATATTACAAATATTTTCTTTGATAAATTGGTAGGCAGTGGACCTGGTGAACACCAAATGACACTACAAAAAACAAAATGAAATATTTTAACAGAAAAAGATTTCTTATTTGAGGCAAGAAAACAATTATCCTTGAATCATTTCTGTATAGCCAGAGCAATACTATTCAGAACAAAGATCAGAATAAGTAAAAAGCAAGATAAACAGGGAAAAAGAGATATGGCATAAATAGGAGCAATTCAAATCTTGGACACTCAAATAGACAAGTGATTATGTAAACCTGATCATGAGAAATATCAAAAATTATAATAATTTTATATGGAAGTTTGGCCAGGATAAATCAACTGCCGTAAAAAGGTGTCAAGGGAACCCTAACTTGATTTACCTAACAAGTTCAGAAAGATATGACTGAGGGGAACATCAGTTTAGAATACAAAGTATATGTCTGCAATTTCCTCTAAGAGGATACCTTCCTCTCTAGAGATCCCCATTAACTACTAAATCTCCTTGACTCTGGACATCTTGAAATGAATCCAACAGCCCCTTCATTTTTCTGTTTTTCAATGCTCTACCAATTTTTCTTATTCCATCAAGTAGACAGCTTCAATTATGTGCTAACCTTTAACACCCAGCAATTTTCCTTCTATTAAGAAAAGCATGCTCTAAGCAAAAGGCCTGTAAGCTCTAGTGAAAGAAAGTAATAAAGTAGGACTGAAGAACAAATGGTTCAATTTATGGTGGATTTTCAGGGCACTTGGAAAACACTTGGAACTAGGTTGCCTGAATTTTTAGATTTTTTTTTTTTTTTTTTTTTTTGCTATTGTATTAGATCTGTCGAGGCTATCAATTGCTAATTTTTAAACTTAAGAATGCTTTTAAATAACCTCTACTTAAAGGTGACACCAGAAACTTGGTGTGTTTTTTTCTGACCTGATGAGGAGTAAGCTCAGCCCCAGTGTTTACATCAACCAGCTGAAAGGACAAGGCAAAGTTCTGATGGCTATCAACGGTGAATGAACCCTTTCCTTTAGCTGGGTAGGCCACCCTGAAAGAGAGAAAAACAAGGAATAAGTTTTAAGAGAATCTGTACCAAGTATCTAAAGTGGGTATTAATACTTTTTATTCATTTGGTAATAAAAATCTGAAAAAGAGACTATATAGATCATTTAATCTAGGGGTTCATATATTCATTTAAAAAAAATTCTGAGAACTACTTCGATATAACCAATTGTTTTGTAATCCTAAGTATTTTAGTTGATGCCTTTAATAAACATTTCTTTGATGGGGGTGGAGAGTCTGATACCTTCACCTTGATCTAGTCCAACTCTCATTTCACAGAGGAGGAAGCTGAGGCAACAGAAGCTAGAAGAAATGACATAGCTTCAAATTATACCTCTGAAATTTACTAAATTTGTGATCTTGCTTGAGATACTGGATGTCTCTACACCTCCGTTTCCTTATTCATAAAATGAAGATTATAATACTTATCCCACTAACTCATAAGAAAAGTCCTCTGAAAATCTTAAAGTTTTACACAAATATGAGCTATTAGTAAGCATTAGAGTGAGGTGTAAGCTCCAACAGACACTTAATCATTGCTTGTTATTTGAGTAGAGATAAACCAACTCACAAATCCACTCATGTCATTTTGCTGATCAAAACCCCTCATTGACTCCTTACTGTCTATTGTATAACGTTTTTTTCTGCTGGTGTTCACCACCTAACCTAAACGCAGGTACGGCAAGTGCTGGATTTGTAATTAGAGGACCTGGGGTAGAGTTGATTCTCCTGCCTGCCACTTGTGAGACGTTGTTCATATCACTTCATCTTCACAGAACTCAGTTTTTTCATCTGTAAAATGCAGGGCATGTACTAGATGACATCTAAGGTCCATTCAGCTCTAAATCTTTGACCCCTTAAACCTACTTTTCCAGCTTTTGCTTACATTTTTCTCTATGCACAGCTGAATAGGACTACTTATGGATTGTCTTCCTCAAGTTGGAATACTCTCACAATGTTTTCTATGCTTTTTCCCCTTACTGCCTCTTGAATTCCTAACTGTATTTGAATACTCCCAATTAAATGTTTTTTCCTGACCTAGTCCTTAGTTTGTAATGACAGATGACTTCCTGGGAACTTACATAAAATTTTTATTTTGTACAACAGTTATTTGTAGTACACTTGCAGACTATAAATGATACAATAAGAGATGACTAAGTTATATTCTGTTCCCTTCTGTAGATGCTTCATAGTTAAAATTAATGTTAAAATTATTGAACAGGCTCTAGAACCCTTACCTTTGTTTCTAGTCCAACTGTACTTTCCACTAGGAAATTCTCAAAGGGAAAGTTTCAGGGACTCTTGATTTTTTTTTTTTTAAATTGCCTATAAGGAATACTAGGGCACCTAGAGTAGAAGGGGATCCGCTAAAAATGTGTCTCCGCCTGGGATCCACAATGCACTGAGGCAATATGTTCTGGAATACAGTTAACTACATTCTACAAGACTATTAATGCAGCAATGAAATCATAAGGGGGTAGGATGTACTCAGAAACCCCCTCTAGATACTACCACACAAATTCAGTTGGCTGAACATTAGGAGGCAGCCCTGAGGGTTTTGTATATATCCCCATTATATTTACCGTGTGGTTTTAGGTGCAATGCTCTGATCTTTATCCACAGTTGAAAGATCTACATTTGTGATACCAACTTCAGTGGAGACCTTGACTTTGAGCTATAAAGAAACATATGAAATAGTCTGCTGTTAGACATATCAGAAAGAATATTAATTTCTGAATTCTCACATTTCTAATTGAAAATAAAGTCACAAAATGGCGTCCTACTTGCTGGTTATCATAACTGAGACAATTAATAGAAGCCGCTTTCACCAGGCCTTCTATCTTAACTAGGCAACAAATACTTTACTAATCAAAGAATTTCACAACTCTCAAAGACAGAAACATGGAATCCCTACAACATGCTTCTTAACCCTGATGTCAACTCTCCAATTAGAACATAATCCTCAGCAGGGTAGGTCACTGGAGCTAAAGGAAACATTTAAGTAAAATTCTTGTATTGAGTATAATGTAGGCCTAATCCTCATATCTTTATTAATAGAAACAAATATTTTTCTCATCATTACTATGGCAGAGTGTTGGTAATTATAAAAATACTCTTAAAGACCATAACTGTTTTTAACCAAAAAAAAAAAACCAAATTAATGACCTGTTCTACAAACATGTGGCATAAATAAGTGGGATGAGGAAGGTGAACTCAGTTCTCTAGATTTTCATTCATTATTCTGATAACATAATCTAAAAAAAAAAAATTGTATTAAGATCTCAATTTCAAATCACCAAGAATTCCCATTATATTGTCACTTATAACAAAGATTATTTTTTAAGATTTTATTTTTAGTAAAACAAATGATCACACTGAAAAAAATTTATTATTATATAAAAGGTTTCACATGTATGAACTCTCACCTCTGCAAAGAAGTGCCTTTTATAAATATGAATAAGTTATAATAATGTAATACACTCTGTGGATAATCATTTTGTGGTATCAGAATAAATAATTCTAGATAATATAGCCATACTCAAAAATGTACCAAGAGCAGACTGTTAAATCCCATCAAACTTAAATTATCCTTTAAATTCTAACAGTACTTATTTAAAGATTTTTTGGTTATAACTTTGCCCAACACCAATATAGGTGATTAAGATTACCTACCAACATTAGGATTAGAAACAAATGAAGACTCCTACTACCTTAGCTCTTTGTCTGCAAAACTTACCTACAAATGGTTAACTGAAAATGCATTTTATGGGAAAGATACAATAATTCTACTCTTAAAACAATTTAAAAAATTAAAAACCATCAAAATGTCCTTTCACACCCTTAACAAGAGAAAAAGGAAACTGTTTTTCATTCAATAGGTGATTTGGGGGCTGGTCCACCCTGCCCCTTTTTTTGACTCTAGTGTGTGGCACTAACAGCACAAAAATATCTTAATGCCAGGAAATGTAGCCTTTCTCCTGGGAGTAATAACCATTCTGTTTAGTTCATTACTGTCAAAAATGATGGTGCATTAGGGGCAATTAATGCTAATGACAGCTTCCAAAACCCATGGCTCCCCTGACAACTTGCCCAATAACAATGAGTACTATTAGGGGCCTTCGTGCAAAGCTGCCAGTGTTTAATGCACTCCAGCCAACTTAAAGCACCTCTGGAGAGATTACCAGGACCAGCCTGCTGGCTTTGATGCTCTAAGTGCGATTATTATTGCAATTAGAAAGCAAATTTGACACATGCAGCGGAGGTCAGCCCTTATAAATAAGAATTAGTCCCACTCTGATGAATAGAGCAGGCAGGACGCTAATATTAACTCCATCATCAGGTTTAAAAAGTGATGGCAATGACTTAAATGGAAGTCATTAGTATTTACGTTAATAACAGCTATTGGCAATTATGGTTACTGTGCATCTATTTCTCAGGTTTTTTTTAACTACTACAAAAGAATTTTACAAATACTAGGCTTGATTCAATGATGAATAAACTATTCTCCATAGAGATAAATGCACACCATGAGCAATTATAATGAAATTCTGAGAGCTGTGACGCCTAAGTAAATGTCTTTGAAAAACACTTTGTAAGTGTTAAGGTTTCACTAAAGAGAAAAAATTGGAACAGTAAAAAACACAACATGCCTAAATCATGCATAAAAGTAGAAATAGCACTTAGAGATTATCATTAAGACTCATTCTTCTTACAGACTACAGTGATCTACAATTTGATAAACACACAGACTCCAAATTCTGTGATAAGAACTCACTATTTAATAAAAATTGCTGAGAAAACTGGAAAACAGTATGGCAGAAAACTAAACAAAGACCAACATCTCATATTCTATTCCAAGAGAAACTGAAATAGGTTCATGATTTAAACATAAAGGGTATTACCATGAGCAAATTAGGAGAGCAAGGAATAGTTTACCTATTAGATCTTTGCAGAAAGAAGGAATTTATAACCAAACAAGAAATAGAGGACATTATGAAATAGAAAAGATACAATTCTGATTACAGTAAACTGGAAAGTTTTTGCATAAACAAAACCAACGTAGCCAAGATAAGAAGGGAATCATATAGTCGGGAAGCAATTTTTTTCTGCCAGCATTTCTGATAAAGACTTTTTCTCCCCCCTTCACTATATCTATTTAATATTTTGTTTTCCCATTACATGTAAGAGAATTTTTTAATATTTGTTTTTAAATTTTTGAGTTCCAGATTATTTCCCTTTGTCCCTGCTTATCCCTCCCTCACTGAGAAGGCACATGTGAAGTTAATGCCAAACATTTCTGTAAGTCATGTAGCAAAAGAAAATATAGATTTCTTTCCCCCACCAAAAACAAAAAAACCCAAACCCTTATGAAAAGTAAAGTATTTTTTAAAGAATAAATCTTCAATCTTTATTCAGATATAATCTTTCTCTGGATATGGGTAGCATTTTTCATCAAAAATCCTTCAGAGTAGTCTTGGATCATTGTGCTACTGAGAATAACAAAGGCATTCACAGCTGATCATCCTACAAAGTTACTATTACTTTGTGCATAGTATATTTCACTTTGCATGAGCTCATGAAAAACTTACCAAGTTTTTTTGAGAGCATACTGTTCACCATGTCACACATTATATTCCATTATACATTCCATTATAATCATAAACCATAATTTATCCAACCATTCCTCAATTTATGAACATCCCTATAATTTCCAACTCTTGAAAAACTTTTGAAAAAAGAGCTGTTATAAATATTTTTGTACACATAAGTCTAAAGGCTTCATTTCTAAAATATGTATAATTTAAATAATATTTTATAGAAATTTATAAGACTACAAATGATAAATGATCAAAGGATATGAACAATTTTCAAATGAAAAAATTAAAGCCATCTATAATCATACAAAAATGATCATTATTGATTAGAGAAATGCAAATTTAAACAACTCTGGGGTACCATCTCACACCTACCAAATTGGCTAAGATGACAGAAAAAGATAAATGTTAGAGGAAACATGGGAAAATGGGGATACTAATGCACTGTTGGAATTGTGAACTGATCCTGTAATTCTGGAAAGCAATGTGGAACTATGACCAAAGGCTTTCAAACTACATATACCCTTTGATTTATAGACCCACTACTGGGTCTATATCCCAAAGAAATCATAAAAGAGGGAAAATGTGCAAAAAGAGAAAATATGTGCAAAAATGTTTGTAGCAGCTCTTTTTGTAGTGGCAAAGAATTGGAAATTGAGGGCTGCTCATCAACTGGGGAATAGCAGAATAAGTTGTGGTATTTTAATGTAATGGAATAGTACTCTTCTATAAGAAACTGATTCCAGAAAAGCCTGGAAAGACTTACATGAACTGATACTGAGTGAAGTGAGCAGAATCAGGAGAACATTGTATATAGTAACAGCAACACTGTGTGATGATCAACTATGACAGGCTTAGTTTTTTTCAGCAACACAGTGACTCAAGACAAGTTCAATAGACTTGAGGTGGAAAATACCATCCACATCTAGAGAAAGAATTATGGAGACTGAATACATATCAAAGGATACTATTTTCATCTTTAAAAAAAATTTTTTCCCCTTTTGTTTTTTCTTTCACAATATGACTAAAATAGAAATGTTTAAATTGATCATACATAGATAACCTACATCAAATTGTTTGGGGAGGAAGGGAGAAAAGAAAAAAATAAAAATACTATTAAGTGGGCGGTGGGGAGAGACTCTTTCTCCTTAAAAACATAGATGGGAATTATCAACAGCATTCCTACCTATTTTCTCCATAACCATTTTCACCAGATGGAAAGGACCCCAAGAAATCATTTGGCTTTCCACCTTACTTTGTGGCAAGACAACTTCTAAAATCCTTATTTAATTCAATAGTTCAAAGATTTAAGATTTCACTTTAAATCGTGGTTTCTATGTACCTTAATAAATGATTTTTGTGAATTGCTGTATCCAAAAAAACTGTCAGTATTTGGATGCTAACTTTTTGATAATAATTCTGTCCATTCTTAGCAAGGCTGGTCCTCAAGCAACAAACAGAAACATATTCCTTTACGCTTCCCTATTATCCTTTACATTATAGCTTTTGGTTAGAGATATTAGTTTCAAAAAATATTTGCTAATTGTATTAATATCCCCAGTACTTAACATAATGTTTAACACCTAGTTGCATAACCATTTCTTAAACTCTGAAGATTTATCATAATGGTGGCATTGGATCTATGCTTTAATAAAGTACGAACATAAGATTTTTATAAAAAAGTTAAAGTGTTGCTATTTATTTAAAAAGCATAAATTTTGGTTTCCACCAAAATTCATAAGTGGATCTCACACATTATACCAAGATAAGCTCAAAATGGATATATGATTTAGATATAAAGGGTGATATAAAACAAATTAGGGAAATATAAAAACCATTTCAAATATATGGGAAGAGTTTTATGGACAAATAAGATATACAGAGGTAAAATGGATTTGAATACATAAAATTAAAAAGTTCTTGCACCAAACAAAACCAATGTAGCCAAAATAATAAGGAAAGCAGAAAATAGCGCAAACTTTTTACAATAAGTTTTTCTGACAAAGGCCTTATTTCTCAAATGAGTAAGAAACAGTCAAATTTATAAAAATAAAAGGCAACAATTGACCAAAGTGCCAAATGATAAATGGCAAAAGAATATGAACAAGCAGTTTTCAGAGGAAGAACTCAATGCTTTCAATCACTACTAATTAGAAAAATGCAAAGTAAAACAATTGTGATTTTATTACCTCACACCTTACCTACAAAACTGGATAAAGGGATAGAAAAGAAAAAATGATGTGGGAATGTGGGAAAATAGGTACACTGGTACACAATTTGGTACAACTGTAAAATAGTCCTATTTCTCTGGAGCACAATTTGGAACTATGCCCAAAGAGTATAAAACTGTGTATACCCTTTAACTCAATATTACTGCGAAGAAATCAGAGAAAAAGAATCTATATGTACAAAAATATTTATACCAGCTGTTTTTGTGGTGGCAAAGAGCTGAAAAATGAGAGGATGACCATCAAAACTGGGTAACAGCTGAACAAGCTGTGTATTTGACTGCAAAGAAATACTACTGTAGTGTAAGAAAAAACAAAGAGGATGACTTCAGAAGCATCTGGGAAGACTTATATAAGCTGATGAAAAGTGAAGTGAGCAGAACTAGGAAAACATTGTACACAATAACAGCAAAAAATTTTTTTTATTTTATTTTATTAATTTTACAATTATAACAGAAAAATTTTAACAATAATCAACTGTGAAAGACTTAGCTACTCTGATCAATGCAATGATCCATCCCAATCCCAAAGTATTCATGATAAAAAATGCTCCAGAGAAAAAGCTGATGAGCTGAGTGCAGATGGAAGCGTATTTTTTTTCACTTTTTTAATTTTTCTTGTTTCTCCCCCCTTCCCACAACATGGCTAATGTAGAAATGTTTTACATGACTTTACAAGTATAATAGAATCATATTTCTTGGGGGCAGTTAGGTGGCACAGTGGATAGAGCACCAGCCTTGAATTCAGGAGGACCGGAGTTCAAATCTGGTCTCAGACACTTAACACTTCCTAGCTGTGTGACCCTGGGCAAGTCACTTAACCCCAGCCTCGGGGGGGGGGGGGGGGAAGACCACTTCATCCACAATACTTGTAAAGCACATTCATTTACTCAAGTTTTTTTTTTTTTTTCTTCCCTAAAGCAATTGGGGTTAAGTGACTTGCCCAGGATGTCACATAGCTAAGAAGGGTTAAGTGTCTGAGGCCAGATTTGAAGTCTGATGCCCCTGACGACTTCAGGGTTGGTGCTCTATCTACTGTGCCACCTAGCTGCCCCCACTCAAGTCTTTTATATAATTCGAACATTGGCAGACTATCAAATGACAATCCAAATAATCAACTTTTTTCAAAAGGCTTCCTTTGGTTTGGTCAGGGAATGAAGTTAAAATCCTCTAGATGAAAAATGATTTATTGCTATGTATATGTTGTTTCCAACACTACCACAGAAACAGAGATGACAAGAAAAGCACTCACCTCTACCACATTTGCAATGTAGCGGCTATCACCTTCAACACGGATAGAGAAGTCATAATAACCACTGGCAGGCTTGGCATTCATGAAGTTCAGATCAAAACCATCTCTATGTGAATTGGAGCATGGTTATTAAGGTTTTCATTCAAGAAGACTATCAATAATTACAATGCCTTACTAAACTTGTTTATTTACATTTCATAATACTTTAAGTGATTTATACTCATTATTTTCTTGATTCTCTCAAAAAGCCTATAAGGTAAACAATAGATTTTAACCTCCATTATTCAGAGGAGATTTAGAGAGACATGGTAAATGACTTGTTCCTGCTCTCACAGGACATAGAGCCAGGCATTCACTACAACCCAAATCTTCTGATTTTTGAGTCTCATTCTCTTTCTACCATATTACATTGTCTATGCTACTATTTACTGTTAACTTTAATAACAATTTACATTCAATTTACATTTAATAACAACATTCTGACTTCAAGGTTGTCAAATTAATCTCACTTCTTTTACTCATTTTCTATCCTATCTCCTCTATTTTTCTTAAACAAACTGCTCTGTTCAAATCTTCCAAGTTATGTCTTATCTGGAATACACTATGTCCTGAGCTTTTTTTCAACTGCTCTTGAAATCTCACTTCTTCCAAGACTAATTAAAATTAAAATAATTAATAAATAATTTATTTATTTGAAATATTTTTAAAAATAAAAATTAATATAATAATAAAAATTTTTAATTTCTGAAACTATCAACACATCTAATTCCTAACTCTTTATTCTTAGGTACACATAATAAGCTGTTCTTATTTATACTAATTAATTTATTTTTGAAATTAAGGAGACAGTGTAATGTAGTAAATAAAGATCTGAATTTGGAGTTAAAGGACCTGGATTCAGTTCCAAGCTCTTGCCACTTACTTCCTGTGTGATCCAGTGGGGCACCCTAACTTGACTCTAACACAGTGATATCATTTTGTTCCTCTTCAAGCAAGGACAACCAATAACTAGCTAATTTGAGGTAAGTCTTTTAACCTCTCTAAGCTAAAGTAAGATAATTTTTTTAAAAATGAAGCTCAAGGACTAGGAGATCATTATATACTTCAACAACAATACTGTATGATGATCAATTCTGATGGACATGGCCCTCTTCAACAATGAGATGAGCTAAATCAGTCCCAATAGAGAAGTACTGAACTGAACCAGCTACACTCAGTGAAAGAATTTAGGGAGATGACTATGAACGACTACCTAGAATTTCCAATCCCTCTAATTTTGTCTGCCTGCATTTTGGATTTCCTTCACAGGCTAAATGTACACTATTTCAAAGTCCGATTCTTTTTGTTCAGTAAAACAACTGATTGGTCATATATACAAATATTGCATTTAATTTATACTCTAACATATTTACCATGTATTGGTCGACCTGCCATGGAGGGGGAGGGGGGAAGGAGGGGAAAAATTGGAACAAATGGTTTGGCGATTGTCAATGTTGTAAAATTACCCATGCAAATATCTGGCAAATAAAAACTATTAAAAAAAAAAAAAAAAAAAGCAGCTCAGGATTTTTGTTATCTATAAATCAAGTATGAAAATAAAACAAGAATGAAGATTTATTCGAAGAATTTCTGTAGCCAACAATAAACTGACATTTCATTTTATGATCATGATACGAATAAATAGCTATTTCATTAATCAAAAATGACTACAACTCCATACCTCTAAGTTTTTGCTCAAAGCATTCCCTTTCCTGAGAAATTTAATAAAATCAGACTTAGTGTTTTTGCATTATGGTACATACCATATAATCAAGCCTCACATCCCTCAGAATTTAGAATCTAAGAAATGAACAGTGAATTCACTGGACAGACATAAAATATGCACAGTAAAAAAAAAAAAAAAAAAAAGATACCAATTGTTGAAATCCTTTGCACTCTTCAAAACCTTGCAAAAATGTTGATTTCAGAAAAGCTTAGAAAGATTGAACTGATACTGAGTAAAGAGAGAAGAATTAGGAAAAAACTGTAAAGAGTAACAGCAAGATTATGTGATGATCAATTAACTATGATAGACTTAGCTCTTCTCAGCAATACAGTAAAAACCAAGACAATTCTAATAGACTTTAAATGGAAAAGGCCATCTGCACCCAGAGAGGAAACTACAGAGCCTAAATTATACTATTTTCACCTTTTTTTTGGTTTGCTTTTTCTTTCTCCTCATAGTTTCTTTCTTTTTTTTTCTATTTGTTGATTTTTATTTTATAGTATGACTAACATGGAAATGTTTTAAATTATTGTAAAATTTTATTACAATAAATTATTGTAAAATTTGAATTTTTGCACACAAATAAAATGCTATTGAGAGAAATTAAAAAAAAAAAAAAAAAAAAAAAAAAACAACCCTGCTAAAATGCCCTCTCCTCAAGTTAGCCCTACTAAGTCAAGATCTGGAAAGTATAGGCTTAGGGAATTGAGCTGACTTACTTGCCCCAGGAAAGAAAGGGCCAGTGTGGTGCCACAAGAAGGGAAAGGATGTCAAGATCCTCAAGAGCTAGAGGTGCAAGCTGTCTTGGCTACATGTTTTCATTGTGTACACCTCACTATCAATGTACTTTATGTATAGGCCCATCTTTCGCACTGATACTTTCTGTATTTGTGAAAGAACACACCCCCAGGTTTAAAGAGAATATTTTATAGTCATTTTTCTTAGCATGCTGTAACAGTGAGGAATCCCTGCCTTTAGCTAACTGTAACTTCCAGCTGACTATTAAAAGTAAGCACAAAAATAATATGCCCATTCTTCCATGTACCTTTCTCTGATTCCTCCACCCCGAGTCTACTCCCTTCTCCTCTTAAGGGATCTCTCTCCATGCCATAATCTAAGGCTTTAATGTATTTGACTTCTCATATGATAAAGTACATCACTCTACCTAGTATTACAATTATTATGCAAATATTTTATGTCTAATAGATTATAGGATTCTTTAAAGCTGGGAATCACACCTTACACTTTTGAATACTGAATGCTCATCAATGAACTCTGCCAAGTATGTTCAAAAACAGTTTGTCAAATGAAAGAAATTAACTGGTTTTTTTGTTTTTGTTTTTGTTTTTGTTTTTGTTTTTTTTTTAAAGATGTGCTAAAAGGCTAGGAGAGTGGTGTAGGAACTTACCCTGAAGGAGTGAAGGCAGTCTGCTGTAGGACTGTGTTCTTGGTAGAAGTAGACTTAGCACGTTCCAATGTGACAGAAGCATGAGCCAGAAGCTGTGACATAACATTTGTAACTTGCAGCTGGAACAAAATACAAAATCATATGTAGAGTAAAGCCAGCATCATCTGATTACTTTTTATTTGTTCATTCCTAGATCCCATGTGGCTTTAGGCAAGTCACTTAACCGTCTGCCTCAGTCTTTTCCATCTGTAAAATAGAGATTAAAGGGTGGTTGTGAGGATCTAATGAAATAATATTTATAAAACACCTGGTACAGTCCTTGGCACATAACAGGTAATACCTTTTCCCTTTTCCCCTTTCAAATAATTATAGGAGAAATCTGTACAAATGAATTTTAAAAATTTGACTACATTACATTACAGATAAACCTCAGAAATCAAATATAATCAAGCTAACCTGAATGATAGGATTTTATAGTAAAAAATGAATTGGATTACAGGCCACTAGAAGGTACCTTAGAGTTCACATAGTCTAATCCCTTCATTTACACAGATGAAAGAACTGAGATTTAGTGATATATGTCAAAGGACACACAGTGGATTGGATGGCAGAGCAAGGACCAGTATATAGCTTCCCATCTCCAAAAACAGTTACCACCACACCACAAGTCTTTATATCTCACTTATATTATTCTTCAAGGACTCCTGATTTCCTTTCAAAGAAAACTCTTTCCATCAACATAGGATGTAAACCCTCTGAAACCCTCTGTCTGATTATAAGTGTTTGTGGATTGCTGCACCTGAAAAAAAATTAATTCCCAAGAATCCAGTCTTCTGGAATTGACCTGGGCCAGTCTTAGATGAAAGGCATTTATTCCATTACCAAACCTTTTATCTGAACCATATCCAAATGTGGCAGGACTTGGTTGGTTTCACTGGCATCAGCATAAAGACTCGAATAGAGGTTACACCAGAGTATTTAAAATCTCTTAACAAACAAAATGCCTTAGGAAAATGTCTGATATTGAGGCAATTGCAAACATAGATGGCTCCTAAATTGTTTAAAATAAATTTTAAAATATCACAAAAGGAACTTTTTAGAAGGTTTCAGCTTATCTCTGGCTTATAGTCAACCAACCCAGTTGAAGGTTAAGTATCAAACACATTCTTCTTGAAACTACCAGACATTTAAAATATTAACAACAACAACAACAAAAAAAAATCAATAAATATTCAAAAAGGTGTCAAAGGGAGTACTTAATGTCACATGACTTTTAGGGAAGGAAAAGGCAAAGAGAAAAAGCACTTTTTAAAACACCTTTGTGTTAGGTACTATGCTAGGCATTATCTCATTTGATTGCCACAAGAACCCTGGCCAAAAGGTATTATTTATACACATTTTACAGTTGTGGAAATTAAGGCAAACAGAATTAATTGATTTGCCCAGGGTCACACTAGTAAGTGTCTGAAGTTAGATTTGAACTTAGGTCTTCTTGACATCAGGCCTTGTGCTCTAGCCATGGTACTATATAACCACCAAAACTTCTACCTGAGAAAGATATACTTTAAGATTATTCAATAATAGAATCTTGAAGGAATTCTTAATGAATGAAAACTGTGGTGATGCAATAGCTGTTTAAGGAAAACATGATAGCTTTACCCTCATCATCTCAAATGAAAAGGAGCCAATTATCTGTTTTAGCAAATTCTATTTAGTAAGTTCTGAGATTACATAGGAGTTAATCTAGGAATTTTAAATTTCAAAGTAATATATTTTATAAAAGTTTGGAGTCGGAGAATGCATTTTTGTCTCTTTTTAAATTCATTCACTCATCCATTTATTTATTGACTTATTTTTCTGTTTATTTTTCACAATAATTTCAATAAATAAAAAAAAAAACATTATGTATAACTGAATTTCTGTGATATACAGTTGTTTGGTAAGTGTACATTAAATTTAATATGATAGTAACAAAATTGCCTTGCTAATCTGTATCCCCTTTTATTTCTTTCTGCTCTTAAAGAATGTACTGTGGGGGCAGCTAGGTGGCACAGTGGATAGAGCACCAGCCCTGAATTCAGGAGGACCCGAGTTCAAATCTGGTCTCAGACACTTAACACTCCTAGCTGTGTGACCCTGGGCAAGTCACTTAACCCCAGCCTAAAAAAAAAAAAATAAAAAAAAAAAATGTACTGTTATAGATGCAGACCTCTTGGTATAACATGGGCACAGAAATGAAATGTGTATACAGTTAAATTACGTAACAGAAGCTAATTGATGTTTTAAAATCCTTTGAAAAATTAATCTTAAATACAAAGATTAGACAATTCTGTAGAGAGTGCAAGTCCAGGCAACATTTCCCTCCTTAGTGAATTAAGTGGTATCCTAAATAATACATATACCATCATGAAGCCTGTGACTGACTATATGGTTCTTGTAAAATAAAGCAATCTTCTAAGAATGTGCCACCAAAAAAAAAAAAAAAAAAAAAAAAAAAAAAAAGACTTGATGTAGACTCTAAATAAGTTTGTGGAGATCTTACCCGGAGAACAGGCTGCTGGTGAGACACAGAAGCTGAGCCCTCAGCAACAATGACAAGAGGAAGGTGATAGCGATTCTGAGAAAATGCAGCAGCGGCAGCAGCAACACTGAAGGCTTCAGAGAGAGAGTCAAAATTCTTTTTGCTGAAAACTGCATTCACCAGCTGGATTACTTGATCCTGAAGAAAAGGGGAACATCCCAAGAAAGAATATGTGAAATATGCTTCCTCTCTTTTTGTTAGCTTCAAAAAGGGGATTAAATCAACTCTTTCATAGGTCTTTTGGTCATAAACTGAAATTTATAAATGAAAGAAAATAAGCAAAAATTCTGGATTTATACATGGCACCTTTAATTTTATTTTTATTATGTGTGAAAGCTGAAATATTCCTGCAGATTAATAAATACTCTGATGACAGATTATAAAAGAAAAAGTTCACTATTTAATATGTATATTTATATATTTTATATAACATACTTTATAAAATAAAAAATACACTATTGTGTAGGTATACTAGTAACATTATCAATCTACTTATGAAAAGTATAAAGATATTATATCTCTAAGATATAATATATCCATGAATAAACATATGATAAAATAAATTTTTACTGGCAGGTGTGAAATTCTCTTTCTCTCATACTTCTCTCATTTATTTGATTTCTTTCAAGTGTCTGCTAAAATTCTGACTTCTACAAAAGGCTTGCTTAGTCCCCCTTCAATGCTTTTCTTTTAGAATCATCTCCAATTTACCCTTGCATGTACTTGTTTGTAAATTATCTCTACCTGGTACAGGCTTAGTACAGAATCAGGCATCAAAGTTGCTTAATAAATGCTTAACTTAAGATAGCATACACAATAGTACAATTTACAATGAAATATACTGCTCACTAAAAATTTATCCTTTTACTTCCTACTTCCACTACCTTTCTTTCTTCCCATCCCTTCCTTTTAAGTTAAACTAGGGCTAAATTTTTATTTAAAAGATCACATTTTTCTAAATGAAAGTTAGCTTTCATTTATAAAAAGTCCATATGGTTTCAGGAGATGAATGATTCTTTGTCTTCTATTTTATTAACTTTCTAATTAATACCTCCTTAAAGGGTGGCTCTGTTCCCACATGATCTGACAGCTGGTAGGTGGCAGCAACAAATAATGCTGTGGGCTCCAAGCCTTCTTCAAATTGTAGGTACACTCCACCCAGGTCATCTAAACGAGCAACAAGGTCCTGCCACAAAAAGACACAACCAAAATATAAATCAAGTAAAAAGAAAAAAACTAACCATGTAATTAAAACAAACCTGTTTATCATTATTCCATGAGTATAGAACTGGCATATTGGGCTCTGAGGAATCTAAGAAAGTTTTCTGTAAACACAATGTATTCCTCAAGGAAGAAAGCAAGCATTCTTTACGGGATTACCTGATATCTGTCAATATAGACAGTCCCCACTCTTTACCCCAGTGCACAACTAACAAGCAGCATCATGAATCTGGGAGGGACAATCTTTTCCCATCTATTCCCATACCTTTGCATAGGTGTTCCTGTGTCTAGAATTCATTGTCTCCCTTCTTCCATTACCTTCGCCCAAGATTCAAGTGGGGTCACTTCATACAGAAAATCTCTCCTGATCTCCACAGCTATTAGTATTCCTTTCTTTCTCAAATTAGATCATATTTCCTTGGAATCATAGATTTAGATTTAAAAAGAAGCTTAAGAAATAATCTAGCCCAACTCCCTCATTTTACAAATGAAAAAACTAAGGCCTAGAGTAGTTAGATTACTGTCACAGAGACAGTGGCAAAGAGAAGTGGCAAAGTTAACCCAGAACTTCTGCCCCTGATCTTTTAACTATGTATACCTGTTGCACCTCCCAGAAGAAAATCTTGTGGACATAGATTATTTCATCTTTGTGTCTTCAACATGTAGTAGTGTCTTACATATAAGAGTGTCCTATACATACATTATACTCATTAAATATTTCTTTAATTTAAAAAATATTGAACACGGGAGCCAAGAAGACCCAAAATCTGGCTTTGCCATGTGTGAGCTATATGCACCTGAAGAAGTCACTTCCTGAGACTCAGTTTCCTCATTTATAAAATGGGGATGATAATATCCCAATTATACATATAAAATTATATATTATATAGATATATATTTTTATATATACATAAAAATATATATAAAGAGTTACATAAGCATGTACTGTTATTAATATGGAAAATAACTTTTCTAATCCAATGTACAGCAATCTGATATCAGTGTGAGTTTGCAAGGGAGACAGAAGAAACTGCCTTGTTGGGTTAAAAGATAATAAAAGTGAAATACATATGTGGTCTTCAAAGCTGGAAAAAAAACCTAGAGTTACAACCTAGATACAGGATGAAAAACATCTGAAGATAGTTCTATTTGGAGGTATCATACTACAGCAAGGATCCAAAGAGCTCCAAATTTAAGACTGAAATGATGGACCAAATCTCAGAAGATGGTGAATGGAGACAAATATAAAAGCCTATTTGAGTACCATGTCATCTTACATAAAATACAAAGGAAAGAACTTTGGTTGCATTAACAACAGTCTATGGTAAATAAGGTAATGAATCCCATTGTATTCAGAATAGGTCTGAATTCACAGGGTGGCTTATGTTTTTGGGGGGGACGACATATTTTAAAAAGAATAATGATAGTCCTTTGCCTGTCTACAAGATAGCAAGTAAGGAGAATTTCTGGAATGAAATGTATACACAAACACACTTTACATATATATATATATATACATATATATATATGTGTGTGTGTGTGTGTGTGCATATATGTGTGTGTGTATATATGTGTGTGTGTATATATATATACACACACACATATATATACATATATATATATATATTTATACACTTCATATATATATATATATGTATTTATTTTTCTTTTTTCCTAGTAAATTTATTTTTTATTACACATTGTTTTGTGAATAATGAAAAATCAGAGCAAAAGGGAAAAACCACGGGAGAGATTTTTTTAAAAAGCCCCCCAAAAGACACATTTCATATATTAAAAAACCCATCCTGTGGTAAAAGAAGTAGACTTAGGATCACAGGATTTAAATTTTGAAAGGTTCTTAGAAAACAGTTAGATCAACATCCTCATTATACAGAAGGAAACCACTGCAATCCAATGGGAAAAAAAAGATATGCCTGGTATATATGTAGATCACAAATGACAAAACTGAATTTTGAATATGTCTGTTGAGTCTCGATTCAGTTTCTGACCTCCTGCACCAAACAACTGGTTCCAGAAGAGAAGAACTAGGCCAAATAAAATAGAAATCAGGGCAAAATAGATTTCACTTCAATATCAGGAGCAACTTCCAAACAATGAGAGCTGTTTGACAACAGAACAGGCTGCCTTGCAATGCAAGGAGTTCCTTAACTCTGGCTCTTCAATCAGAAAGTGATATTATCAAGGATGCTAGAAGGTATTTATGCTTTAGATAAGGATTAGACTAAATGACCCAGTCTGAGATCCCTTCCAATGTGAGGATTTTTTTTTTAATAATTGTCTGGAGTTAAGCCTTAAATATAAACATAACCAGTATAAGCCAGTTCAATTAATCCCCTTTTCTCTTTCTGAAGAAGCATAAAATAGTAAAGCAAATATCTAAACAAAATCATCTTCTACCCTGGCTGGCTATAAGAATTTTCAAAAGTATTAGTTGAGGATCCCAATTGGAAGGTTCTGTTCCTACCTCAATCTCCTCTACGATACCACTCAGATCAGCTTGCTGAGATAAATATGATGCCGTCTGTAAAGCCTGAATAGTCCTGTAAGAGTGGGGGGGGGGAAAAAAAGAGGCACATCTGGAGTAAGTATTCAAAAATACATGCATACTCTTATTCAAAATGATCTGATTTAAGCAAAAGACAAAATAGTAGTTTCAAATCTAATTAAAAAACAGAAGCTAGTGATTACTGAACTCATAATCATAGGATGCTAAAAGAGCCCCTACAAACCAAATGGTATAATTTCCTAATTTTATAAATTAGTAAAGTGAGGCTTAGATATGGGAAAATCACATAGTTGATAGAACTAGGACTAGAACTCAAGTCTCTTGACCTCCAGTTCAGTGCTATTTCCAGTAGATTATACTGCTTCCCTATCCTAGTTTCAATGTCTATTATATCTTAGCTTCTTCCAAGTAGATATTAGCAAAACCATTCCTCCAAAATTCAAACTAACAAGTTGTGTTTTTTTTTTTATGCCTTTTTACCCTCTACACTCTTTCCTTTTCTAAGCAGGGTCAGTGATTTTCCTTTTTTACTAGATGTGACTACACTATAACCCATCTGTTCCACTCTGACCAAGCAGAACAAGCCGTAAGAGTAGCAGAACTGGCACCAGAAGGAAGCAAGACCAAAAACTACTCTTGATGGGCTTGTGTGATGGTAGCCTGGCCTCTTGGTGTTGTAGCCTCCTCAACAGTCAAACAAATACATTTGTAGGATCCCTAGCTCACAGTACTTTGTGACACCCAAGGAGATACTAACCACAGGCAGGTGGAGGTAATATATCATCCACTTCATTTCCACTACTTTATTCAAATCTTCCAAATCATTAGGTGGATCCTTTGTTGGAAAACTCATATAGTAAATACAGTTCTGACCATGTTACTCCCCTGCCCAACAAACATCAGGGGATCTCAAATACCTCTAGTATAAAATAGAAACTCTTTTATCTGTCATTTAAAGTACATTACAACTTGCTTCCATATTCTCTTTCTAGGCTGATCAAACCTTAACCAACCCCTCCCTGGCTTTTTGCTCAAGCTGACTCTCAGGCCTGGAATGCTCTCCCTCCTTATCTCTTCTTTTTGGAATTAGCACCCCATCAGTCTAGAGCCCCCTAAGTGAAAGCCATTTCCTAATTTCCCTAGTTGTTAGCAGTGTTCCTTCCAAATCACTTTGTATTTATTTTATATATATCTTGTATTCACTTATCTATGAAAAGAATGCATTTACTAGCAGACTCTTAAGTCCCTTGAAGGCAGGGACTCATCACTTTTGTATTCATAACTGCAATGCCTAGCACATTGTAGGTGCAACAAATGCTTGAATGACTAAAGCTGCATATGATTAAAATCATGGAAAATTTTTATTTGCATTAGTAGAAAGCAGTCACACCAATAAGATCATGGGTCTACTCATATTAAATTCCTCTAGTTAATCTTCAATTATCCAAATAAATGGAAGAACTGAGCATGAGCTAACTCTATGGATAATCTCTAACTTGTAGATAAATTTTTCCTCTAACAAATTTTATCAGAATTGCCTATAAGAAGCAAATATGATATTTTAACTTGTTTAACAACAAAATACTGAACAGACAGAAAGCAAGCTATAAATCTATTCTTAGTAAGGATGTTCACATATTTCACCAGAGTTAGAAAATCTATGAGAAAGATGGAAAATTTCCCCAATATTTAGATAAGGGTAAATGCCCCCCAAATTTCAGTAATTCTTCCTTCCCCTAAATTCACATTTTTCATCTGTAGTTTAGTCTAACTCTTAATTACATCTTAACTTCTCTTACATTAATTTTTAATAGACTGTAATATATTGTTAGTTTTCCACAGACTGTCTTACATTTTTGAATGCCACACAAATCCTATCATGATACTATGCCCAAAACATGAAGTCAACAAATACTGCTTCTACCACACAACAGAATGCATTAGAGAAAACAACGAAATACGAATCAGGAGATCTGATTCTAATCTTGGTCCTACCATTCTTTTGGACAAATAGGCCATTTCTTTCTAAGCCTCAGTTTCCTCTTCTAAAAAATTAGAAGTTTAGATTAGATAGTTGTTTTCTAAGTCTCCTTTACACATCTAAATGTCCATTTCTCTATTCTCTGAAGGTATAAACCTTGAAAAATGTAAATGGTGCTCTTCTGGATGAAAAAGGAAAAATGGGGCTATCTGGTGGTTGAGTTCATTACTCTAACTAGCCTAGGACTCAAATCACTATATATAAAATCAATATATTAGAAAATGTAAGGTAAAAAAGAGTTTTCTGTGTTCGATGATCTCCATTAACTTTACAACAATTCTAAAATCTTCCTTGGAAAACTTGCCTCCACTGAAATATTTTAATTATTAAACAAGGAAGTGATAGTTAATAAACAAACAAAAAAACATGAGAATCAATATGAAGTATAATCTTTAAGGATCACTATTATGGGTAGTTGGGGAATGAAACATAAGAGTCTAGTTTTTGCCAATAATAGATGCAGAGCTCAAAAAAGGATAGAAAAGTAAGAAAAATGATTTTTCAATTAAAACACAATTTTTCTCTTCTTTGGGATAAATCACAGTGATGATAAATCAAGTTCTCAAAGGAACTTTAAGAATAAAAATAAATCTGCTTAGCTACAGATTAATAGTTTTGTCAACTAGTCTTATCAAATACTCCTTAGTCATCAGTTTCCTTTCCTTTTGAGTCTTAAGTAACACAAAACAATCTGTTTATAACACTTAACAATGACAACTTTCAAATCCTTTTTTTCCCCAAACCACTTTGTAAGGAGGATAAGTGGCCCATTTAAAACAATTATTTAAAAGGTAGATTATCTTATATACTAAATAAACCAGAACATGAACTATGTGATTCATCTCTGTCATACATGCATTCCTCTACTACTGAAAATAGTTTTTTCAAGGCAATAACCTTTTGGCATATGGAACCCCTTTCTCTTTCTTTCTCACCTCCCTCTCTCTATTTTCTACCATCAACTTTTCTGTCACTTAAAGAATTCCTAAACTTTTGGCTTATTTCTTTTTGGCATATCCCTATAGCCACACTAGACAAAGAACTAACCCCTGTGGCTAATCATTGAGAAGTAATGTATGTCACAGAGAGAATTTTAATCCTAAAAGTGGAAACTTAGGTTTAAAACCCAGTGGCTGTGTGATTTTGGATAAATCAATTAAACTCTCTGAAGCTTTTCTGCAAAATGTGGATAATAATTATTAAGCTGAACTATATCTAGCTCATAGGATTATTGTGAAGAAAGTATTTGGTAAATTGATATAATTGTCAATTACATATTCATTCTTAGTTTTATTCTTTACCCATAAGACTAATTTATCCTCCTGTGTTTTTGACTATCCTCATTGTCTATCCATGTCTTGGTTTCATATTTCTCTTCCTCCTAGAAGGAAAACTTTGGACAATATAGCAGATTAGGAGCTGAAGAAATACACCTTAACAATGACTTACGCCAGCACAGTTTCCTCCTTACTAAGACGGGCAATTAGAGCACTGAGTGCTTCTTGAGATGCCAAAGGAAGTCCAAAGCCATTGAGGGCTCCAACTGCATGGTAGATCTGAGAGACTGATGAATCTTCACTCACAGCTGCATGGAGCAGATCTTTGGTCTCGTTGGAAATAGAAATCTATGAAATAGTGGAAACACAAAGGACTTCGGATCAGGCACTGGCAAGTAGGCAATCTAGTATCTCTTCTCTCAAGCCACAAGCAAACTGATGCTACATAGACATAAAACATGTGAGCACACCCACATTGATGTTTTAATGTTTCTGATGCCTAGATCTGATAGTCATTTTTTTCTACACAATGGCTGTCCTAAATTCAGGAATATAAACATTCTAGAAATCTGGTGAGGAAGGATTTTTCATATTCATTATAGTTTTCTTTTGGTTTAAGAAGTGGGATATGAGAGAAAACCATGGTTTTGCTAAACAGCAAGAAGAAAAATTACTACAAGAAGGAATGTTCATTTGTTTTCTAAGACAGACAAAGCTGTAATAAGTCAGAATTAAGAAAAAAATAAAGCTTCATATTAAAAAAAAATGTGAATCCTCATTAATGTTATAAAAAAAACTTCCAGAAAAAAAAAAGAACACATTTTTTTAAACCCCAAATAATTTCTCCTCTAAGCCTCAATAATGTAAAAGATGTCAAAAGAGGTTTTTCTAGTTCAATGATTGTAATATTAGATTGAAGAGCTTTGACTTACCTCGCAACCTGAAAGAACCTGGCTGGACTGTGCAGCATAGAAAAGGGAGTCAAGACTATTGGGATTTAGGTTGGATTTGATGAAGGTACAGGCTTGCTAAAGAAAAAAAAGAAATCAAGATTAAGTAGTGATTTTAAGAGGGATGGGGAAAATTCCTCAGGTATCTTTAACAACTGATTATCTCTACAATGCCTTAAAGCTAAGTTACAAATGATTCTATCCTATCACTATTTTTTCATTGAAAGAAATAAAACTTTTTTACCTCATGACCCACACTGAGTTAAAGTTACAAATACTAAGACAGTACTTTCACAAATACAATCACTAAATATTTTGGTTTGTAAAGATATATATTTTAGTTATTCCAAAACAAAAATTTTAAATGGCCATACAATTATAACAATAAACTGAAGAAGAAAAAAAAAAAAAAACCCCTCTGGAATCCCATAAGAATTCTGAATAAAGTAAGTTTCTAGGGAAAAAAATCAATTGTGGAAAGGAAGGAAACAAGAAAACCTTTTAGAATATTGTAAATTAAGTTCAGGGAGAAAGAGAAACAAAATACCACAATATGCCAATTCTTGTTTGTACAAGGTTTGATGTAAAAATATGTACTTTGTCTCCATCTTGTGGAAAAGCCATAGCATAGCATCTAATTATTTAGATAATTAAAACTGAAGTATGAGAATTACTTCATCTGTTAAGTTTGAGAGCAATGCAATGCAATTTTTAACATCTATGTGCCAGTGTCCATTTCCCACAATGTAAGATACTATTGTCTATAGTTTAAGCTGTTGCTTCTTAAGTTATAATAAAAGCAGAAATCTGTGAGAAAGGTGCATATCAAATTTTACAAAAGCCTTAAACTTTGAAAAATTCCAGTCAAGTTACAGACAAGCAGAGAAAAGTCTTTTTACATTGTATTTCGAATGAATTCTACAAGGCTCTTTCTTTCTATAATATCTTTCTATTTTAATTCACATATTCACTTACCAACATTTATTAAAAATGTCATAGAAAATATTCACCTATAATTCTTGTGTGTATCTAGCATTTTGAAGCAGGTGCATGTACTTGTTTTCAAAATGCAAACAATAATCTGCTTGGAGATCTCTCTTACCAGTTGAAAAAAAAAGAAATGAAATGGGGGCAAATAGGATATAACTAACTCTCAATTTGATGAATCCAGTCCAAACAACGGCAAAAAAGTAAACTCAGTAGCTTTGAGGCCTTGATAAAATTCCTATTATTACACATATATATTTAATAGTATAGTTTCTAGACATTTTGTTAAAAAAAAAAAAAAAAAAGTATAATTCTGGACTATACGATACTATACTATACTCAATAGTCCCAAAGTATATTTAGGCTGTTTTCTAAGCTAATTATCAATTCTGTAACGACAATGAATAAAAATGTGAATATTAAGTTCCTGAATAAAAAGTTCTAATCCATTTGCAAAATATTAGCATGTTTACCACATCATGTAATTCTTGCTGTCCAGAACCAAACTCAACAATGATCATATCTGTGTAAATAACATATTCTTACATCTCCAGTTTGAATCCTTACTGCTCTCCTCAGCATGTCTCACTTCTCCAACTGCCTGTTGAATAATTCTATTTAGATATTTAACCATCAAATCTAATAACCTGTCAAAGCCAAATTCATGTCCTTCAAAAAAAAAAAAAATTCCTGACTTCCTTATTTCTGTCAACAGTACTATCATTCTTTAAATCACTCAGGATTAAAATTTTGGCTATATCTTTAAAACTTTCTCCCTCCCTCCAAATCAATCTTTTAAGTCTTGTCAACAAGCCTTTTTTCAATGTCTTTTGCTTCCCTTCATTTCTATTATCATTGTTACCATATCTATCTTGTTCAAGTGACCAAAGTACTTTGCAAAGGCTAAAACTATCTGTAAATGGGAATTATTACTTTGTTTCTGGACCGTTTAGTCTAAATGGTTTCCGTAGCTCCAGTTTCTATTCCTTTCCAAAAGCTACCCTGCATATAATTGTCACACTCAACTTATTTAAATACTTTCTTTAGATTAGTCCTGCAGAATCAGGACTCTAAGTCTTTTTTTTTTTTTTTTTTTTTTTTTTTTTGGCTGAGGCAATTGGGGTTAAGTGACTTCCCCAGGGTCATACAGCCAGGAAATATTAAGTGTCTGAGGCCAAATTTGAACTCAGATCCTTCTGACTTCAGGACTAGTGCTCTAACCACTGCACCATCTAACTGCCCCCACTCTAAGCCTAATTCTTGATGGATCAACAAATGTCTATTAAATGTCTGGTTACTGTGCAAGAAACTAGACTAGGGATACTAGTACAAAGAATGAGAGAATGTTACTCTTTAGATGAGAGTCTTCCCCATGAAGACACATGAAAATGATATGTTTTGGCAGAGGACTAATAGAATATTTCTCTGACAGTTCTGGCATTGAACTTATTTGTTGTAGCAACTCTGAATCCAGTATGCTGGCTTTGTGGGGTGACAGTGACAGGAACTGACTCTCTATGTTTCTTCTTTGGGCTTACTCTAATTGAGAGAAACTTAAGAGGGACAGAGGGTAGACACAGAAGGCTCAGACTTCATGGCTTACCCAATACATATTTCTAAGAAGGAATCCCCAGGATGTATTATATTTGTTTAATTTCTTCTGAATGGCTTTGGAGCTTTGGTAGCTGCCCTGGATTGAAGGCTAGCCATTTCTGTCTCAGAGAAAACCCTGGTTGGTTGACTTTCTGCCATCTGTACGTGATCTGTTGTATTTCTGGCTAGAGGGCATTTCTGTGACTGCCAGATTTTTGCCAGATTCTGTTGGGACAAAGTAAGGTTGTCCTCCATTCCTGCGATTCTGGTTCTTTAAGTTTTGTCAAGAAAACACAAGCTTCCCAAGAAAAAGTTAAACTATCTGATGATTTTATGGGGACAAATTTATTGGGGGTTTTTTTCCCTCCAATGTCTTGGTTGCCAGAATTTTATCTATTTGTGTCTGTCTGTTTTATTATTGCTGATTCTTCCAATTTATGATATAGTTATAGGAAAGGACACACAGGGAGCTGAAGAGTGTCATGTAAGCCCTGACTCTTCCTGCAAGAAATCCACCCATATCTATTTTATATGCTACTGTGCCTGTCAACACTGGCTACAGTGTTCATTTCTATTATACATATAGACTAAATGGGAGGTAAATGGAATCCAGTAGAAACAAAAAGGGAAGTACTTTAAATCTTGTCTTGCCTCCTCCATAAGCACTCTGGCCTATTGTCTGCACATACTGTAGAAGCCAAGGTCTTGCTAGTTCCAGAAAGGTGCAAGTTTTACACCTGGGATGATTCAAAGGGGGAAAAAATATGAGAGTTTAAACTATAACCAGAAGAAAAGCCCAAATGGTTAGGTTTTTATTAAGAGCCTGACTGAGCAAAGTTGTAAAGGATTCCAGAAAGGAATAACATTGGTTTATGATTGAGAGCAAGAATTTGCTGATAGGGCAGAGTTAACCTCTTTTAATCTACAAGATTAATTCTTATACGTGAAAAGGGATAAAAATTAAGAGTCATTTAAAAAAGAAAATGAGAATTTCTCAATTTGAGCAGAAGATACTATTTTTCCATGATCTGGTCAAATCAAGGGACATGGGAAATGATCATATCAATTATGAGAACAGAATTAGTTTAGAAAGGACTCTTTTGTTCTTAAGATATATGGAGGCTAAATTGATGACTCTACAGAAATAGTGTCTAATATTTCAAATATGAACTTACAGAGCATAAGAGGAAAAAACCTGAATTTGTAAAGAACTTATGATGAAGCTTTTCTAGAATTAGTATTGTTAATTTAGAATGGGGGGGAGGAGATTTGGTGTGCATGTATGTGTGAGAGAGAGAGAGTGAGAGACAATTGGGGTTAAGTGACTTACAGTCTAGTAAGTGTCAAGTATTTGAGGGCAGATTTATTAAACTCAAGATTTGATTGTAGGATCAGCGTGCCACCAAGCTGCTCTTAATTTGGAAATTAAGAAATTTAACTACCTACAACCAGCCTTACTATTTTATTTTCCCACATGGAGATTATGGGATAAAGGAGTTTCCCCAAATGCTGGCATTATAAATGATTTTATTTATTTCACATAAGATCAAAATGTCCAGTGAGGTACTAAGCCCCAGAATGGAAAGGGTGTTTTTATGTTTTGTCATCTCAAAGAAAAATGTGTTCAATGTGAATTATTAATCAATACTGTTATCTCTTTCCTCCCAGTAACTATCATCTTCAATTTTTACTCTCCAACAGAATATTTCAAAAAAATTAATGCTTTATTTTGTTGTGGAAAAATTTTAATTCATGGGAATTAGTCTGAATAAATGATTTAATAGAATTCAATTATTTAGGAAATGTCATTTCTAGAAAGAAGTTAAGAGAAATATATTTTTGAAACCATGATTCACTATAAAGTATAAATATGATTTGTAAATAGAAAAGTTTAAGGTTAAAAAACTTATGGTAAAATGCCTCTATTTTTGTCCACCTGCATTTTTTATTTCCTTCACAGGTTAATTGTACACGATTTCAAAGTCCAATTCTTTTTGTACAGCAAAATAACTGTATGGATATATATATATATATATATATATATATATATATATATACACATATATATATATACACATATATATATATTGTATTTAACTTATACTTTTAACATATTTAACATGTATTGGCTAACCTGCCATCTAGGGGAGTGGGTGGGTGGAAGAAGGGGAAAAGTTGGAACAAAAGGTTTTACAATTGTCAATGCTGAAAAATTACCCATGCATATATCTTGTAAATAAAAAGGTATTTTAAAAAAAAACCTTATTCTAAGACATGGTAAGATATTAAAGTATAATGTTAGAGGCATGCAAATAAAAATATAGTAATTTGCAATAAAACCATCTCTAATCTATTAAAAATTCAGAAAACTGAATGAGATCAAAGTAAAAGAGGAAAAAAACAGTCAGATTTACAGAAAAGCTGCTCCCTATTAGAAACTGATTAAGTCAAGAGAATGTCTCTAAATTCTTTTCCAAGAAGTTAAGGAAACTACTAGTGATTTTTAGGCTTAATATTACCAATGCTGCTATCCTGAAGTAAATCTGGGAAGAAAAGTTTAAAAAATCATGAAACAAACTTAAAATTGAACAGTTTAAGTTAGCTTTATACTAGGTTTCATAAATTAATTGGGAGTAATTACTATTTATTGCATTATTGATTTAGATTGTCTGGGTTTGGATGAAATCAACAAAGAATGTCAAATCAAGAAGCACATGCCCAGGGTTTTTAATCACATAACGGGAAATGGTATTCAACTGGATTAATATTAATGAATAATTTTCAGTAAGTTGTTTTATATTATATATTATTGTTATATCATATTGTAATTAATATTGTCTTAATTCTGTTTAATTAGATTTTTAAATATTATAATTTTGGCAAGTATTATACAACTGTACAATTAATATTTTGGAATGAAACCTAAATTATGATGCATATAACATAGTAAAAATAATAATCGTTTTGGGAGCACAAACAAAAAACAAGATATCCTAAAAAATGAGGGAGTCAAAAAACAAAAAACAGAAATAATTAATGATGTGAAAGGCAGAATAAATAGGGCACTGGATTGAGATAAGGAAGCCCTAAATTCAAATTTAACCTCACACACTGCCTAGCTGTATGACCATGGGTAAGTCACTTCAATACTGTTTTTCTCAGTTTCTTCATCTATACAATGAGATGCAGTTGGAAATTCGACAAATCACTGAAATAACTATGCCAAGAAAACCCCAAAAGGGCTCATAGAGTCAGACACTACTGAAAAACAAACAAGTAAATAACAAAAACAAGGCTTTGCTGGCTCAAAAGCTCTTTTCAGTCTAAGTGTAAAATTGAAGTCATAAATTTAAAGCCTAAAAACAACTGAAATGAGAAGTGAACATTTAGAGGTCTTTTGAAATAAGAGTTGGAAAATTGGATTTGAGCTTTAAATCTTCAGATTAATAATTATGGAAAGATTTTATGGATCTTATATAATTCATACATGTCTTCTATATAAAATGCCTAATGGATTCTGTGCCTTGTTTATCCTCTCCTACCAATGGGAAAATGGAACAACTTATTAACTTATTAACATTCATGTGATACCAAATTCATTCAAATCAGATGAGATTTTTTTAAGACAGCCAATTTTAAGAAGAGCTTGAAAATAGTGCAGTTCACTAGAAATCTGAACCCTACTAAATTAGTCTTAATGGCTGGCATGTATTATACTACACCTGTATACAATTACTAAATATAGATGCATATTTATTATCTTACTTTAATTGTAAGCAATGGAACTTACTATGTAAGAGGGAATTTATTGGGATTACAAATTGATTTACTTATTATAAGCCTACAATCTCACTTTGCAGAAATATCCAAAGATGGCAAATTTCGTCATTTCTAACTCTATGTCTTCCTTTCTCTATTCAGAGGCAAAACCCCAATTCAGGCTTTTACTGCTTTTTGCCAGGCATAACCTTCTTGAACCATAGGCTACAAGTGTACTGGGTTTTTTCCCTCCCTGGTCACCTATGATGTACTCTTAAAGATACTGTTATCAAAATTAGGTCTCAAACTGAGAAAGATGCTTGGAGACTGGCAAACTCTAACCCAAGGACCTATGGCATATGGCTGTGTTTAAACTTGTACCTTATTCCTATTCATTAAGATCTGGTACATATAAGCAAAAAGAAGAAACTTATTGAAACAATTTTTTCCAAAATTGTCTGGTTCTAAAATTTTTCCTATATGGTCCAACGATACTGCATTTATTGCCAATAGAAGTATTATTGCTAAACCCAGTATGTGGGAAAGTCTATAAGAGCAAAGAAAACAACTTATTCTCACCGTGGGGACTTTTTATAAGTGTACAAATTAATTTATTAAGTATTTAAATACTATTCCTATGAAGGTATATGAATTGCTCATTTATGTATTCAGGATGTATAAAGGTCATACTTGCATAAAACCATATAGTGTTATAATTAGCAAAAAACTCTTATAACAATTTATTTCTAACTTTAATGCCCTTATTAATAAGGGCAAAGATACATATTCTTAGGACAAACAAAAGAAATCTGGAAGCTACTCCAGATTCAGTGTTTTCCTTGCCCATATTACCCTGATTCTATAGGAATAATTGAAGGATAAGACAATTTAAATAAGATAGCTAAAATTTATACTGAAACTTTTAAGTGGCCAGATATTTTACTCACAATTCTCATGAACATAAGGTCTAATACTAATAGGAAAACTGGATTTATTTAATGGCAAGATAATTCTCTGAGATACCACTTATAACACATTCTGAATGACTTGTAAGACACTGATAAAAGGAGGCAAAGGTTTTTTTACAAGATGTCTTGCCCAAAGAAGAACCCTGGGTCTGTACAAAAATCCATCAATATAAGACTTCCCTAATACTCTGTTAAAAGGGGCCCATACAAATTGACTGAATATGGTGTGGTATATAAATATAATGGAATACTATTATGTTGTAAGAATCAATAAACCAGCATATTTCAGAAAAACCTGGATTTTCATGAACTGATGCTGAATGAGATAAGCAGAACCAGGAGAACTAACAGCAATATAGTGCAATAATCGACTATGAGAGATTTAAATCTTCTCAACAATACAATGATCTAAGATAACTCCATGGGAATCGTGATGGAAAATACTATGCACAGTCAGAAAAGAAACTTAAGGCATACTATTTTCACTTTTTTTTTGTTTTTTCTTTTTCATGGTTTTCCCCTTTTGTTCTGATTCTTCCTTCACAATATGACTAATGTGGAAATATGATTAATATGACTGCACATGTATAATCAACATCAAATTGCTTGCTGTCTTGAACTGAAGGAGGGAGAAAAATTTGAATTTGAAATCTTATGATAGTAAATGTTGAAAAATATCTTTACATGTCATTGGAAAAAAATAAAATACTATTAAGAGGGTGGGAAGAGAAACTCTGGTTTCAAAGTAAACAATTATATTGAAGTAGAGTTATAAAATTATATATTAAAAAACCAAAGAACAAAAATAAACAAATGAGCCCATACCAGTTTCTTACTAGCAAATATCGTAAACTGCCAAGGTTTCCCATTATAACTCTGTTCCTATTCCCAAGGGGCCATCAAGCTCAACCCAACACAAACTTTGCCTTAGTGCTTCCAAATGGAGAAAGCAACAATATCAAAAGGAGATAGCAAAGATATTTTTTAGTAACTGATAGGAAAACCAAATTCTTAACCTCACCTTTACATCAGGCACTTGTGCACCAAGCTTGCTGAGTCCCACAATGGAGTAGAAAGCAGTTTCCAAATCTGAGAATGGCTGATTCAAAGAGGATTTCAGTCGCTCAATATCACGTTGAGTGAGGTAGTGGCTGGGTGTTAGCGCTTGGATGATTGTGATTGTTAGGGCCAAGAGTAAGATGGTGTTGGAACCTGGAAGGAAATGTGTTTATTTTAACAACTACTAAATAAGTTGTATCTTATCCCAATGCCACTTAAAGTTACTGATAACAATTCAGGAAAGGCTAATATTTTTACTCCTATAATTATACAAGTAGGTAAGGCAAAATTTTTGTGGAGAGTATACAATTTTGTGGGGAGGGAAGTAGCTTTTCCCAAAAAACAAAAATTTTCCTAATCTCTCTATTTTACTCTCAGATCCTCAATATCAGACCAGAATTCAGAGCCCTCCAGTTTGTTCCTATCTTAGATTTCTATTATCATCATCTCTCACCTCTCACAAATTCCCTTTTTATATTTCCTAGACTTGGGACACGGGACTGTTTTCCTATTGGAGGGAAAACTGCCCCTATCAAAAAACCAAACAATAACATCAAATAAGGGCACCAGCTCTTACCATACTGTCTTGACTAGACAACTTGGCCAAGAAGACAGCCAAAATTAGCAAGGAAGGTTCTCACAATCTCCCAAGCTGTCTTGAATGGCAAGAGTTCCCTCACACCCTTTTTCTGGTCTCCTTCACATTAAACACTGAAAAAAAGTTCTATTTATCAGTGACTATAGTAACAGCTAATATGTTTCTGGTCAAACAATCCACATACACCTTACCATCTAGAGAATAAACAAGGCAGCATCACTTTAGTCAAGGAAATGCAGAGGCATCTTGAAGTATCATTTTATTTAGAGTTTTGGGCCCAATTTAATATCTCTATTCAAGGTATTCTCCATGTACTACAATTAGCAAATTCTTGCTGTTTTTCTAATATGCCTGTGATGTAAAAGCATCTTTTTGTCTGGATGAAAAATCTAGTATCTCTTAGTCAATGAACTAGCATTAATTAAGCACCTACTATATATGTCCCAGGTAGTCTAATCCCATTCCCTTACAGCCTTTAGCCTCCCTTTCCTCCGGACCCTATTGAATGCTTCTCCACTATTCACAAGCCTCTTCCTCTCTTGCCTGCTATTCTGTGGTATCATACAAAATATCATCTCTAGGCACTCTGTCCAAAGCTATTCCACTCTCACTCAAATTTATACGACTAATGAAAAGACTTGACATAAACTTTACTTCTCACTACATTTTGAGACCTTTTTCTATAATCATCATTCAGTAACTACTTCTTTAAAATTCTCTTCATTCTGTCCAAATTTTTGTTTTTCTTGTTATTCATAAAGAGAAGAGGTCATTCTCTTCCCTCAATAAATCTAATACCATCAGTCTCCCTTCTTTATTTCAATCCCTGACTTCTTCAATCTCAACTCCCTTGATCTATTTCTAGACTACTTCCACCACTCCCAAAAGTAATTTTGTTCTAGACCTCACTCCCAAAACGGTTTGCCTCAGTTGTTAGAATCCTTAGTTCACCCACGTTGCACAAGAGTCATTCCCTGAATATGATTATTCCTTCCTCTGTCCCTTTGCACATGGGGATTCCTCCACGTGCAATATCCTCTTCCACAGTCCCAGTCCCACTTTCTCCTGGTAGGCTGTAGTCCTCGGCCCCAACATTTACTAGCTTTGTAATGTTAAGCAAATTACTCAACCTCTCTGTGCCCATTTGCTCACCTGTAAAACAGAGATAAAACTTACATTATCACCTACTCCATAGACTTGTTGCAGAAGAAAGATCAGAAATGTAAAGTATTTATAGATATATTATATAATATAAGTAATATATATATATATAATATACATATATTATATGTAAAGTATTTATAGATATATTATTGCTTTTGAAATTCTAATCTTTCAAGAACTCCTCCATAATAAAATTAAAAAAAAAAAAAACTCCTCCATAATTTCTCTATTAGGAAGCATAAATTCCCTCTTCTAATGCCAACATTTGTTATCACTTACAGTATTCTATCTTATAGATTAATTAGTGGTATACTTGTACTCCAATTACCGGACCAGAAGCTCCCAAAGAGCAAGCTCCATTCCCCATAGCACCTAGCAACAAGCCCTTTGGATAGTGCTACATAAATAATTAGTGAATAAGTAAAACAAAAATGAAATCAATATCTACATAATTTGTGCAGAGTACTAGATACCGGGTTAGTCACTTCACAAATTAACAATTGAAAGAGGGCCAAAGTCAGAACTGCTCACTTCCACTTTCCCTTCCAGTGTTTTCTATCACACTGCTGCCAAACTAACTTTCTATGTAAACAGACCTGCTCATAACTTATCCCTAATTTTCTATTTGTCTATCAAAAACTGAAATTCCTTTGTTTGATACGCAAGGCTCTCCCAGTATATGGCACTACTCTTTACAATTCTCTTCTTTGCATATTCTACCATTAGCCAAATTGTTTCATTCATGTCTGATTTTTGGTGATCCTACTTAGGGTTTTCTTGACAAAGATACTGGAGTCGTTTTCCATTTTCTTCTCCAGCCCATTTTACACATAAGGAAACTGAGGCAGAGCTAAATGACTTACTCAAGATCAAGCTAGATTTAAATTCAGGAAGATGCATCTTCCTGATTCCAGGCCTAGAGATCCATCCACTGCACCACTTAGCTCAAACTAGCAAAAATCAAAGCAACAGGGGCAGCTAGGTGGCGCAGTGGATAGAGCACCAGCCCTGAATTCAGGAGGACCTACGTTCAAATCTGGTCCCAGACACTTAACACTTCCTAACTGTGTGACCCTGGACAAGTCACTTAACCCCAGCCTTAAAAAAATAAAAAAAAAAAAATCAAAGCAACATTAGCTATTAGAAAGAGCATGACAAATTGAGGCTATCATTATTGTCAGGTGGCTCCACAGTGACTGCTTTGTAGCATCCTTCCCTGGCCCCTCCAAGCTATGCTATATCCTTCAATAGATCTTTGTAAGTTCCCTTGGGCAGGGAGTTCCACTTTTTATCTCATGGGGTGGTATATAAGAAAAGCAATGACTCTTTAAAACTTAGAAAACTTGGATTCAAATACCATCTCAGACGTTTGGTCAGTTAGCAAGCACACATTAAGTCCTAATTGTATACTAGGCACTGTGCCGAACATTGTGTTGAACAAAGAAACAATAATTGTCGGTTCAGACTCTCAGGGACTTCACAATCTGATACACAACATGCAAATAACGCCATACAAACAAATTATATACAGGATAAATTGGAAGTAATGAACAGAGATAAAACACCAGAATTAAGAGAATGGAAGATTTCTTATAAAGATGGAATCTTAGCTGGGAATTGAGAAAAAAAGCGGCACCATCTCCCCTTAGTGGGCATGGCCAACACAAAGATCCAGCAAAGAAGACTGAGGAGGAGGAAAGATGAGACAGCATTCAAGGTATAGGAATGTCTCAATTAAGGAACAGCAAAAAGGCCAGTGTGCAGCATCCTGGGGAGTAAGGTTTAAGGCTGGAAGAGTGGGATACAGTCCGAGTTTTTATATAGCCAGAAGCAACTAAAGGAGGCAGTGGATAGAATATGGGTTTGGAGTTAGTTCAAATCTCATTTTGTGTACTGTGCGACCTTAGGTAAGTCATCGGACCTCAGTTTCCTCAATTACAAAATGGGGATTAATAACACCTGTTTCCGGTTGTTTTTGTTTAGGACAATGCTAGCATGCAGTAAGAGTTAAATCATTGTTGTTGTCTGGTCCTGAGGGTGACAGTGATCATTAGAAGTCACTGAGCAGCCTGCTGTGAGTAGAGCCACCCTTTAGGAAGATCGTCAGGACGAGTGGAGTGTGGATGGACAAGCCAGGCAGGCAGGAGACAGTTAGGATAGTCCGATGACAAAGGCGCGCAGTGGCAGCGACAGAGGAGAGAGGGCACGTACAAGAGATGCTAAAAAAAGTAGATATTACAGGATCTGGCAGCGGATCGGCTAAGCGGCACTGAGCCCGACTCCTTGCTTGTGAGCCTGGGGACTGGCAAGAAAGAGGAGGGAGGGTAAGGAGAGATAGGAGTGAGAGAGAGGAGTTCGGGCTTATATTCCGTGAGCAGAAGTGACAATCTGGAGCTAGAAATGGTGCAACTTATGGGAGCTGCTGAAGGAGGGGCGTTATCTCTCCTTAGTGGGCATGGCCAAGATGAAGACCTGAGAAGGAGCAGTCTGATGGGCCCCAGAAGGGGGGTCATACAAACCCCGGAAAGAGGGGATCAACGTCAGACTACTGCTTAATACTCCGTGTGACCACGGGCAAATCATAGACCCTCCAAGGGCCTGTTTCCTCATCTGCTAAATGGGAGGGTTCTTCTCTCCTGAGCTAAGCCCAGAGCTTGTCCCTTGGACTCTCCCCATTGGAGTGTAAACTTCTTTCAGGAAAGGGTTGCGGTTGGGAAAGATGCTTGTTCCTAACAGCACAGAGTCTGACACACAGCAAGCGTTTAATACATGCTGAACACTTAGCACAGAGTTTGGCACACAGCAAGCGTTTAATACACGCTGAATGAATGAATGAATGAACACGCACATTTCTGGCCAGTGCTTCCAGAGTACCGCCTGAGACCCCTGCCCTTGCTACTGCTGCGGGACAGGTCACTTCACTTCTGGGCCTCGATTTCCCCTTCTAGGAGTTAACACAAAGCACTCCCGGCTTCCTAGGGTCTGCTCCAAGAAAAGCCTTCCGCAGCCCTCAAAAGGCGGTTCCCATTCGGCCAGCACTACGTTACTTTCCCGAGGCCCCAGACTCGCTTGCCGCAGCACACCAATCCCCCACTGCAAGGTCAGTGCCGGCGCGCCCCCTCACAGCACCACCCCCCTCGCGGCGAGCTTCCCCGCCCCCACTCCCGCCCCCCCCTCCACCCCCGGCCGGAGAACGTCCAGCTAGCGGCGGGCCACTCGAGGACCCGTAAAGTTCCAGCGAATCTTTCCCTCCCTCCCCTCCCCTGCTCTGTCCTCTCCCCCGCGAAACCGGAACGCGCACATGACCGTGTTCCGCAGCGGAGGGAGAACACGCCTCTCCAACTCAAGTGCAGGGCGCATTCGGCTTCCATCGCCCCCCTCTGTGGAGACCAGGCCCTCGCGGGTCCCCTGCCCCAGACCAAGCCAGGGCCGTGCCCAACGTCTCACCCGGGACCGCCATTTCTCCGAGCTTCAGCCCAGCTCCTGGCGCGCCGCAGACTTCCGCCCGAGGAAGTGGTTCCAATTAAGCGGCAGAGGTGGAAAAGCGATGCACAAGTATCGCCCCGCGAATATGAATCCCAATAACAGGTGGTTTATCCCTAATCAAAATCTCGTGTGCATTTTTATAAAGCTCTGCTGTGAATCTTTCGGGCAGAGTCCTGAAATGCCTACACAGTTCGTGCGTGGAGGCCCGTCCACCCCCGGGAATAGCGCCTGCATGGAACAGTCCGCTTAGCAACCGTTAAGCTCCCAGTGGTTCAGGAAAACGGCCAGAAGAGGCGGGGATCCAGAGCAGAAACGGGGCTTGTGCTGATTGGCCAACGTCCCTGTCACTCACTCACCTTGAAGAGCTCATTTTAAAGGGAGCGTAGGCTTTGGGTGGGAAGAAATGGGAGAGGCCTGAGGAGGCTGGAAATGTTGGTATCCTCCTTTAGGATAGATAGCTGTGTAATCCTCATTATTTTAATGATTTGATTCACTCCACTCTCTTGCTCCTCAGTTTGCAAACCTTAAAGATGAACAGAAATGTAAATCATTTATTCCATTAAATAAGCATTTCCCCTGTGACTCCACTGACTGGAATGTAATCGGGACAAGGACTGTTTTATACACTAGAAAACTGACTCTTAAAAGACCCAGAGCTCAGCTCATAGCACCTGTTGCTACCTGGTTGCCAGGCCTGGGCCCTACCCATTGCACCACACTGTCCAGTGAGCGTGAACGGGCCAATGGGAAGGGAGTTTCTATGAAAGATAATGGGATACATTAACTCTTCATTATTTGATTGTGCACCGAGTACTTTATGAGATATTTAAGGGAAAATCATAATTGAAGAATGCAGGCGTTCTGTCACCTAGAAGGCTTTCAAGCTTCTCTCTGCGCTTGGAACCATATCTAAATGTCACCCATTCTTTTTAACACGTTTCAAACCAGTTCCAATTTCAAGTCAGAAAATGTGATTTTTAAAGGCTTACTCTTACCCGGAATACTCTTTTTTTCAAAGAATGTGTCCCAATGTGGGTTCAGGAAATAGAGAAATTTTGTTTCTTTATCCAGGTATTAAGCTCAATCTTTTTTTTTTTTTTTTTTAAATAGTTTTTATTTACCAGATATATGCATGGGTAATTTTACAACATTGACAATTGACAGATCTTTTGTTCCAATTTCCCCCCTTCTCCCCCCCCCCCCATGGCAGGTTAACCAATACATGTTAAATATGTTAGAGTATAAATTAAATACAATATATGTATACCTGTCCATACAGTTATTTTGCTGTATAAAAAGAATTGGACTTTGAAATAGTGTACAATTAGCCTGTGAAGGAAATCCAGAATGCAGGCAGACAAAAAGAGAGGGATTGGGAATTCTATGTAGTGGTTCACAGTCATCTCCCAGAGTTCTTTTGCTGGGTGTAGCTGGTTTAGTTCATTACCGCTCTATTGGAGCTGATTTGGTTCATCTCATTGTTGAAGAGGCCACTTCCATCAGAACTGATCATCATACAGTATTGTTGTTGAAGTGTATAATGATGTCCTGGTCCTGCTCATTTCACTCAGCATCAGTTGATGTAAGTTTTTCCAGCCCTTTCTGAAATCATCCTGCTGGTCATTTCTTACAGAACAATAATATTCCATAACATTCACATACCACAATTTATTCAGCCAATCTCCAGTTGATGGGCATCCACGTAGTTTCCAGTTTCTGGCCACCACAAAGAGGGCTGCCACAAACATTGTTGCACATACAACTCCCTTTCCCTTCTTTAAGATCTCTTTGGGATAGAAGCCCAGTAGTAACGGCTGCTGGATCAGTCTTTGAAAGCTTACTGAATAGAGCATAGATTTAAGGTAGATCTGTGTACAAATTCCTTCTAATATATTTATTGGCTGTGGGATCCTAAGGAAATCATTTAACCTCATTGATCCTCAGTTTCCTGTTTGTAGCTCTAAAATGAAGACCACTGATTTCCAGGGTTATTTTAAAGCTCAAATAAGATCGTGCTCAGTAAAAGTGCTACATAAATTTCAGTTTTATATATATTTACCTATATTATTGTTTGATTTCAGCTGTGTCCCTTTCTTCATGATTCTATGAAGCCATATTATTCATGGATTTCTCTCATCAAAAAGAGTGGTTTGCCATTTCCTTCTGCAGTGGATTAAGGAAAACAGGTTAAATAGCATGTCAGGATCACTCAGCTACTAATTGTCTGAGGCTGGATTTGAATTCAGGTCTTTCTGACTCCCCATCCAGTGCTCTATCCACTGGGCTGCCTCCTATTGATATATTACATATGTAATATTCAAATTTTTTTTCCCCATATTTGAAGGTCTATTTCTCAGTTACTTGCAGAATTTCTTGTTTCTGAATTGAATTGTTAAATTTAATTACTTGGTGTTTTGGAGTTTGTGTTTTTGGTTTTTATAGTTTGTTTGTTTGTTTTCCTGGAAGTGATCTGCGAATTCTTTGAATGGGTATAGAAAAGTTCTGGGCAGTTTTTTTGTACTATTTTTTGCATTGTGGTGTTCAAGTTTTTTGACATTAATTTTTTTTCTTTTCTTTATCTAAACTGTTCTTCATTTCTGTGTATTTGTGGTGCTAGTTGATTGTTCTCTTCTTTATTTCTTTGGTGAGTCTTATTGATGAGGGCCTAGTGGTAGTGATGAAAACTAGATAAGGAATACCTAAATGAAATTAGGATTAATTGAGGTCTAGTGGCAGGTTCAGGGTACAGGGAGTCAGAGCTCCCCTACAACCCCTTTGGATTCGGCGCAAGGATACAGAGTTAAATGAGGTCTAGTAGCGGAGTCCCCTGTAAAGGAATTTACCCGAAAACCTGGATTGATAAAAGAGGTTCATTATGGGGTTTGGAAGTAAAGTTAAAAGCTGTTAGGTAAAGAGAGAAGGACACCAGAGCCAGGGTGGTTCCAGTGGGCAGGCATAGGGCTGCCATGTGTGGAACCTCTGCAAAGAGAGGACTTCAGCTTGCCTCTTTTATAATAGGGGGCTTTGGCTGCAAGCTGAAGGGCCTGTGGGTAGAGTCCCAGGTTGGCTCTGGGCTAGGCTTCAGCCAGGGTTAGAATTTGAATAGAATTCAATGGGTTTCTGGACTGAGCCAGAAAACAAAGAAGAAAACTGTGTTTAAGGGTGGAGTCCTTCCCTCAGGCAGGATCCAAGGAGATTATCTTTTTTTAAAGAGTTTTGGGGTTTCCTCATCATTCTCCCCTTAAGCAGTTAAAACTTAAATTCATTTAAAGAAAAAGAAGACTCAGGGCAGTGTCCCTTATTGAAGCAGGGTTGAAGAGTTTCTCCAAGGATCTTCAGAGTAACAGGATCTCCTCTTCAATTATACAAGTCCTGATAGTGAGGGAAAGAAGAGTTAAGGGAAAGATTTTGTTTATTAAATCACTCCTGTATGAGACTTGGTTACAAAATGACTTTAGAAACATGGTAGGAAGTTAGGGAAACGCTAAGAATCTGCTTATGGGCTAGATAAGAAAAAAGTAGATAATTAGAATCATAGTTATAGATTTATCTTTAAAAGACTGTAGAGACCAGATCCATCCCCCTTATTTTTAAGATGACAAAACTGAAATCCAGAAATGTGATTTGCCCAAAGTCACCCAAGTAATGATAGTATTTATGTATCCCTTTAGGGTTTGCTAAGTACTTTTCTTTTTTATTAATTTTTATAATTATGACATTTTCTTTGACAGTACATATGCATAGGTAAATTTTTTTTTTTTTTTTTACAACATTATCTCTTGTACTTCCTTCTGTTCTGAGTTTTTCCCCTCCTTTCCTCCACCCCTCCCCTAGATGGCAGGCATTCCCATACATATTCAATATCTTATAGTATATCCTAGGTACAATATATATATACAGAACCGAATTTTGTTGTTGTTGTTGTTGCAAAGGAAGAATTGGATTCGCAAGGTAAAAATAATCTGGGAAGAAAAACAAAACAAAACAAAACAAAACAAAAAAAAAAAAAAAAAAAAAAAAAACCAATGCTCACAGTTTACCCTCATTTCCCAGTGTTCCTTTTCTGGATGTAGCTGATTCTGTCCATCATTGATTAATCTGAATTGGATTAGCTCTTCTCTAAGGTGAAGATATCCACTTCCATCAGAATACATCCTCATACAGTATCATTGCTGAAGTGTATAATGATCTCCTAGTTTTGCTCGTTTCACTCAGCATCAGTTGATGTAAGTCTCTCCAAGCCTCTCTGTATTCCTCCTGCTGGTCATTTCTTACAGAACAATAATATTCCATAACCTTCATATACCATAATTTACCCAACCATTCTCCAATTGATGGGCATCCATTCATCTTCCAGTTTCTAGCCACTACAAAAAGAGCTGCCACAAACATTTTGGCACATACAAGTCCCTTTCCCTTCTTTAGGATTTCCTTGGGATATAAGCCCAGTAGTAGTATGTCTGGGTCAAAGGGTATGCACACTTTGATAACTTTTGGGGCATTATTCCAGATTGCTCTCCAGAATGGTTGGATTCTTTCACAACTCCACCAACAATGCATCAGTGTCCCAGTTTTCCCACATCCCCTCCAACATTGATCATTATTTGTTCCTGTCATCTTAGCCAATCTGACAGGTGTGTAGTGGTATCTCAGAGTTGTCTTAATTTGCATTTCTCTGATCAATAGTGATTTGGAACACTCTTTCATATGAGTGGAAATAGTTTCAATTTCATCGTCTGAAAATTGTCCATTCATATCCTTTGACCATTGCTAAGTACTTTTCAATGATCTCATTTTATCCTCACAACAACCCTGCAAGGTAGGTATTGTTATTATCCCTATTTTATAGTTGTAGAAATTGAAACAGATTAAGTGATTTGGCCAGGGTCAGGAAGCTAGTAAATTCCCATAACAAATTTGAATTCAGGTCTTCCTGGAGACTCCAGATTTAGAACTCAATTCTTCCTCCTAAAATATAAGCACAAGTCAGCTACCTGTATCTTTTTCCTCTTGAGCTAATATGAGCAGGATTCATTATTGGATCAGATGAATAGTTCAGACTTGCAAATCATTAATTTTTCACAAAAAACAACAATTCTACCCTTCTAAGGGAAATAAATTGTTCTCTTTTAATACTTTGTTAATTCCTAGGTTCAACACTCTTGAAGAGATAGTGACTCCCTATAGCTCTGACAATGATGCTGAAAGTGTGGATTTACAGCTAAACACCTTGGAAGGGGAAGACAAAAATCAACCTGATCTCATAGGTAAAGGAGCTTTTAAGTCAAGTCAAGAAATCTACCAAGTACTTAACTGATTATAAGCACTATCCTATCACTTTGCAAAATCTGGTCCCTGTCCTCTGGGAACTTGCAACCAAATTAGGAAGGATTACAAAATTTAGAGTTCCTTAAACCTATGGATTATAAAATTTAGAGCTGAAAGGGAATTTAGAGGTTATTTAGTATAATCTCTTCATTTTCCAGATGAGAAAATAAGATGAAGAAAAGTTGTGACTTGCTCAATGTCATGTAAATAGTAAGTGGCAGAAACAGAATTAGAATTCAGACTTTCTGATTTTAATCCAGTGTTTTTGTGGCCCTGTTTCTATATATAAGTAAAAGAAAATAACAATATAGTATAACATATTTAGTATTTTTGATGATTACTCTGCAATCTAGAAAAAAGCTAGCAAATGAAGTAACAAATAAGGTTTTCTGTACTTTAGATTAAAAAAAAAATTGGCTATATAGGACATAGCTTGGTAGCAATTTGTGTGAAGAAGATTTTAATTAAAATCCAAAAACACTGATTCAAAGGCATTACTTTCAAGGTTTCTTTCACTGTGGATAAAAATGAAATAAAATTTAATAGACCATATACTGTCTACAACTGACTGCAAACTCAACCTGATTGAGGAATTTGGTATAGCAACAAAAAAATCTAATGCAATCAAGAAGGTTGGATGAATTTCTCATCTCTTAGGTCGAGCTTTTTCCTGTACTGCTTTAGATTGTGATCAATCCAGGCCCCTTCTTTTCTGTCTTTGTTTTAACTCTTCCATTAAGTTCTGTGCACAGGAGGCCTTCCTCAAGGTGTTTCAATATTTTGTAGATATTACTGCAGTACAGAGATCCTTATCCCTTGCTTTTATTATATGATCAATCTGCCTCTCTTGCTGGCTTTATATCTCTTGGATATTATCTTTTCTCCAACTTCATGTTTACAGGTCAACATTGGCAACACACATTAGCTTATTTATGCCTACAACATCTCTATTACTCTGTTATTAATAACCCACAGTTTTAATTCTTTATTCACAGTTTTAATTATTACGTAATTATGATTTACTCTAATTCTTGGCCTGGAGTATCCCTGAGACAAATTTTATTAAATAATGAGTTTAAATTCCATTAGACTTGGGTTAGAAAATGCCATCCACATCCAGATAGAGAACGATGGAGACTGAATATGGATTGCGACCTAGTATTTTCACCTTCTTTATTGTTTGTTTTTTTCTTTCTCATGTTTTTTTTCCCTTTTGGTCTGATTTTTCTTGTATAACATGACAAATATGGAAATATGTTTAAAATAATTGCACATATTTAACTGAAATCATATTACTTGATGTTAAAGGAGAAAAATTTGGAACAATGTTACAAAAATGAATATTGTAAACTATCATTGGGATGTATTTGACCAAGTAAATTACTATTTAAAATTTTTTCTAACTGGGCACAGATGGTATATTAGGCTATATCAGTAGAAGCTTAGTATCCAGAAAAAAAAAAGGAATTACATTTATATACAGCATATTGCTAATTATAAACTAGGCAAAAATAATCTGAAATATTTTGTTTGAGCTCTATGCACCATGTGTTAGAAGTAACATTGTCATGCTAAAGCAAATCCCAAGAAGGGAGAGCCAGATATCAAGGGGACTCAAAATTATGCCATATGAGGACTTGTTAAAGAAACTAGCATTGTTGACCAGAAGTTGGAAGTTTCTGTGTGTTTAGAAATCATAGAAAACCATCTCCTTCCTTTCTCCAAAAAGGAAATGTACCATTGTGATTTTTTTTCTGACTACTGAATACTGAACCCAAACCTATGATTTCACTGAGATAGGAAATTATAGTGAGAAAGCTTCCCCTTTTGTGTTATTTATGCTCTTAAAGAGTAGCCTGTGGGCACCAAGGTTCAGTCATTTGTCCAGAATTACACAGTCAAATGTATCCAAGATGGAACTTGAACCCAGGTCTTCTGTCTCTCATTGTATATTTAGCCCATGTAATTATAGAAACAGAGCATTATTATGGATAAAAAGAATCTTAAATAGCATCTAATTCAAACGCTTCATTATACAAATGTGGAAACAGGTTAAAATCATTCAAGCATATATAATACATTGCATTGAAGTTCTAGGAGAGATAATGAGATAAGTAAGATCTTACTAGATTTACAATCTAGTAATGATGATAAGATACATGCAGAAATAAACATAGCACAAATCAGAAGCATAGGAGTATATAAGTATAAGAAAATATGAAATCAGATGGAGATTCTCCTGTACTTTGTACATGGACTTTAAACTATGCTAATTTACTCTGTTTCATTCTAATTTTATTTTAAACATAGATTAATGGATATGAGTACCACTGCCTCACAGAGAGAACTTAATACAGATTTGTTGCAAGTGTTCTTTTACTATACCATAGTATTTTGCCATAGCACAGTTTTAACTTTTCCCTCCTTTTTCTTTTTATTAGATACTAATACTTCTCATACTCCTGAAACTTCTCGAAAAGGTTTTAAAGATATCAGACATCCAGAGCCTCAAGAACCCCCAGGTGTGATTATGATAGAAAAGCTGATACATTCCATTCGGGAATACCTTAAGAGTGATCGGAAGGTATGAGCAGATTCTGATAATGTCTATACTTTCATATTCCTTTTTTTTCCTTTTCTTTTAAGCTTTATTAATTATTGTTCTTATGCTATATTCATTCCCCAACATTTCCCAACTGCACTACCCTCTTCCCCTGAAACCTCCCTAATGACAAAGAAAAAAAAGTTAAAAACTAGTGCAGAGATCATGTCTGAGTGTATGCAACATTCTGAACCCATAATTTCTTCTTTGCTAAGAGGAAGGAGGGCCCAATTCTTAATTCTTGATAATCATGTTCAACAGTCATTATTTAACCTCTGCTTTGGGGTAGGCCCTAGCTTAACTCCTGGATTCCTCAATCAAATGTGAGTCACTTAATTACCCTCAACCATAACTTCTAATTCTGCAAATGGGACAATAATATTGATACCACCTATATCAGAGTTAATAGTCCTTCTTTCAGAGATACTTAATTTTCTAAGACCTGGTCTATGACCATAAGCACTCAATACTTTAGCTTAAATTCCCTCCTATATTTGTTCATGCTAGTGAAGAACACAAACAGAAGTGAAATGGTTCTGCTTTCCTTATTTTTATCCACCATAACACTTTTCATAAACCTGCTCTCATTTTGGGTGTACCCTTTCTGATATTTATCCTACAGACTAACTGGAAGGGCTTCTTTATGTTTACTGTACTTTTTGTATGAGACCTTGGGGAAATATGAATGATTCCAAAAGGTTCTTGTGAGTGACATTTCCTTCTTTTACATTTCTTTGTAATTGGGATAATTTATAATTGTATTATCAGAATTGGTTTTGGAAATTTCTTTTCCTTTTTGAACCCTCTTCATTTTAACGGTGTCTATTTATACCCACCTGTTCTTTGAACTTTTAAAAATTTGCTTTCCTGACATCTGGGTGCCTCATCAAACTAGTTCTAATACTCCTCATTTTTGGCTGTTATAGATTCTAACATATTAGAGTTAATGTGATTTTATCTCGAGATTACATTATTTCCAGTTTAACACTAAAATTCTTCTTGCTGGGCAATTTCCTCTCAAACATTCACTATCTTCTGAGAGAACTGATGATTATATGTTTGTTTATTTGTGGGCATGTAAAATCATAAATTTAAGCACAGAAATCTTAGGACAAAACAAACTACATTTACAACATTAATTAATATGACAATATTGGATCAAATGAAATTACAATATTAAAACATTTGGGAAAGTTTCTTCACAATTTGATTTGCAGATAAAGAGATTTATTACCAAACAAAAGATAGCGAGGATCACAGGAGAAAAAATTGATTATTTTGATTGCATGAAATTTAAAAAGTTTTGCACAAACAAAATAAATGCAGCCAAAATTAAAAGGAAATTGTAGAGGGGGTAAGGATTACATCAAATTTCTTTGATAAAGACTTTATTTCTCTAAATATAGGGAACCAAACCAAGGCTATAAAAATAAGAGCCACTCTCCAATTCAAATATGAACAGACAATTTTCAGAATAATTCAAAGCTGTCAGTAGTCACATGAAAAAATGGTGTAAGTCAATATTGATCACATTTATCAGATTGGGAACATTACAGAAAAGGAAAATGGCAAATGCTGAAAGGCATGTGGAAAGATAAAAACACTAATACACTATTGGTGGAATTGTGAACTGGTCCAGCCATTCTGGAGAACAATTTGAAACTATGCCTAAAGGATTATATAGCTGTTTATAACAAAATCATTCCTAGGTTTGTAACCCAAAATCAAAGGAAAAAAAGGATTTATATGTACAAAAATATTTATAGCAGCTCTTTTTTAGTGGCAAATAATTGAGGGAATGCCCATCAATTGGGGAATGGCTAAACAGGTTGTGGTATAGGATTATGATGAATAAATACTCTTGTGCCATAAGAAATGATGAGAAGATTGGGTTCAGAAAAACTTTGGAAAACTTATGTGAACTGGTAAAAAGTGATGTGAGCAGAATCAGGAGAACATTGCATATAGTTACAGCAGATAAGGATGATCAACTTGATTTATGGTCCAGAACTCTGATCTTGAAACAAGGATTCTTACAAGGTGCTAACTCAGGGGAATTAATGAGACAATGGATATCTAGTTTAGCGTGATGATTAATAGTTCTTTAGTTGAGTACATGTACTTAGTACTTAATATAGTTCTACAAGATTCACACCTACAATGATGTAATTATAATAGAGTATATAACAGCCAGTGGGAACTGAGAGACAGATTCATTACATCTTCTACCTTTGTGGTAGTTGGAGGCTGAAGCCAAGCCCTGGGACTCAGAACCAGATTGATTCACTTCATCTCACACACCATGGTGGCTGGCTATCCTCCTGCATTTCTCCACTGAGACCAAGGCCAGTCTGAAAGGCCTCAAGAAAACTAGCCTGGGCCCCAGGCAAGGAAAACTAGATTTTGAATGAGACAATAAAGAATTTGGACTTTCGTGGTGATTAATTGGCTGAAATGAAGGCTGCTCCAAGACCTCCAGAAAACCAACAAGAACATTATAAAGTTGAAAGACGTGGCTACTCTGATCAATGCAATGATCCAAGATAATTCAGAAGACCTCAACATGAAAGATGCTATTCATTTCCAGGAAACAAACTGATGAACTTTAAGTACAAATTAAAGCATACTTTTTGTCACTTTATTCATCTTGGGCTTTTTTTGTTTTTGTTTTTTATAACTTGGTTAAAATGGAAATGTTTTACATGATTTCATATATATGATGAGCATTATATTGCTTGATTTCTCAGTGCGTGGAAATGGAGCTAGATGGAGGGAATTTAGAACTCAAAATTTAAAAAATAACAAAAACACTATATACATGTAAAGTATTAAGGGCATCATGATATAATGGAAAAAACTATGTGTTAACTTTTGCAGTTTTGCAGTTTTAACTTCATAACTTTAAGGAAATCACTTATGTATGTACATTCTGATTATTTTAATTCTATAAACCAGTGGCTACTGTAACCTCCCCTCAAAGATTACTGATTGCCAATTTTGCCTGATCCCAGGCCTTCGGAAATCTCTGGCTACTGCCTCACGGAGCAGTAGTTCTTTCTTCAACAGAACTCTTGGACACAGTGGCTTGCGAGCTCAAGATTTATTTCACCCTATCACTCTATCTACTTATATAGGGTCTATAAACCAATAAAAGAAGGAGATGTCTCCCATTGATGATGTGTTCTCAATGCAACTAGAGTTCTGGCTCACAAGGCGGTCCCTGCTAGCTGCAGAGATCACATCCAGGTACCTCAGGCATCAAAGCCTTTTTAACTCCTCGTTGCACTATGCGAGGTTCCTCTCCACACCCTTACAACTCCCTTTTCTTGTTTATCAGGAACTGCTTATAACATCAAACTAACTTTAACATCAATAATAGCTCGCTTAATTAATGAGAATACAAAGTGTATAAAAATAGGACAAAGACAAACAAAAAATAAAATAGTAAGAGCTAGGCCCAAGAGGATCCAAAACCAAGAAAAGATAACATAGTGTTCAACCCACTAATTTAGAGGCATTGACTACAAGTGGAAAATGGAGCGAAACCTCTCCCCAGCTCACCATATAAATAGTGGGGGGACCATGGGAGAATCACACAAGTCCATTGTCCAGTTTTGTCAGCCTCTAAGCATTGCCCATCAACCAGGACAGTCCAATTCAGCTGCAACACTGGTGCTGTGTTCGCCATCTTTGGTGTCATGGTCAGAAAAGACATGGCTGTCATCAGTGTCTGAAGGATTTCTGATATCCAGCTGATCCTTCTGGGCTATCATTGGAGACAATGTCATCGTCTGGTACTTCTCTTCTTGATTCCCCAGGTCATGGATGTTCCTGGTTGGAATCCACTCCTCTGCTGTTGAGTCTGCATCTGGAACAAGAAGAACATACCCAGGTCCCCAAACTCTGACCTAACCAGGCCCTTCCAGATGCCATCTAATCCCTTCCCCATCACTGTGGAAAGAGGGCTCTTGCCTTTGTTGGATAGTTTATTATTTAGCTGCGCTTTCTGCATGTGCCAGAAGTGCATTGTTGGGGTAAGATTCAAGGAATGTGAAAATTGCAGGTAATTTTATGAATATATTATAGCATCTAAATGAACCTGTGTGAGTCGGGTGGAGGATTATGCGAACTCCAACACTCTTGTTTAGGCAGGAACATCCTGAGGGTACAATTAGCCTGTCCAGTAATGGCTTGGCCAGTAGGGTTATATGGGATTCCAGTGGAATGGGCAATGCAAAATTCAGTGTAGAAAGCAGAAGATGTATAAGCCAGTCTATTATCTGTCTTAAGTGCACGTGGGACTCCTGCAATGGAAAGACAATGATAAAGACTGCTGATCACATGCCTAACTGCTTCCCCAGGATGGAGTGAAGCCATGAGGAATTGAGAATGTATATCCATGGATGCACTGCTTCTTAACATGAGTGATGTCGATTTGCCAAATTTCATTGGCTTTCAAACCATGAGGGTTCTTCCCCAGAGGGAGCATAGGAGCATGGAAAGGAATGCAAGCTATACAGGCTTTTACTTTGCTCCTAGGTTCCTCTTTTGTTATCTCAAATTGCAAAAGTAAAGCTCGAGCAGCTTGATGATATTTAGAATAAGATTCTTGGGCTGCCTGAAATAAAGGAGTACTGGCCAACATGGTTAGAAGACAATCTGCCTTTGAATTTCCATGGACATGCAAGATATAATATTTACCTGGACACTTTCTCACTTGCTCTTGAAGTTCCTTAAAGAGATATATATTAGAAGCTACAAATTTTATTTGGACTATGGCAATTTTTTGTACCACACCTACTGAATAGGCTGAATTAGATATTATATTTATATCTCCTGGATAATAAGTAAGAACTAGAATGATTGCATACAATTCATTCTGCTGAGTGGACAGAAAAGAAAAACTAACTATTCTCTTTATAGTTATACAAATGTTATGTTTGGATGCATCTGTAAAGATAATTGGTACTTAAAAGTACCTCTTAAAAAAGGAATCTTAGAAACCTTTTCTTCAAGAATCCATTGCCAATTGTATAATACCCAGGTTATCTTTAATGGAGACCCATGTGTAAAACTGGGAGCTGTGGCCAATAAAATTTGCCACTCTGGAATAATTTCACAGCATACATTAATTTGTGCATTGGTATAAAAGGTGTATATCTTGTCAGGTCTTATCCCAGATAATTGTACTACTCAATTAATGGCCTTTAATAAGATTCTAGCCACAAGCACTGGGTAAGGAATAAGGCTTTGTTCTGGTTGTGCTGGGAGGTTCACCCACTCTATCACAATGTCTCCTTGATGAAGGACTGCTGTGGGTTCCTCTTTTGTAGCAAAAACTGATATTTCCAAGGGTTTTTGAGTGACTCAACCACATTGGATAAAGCCAGTTCAACTTTTCTCAAAGCTTCTTTAGCTTCTTTTGTAAGCTGGTGTGGTGAGTATAAAGCACTGTCTCCCCTTAAAATGTCATACAATGGTTGCAATTAATAGTCAAGTCTAATACTGAACACATCCATTGGATATCTCCTATCAGTTTTGAAAGTCATTTAAGGTGTTCAGCTTCTCTATTCTCAAAGTCTCTGTACTGTAAGCACCTTAGGACATTCCTCATATCCTATATATTGAAAAGGAACATGTCTTTGAATTTTTTCTGGAGCTATGTGCAATTTGTAGTTCCTTAGTGTTTCTAAGGTGCACATCCCAATATATCATCCATGTAATATAATAATATAATTTTTGGAAATGCTTTTCTTACTGGAGTAAGAGCAGCAGCAACATACATTTGGCACATATTAGGGCTGCTTTTCATTTCCTGTGGCAAAACTGTCCATTCATATCTTTTATAAGGCTCAGCTAGGTTAACGCTGGACACTGAAAAAGCAAATCTTTTCATATCCTCCTTATTTAGAAGGATAGAATAGAAACAATCTATTCCCCACAGATTGATAGGCATTTTCTTAACTACAAAAGGAATAAAAACTCGTGTCTTATCTTTAAATTTCCATCTCAAAGGGGTGGCACTAATTAACTTCAGCCACTATTGATCCTCCTATGCCAGATACATGGGTGTTTACTTTAATCTTTGGCCAATAACTGGGTTAGTTGTTTGTTACCTCTGAAAACTCTTAACTATACAAACTGCACTCCTGTCTACCAACCCTTTCAATGGTATGCCATTTACATAGATAGTGAGCGTAGGATGGTCTGCTGTAATGGCTTCAGTGTAGAATATTCCTGGATTCTGTTGTTGGGAGTCAAAATCTGAATAATTATCACCAAATTGCATTTCAGGAGTGTGTATCAGGAAGTCTGATGCTACTACTTCTCCTGGGTGATAAGTCACACATTTTCTATCTATATTAGTGAGTGGAATATTATCTACACATTCCCCAGTTTCCCAAATCAGTATATAGAGAGACACTGTTTTGTAAGCACTCTCTGGAAGGGGAATCATCAAGCTGACTGTGTGTGGAGGCAAAGGATCCATAGGCTGGACAAAGACAAGTTTGAGCTCTCCAGGAGATATCTCAGTAGTCCTTGTGGCATATAGTTCTATTCTCTCCAATTGTAATTCCCTTCCCCCACAGTTGCTTCTCAGCTGACTGATCAAGTTGAAGACTAAACTTTTAAAGACTGAGTTTAACACAGCTGCCATCAAGCCCCAGGTGTTTTTTGACTGGGGCCCTGGAGCCAAGCCCCACCTCTTATAATGAGGATATAGGGAGTGGGCAAAACTGCATCATAGGTGGTGCTGATGGTGTCATTGCTCCTCCCATTCCTCCTCCCCCTGTTTCTTCTTCTCCTCCCACCCACAAAGGTGGATTTGAGGGAGGAGGGTCAGGAGATGGGGAATACCCTAAGGTGCAAGCTCTGCAGTAGGCATAATTCTAAGTGAAATGAGCTTTGAATGTGAAAAGGACCACATCCCTTCTCTTCAGCAAGGTACTTAAGGTACCTAATTCCTTTTCTGCCCAACTCACCATGGTACTTAACTCTTTTCTCTACTAAATGGCTAAACCCTATAGATCTCCTAGAGCAGTAACAGGCAAAATAAATCAGTAAAATGCTAAAAAAAAAAAAAAAAAAAAAAAAAAACTGACTTCTTTAGCTCTGCCCCAGGTGCCATACTCTCAGGGGCTATGAGCACCAACTCTCTGCTTGGTTTTCTCCTTATACTTCCTTGTCTGGTTGCCCAAGTTAAAATCTCCCCTAGTTTTAAAATTTGTGGAATTCCATAAAGCCAATTTTAACCCATTGTATTCAGTTAGTTGTTTCACTAACTTCCACCTTTTTGGCTCTAATCTACTTCTTGTTTCAACTGCTGTGAAGTAACTTTTTGTTTTTTCTCTAACTCAACCTGCAGGTGGAACTCTTGCATTTTTTGTTCTAACCGTTTAAGCAACTTGCTCACATCCTCCTATTTTTTCCTTGCTGAGCTATATACTCAATGGGCTTGAGGGTAGAAGCCTCAGAGCCCAGGAGCAAGCCCCCTGCTCAGAGGTGTTCTTTGTAGAGAATCACCTGTCTGGTGCTCTAACTTATATATTTGAGCTACATGCATGGTGTGTCATCAGGCATGATCATAGGTAAACTTAGATCCAGACCCATTACACTTCCCTGCCTTTTCATCCCTTGACGGGGCTGTTGAACCTTCCCTTGTGGGGCCTGACAATCCTGAAAGCGATGCCCCCGTGTTGGGCTGCCACTTATAACCTCCCCCTCAGAGATTACTGATTGCCAGTCTTGTCTAATCCCAGACCTTTGGAATCTCCAGCCACTGCCTCACCAAGCAATGGTTCTTTATTCAGCAGAGTGCCCAGACACAGCGGCTTGCAAGCTCAAAAGTCTTTATTCCACGTGCTCATATCCTGAACTACTCATGCTACTCTTGCACTCCTCCTATTTCCTGGTCCCCACTACTTATATTGGGTCTATAAGGTCACACACACAGCCAATAAGAGGAGACATCTCCCGTTGATGATGTGTTCTCAATGCAGCCAGAGTTCTCCTTCATGAGGTGATCCCTGCTTGCTGCAGATCACATCTTAAGTGCCTCAGGCTTCAGAGCCTTTTTACTTCCTCATTGCACTGTGTGAGGTTCCTCTCCAGACCCTCACAGGATACATTTAAATTCTCTGGGCCTTGCTTTCTACATCTGTCAAAAGTTAGACTTGGTTATCTCTGGGGTCTCTTTCAGTTCTAATATTCTCTGATTTAGAAAAAAAACAACCTTAAAAACAACATTTATTAATTTGCTATTACATATTCTTTTTTCCCCCATGAATTCAGGGTGATCTCGAAAAGCTGGCGTTCTTGCGATCTTTGTCTACTCTCAGTCATGCTATACCCTATGATGAAACCACTGAGTCATTCATTCATGAGCATCTCTCACAAATCTTGAATGCTATAACTGTGAGTATTTTAACCTTATTAAAATTTCATAAATTATCCAGGATTTATTTTTTCACCATCAAAATTTTCAGCACTCATTAATATTTACTAATACTTTCATCCTTCCTCTCTCAACTACAAATGGATTTTTAATGGCATGACTGTAAATGGGCATGAGTATTTGCCTCAAGCAAAACTGAGAAGTAAGCCAAGTTTGTTTTGGGTGTCTTCTTTGCCTCCACTCCAACAGCAGACTACCTTCCTTTACTCTCATTTCTGGAATAGGGATGGGAATTCTTGTCAGATTATTAGATGATAACTAAAATGTTAGCTGTGACTTCTGCATAATATAGGCTTCAAGCCCTTTTCAACAATAGTGATATGAGCTAACATGCTGTCCAGAAGTGTGAGCGAGCACTGATAGCACCTACACGCAATGTGAGATATTCCTATGGAATCTTATAGTGGCTTTACAGATGAGCTGGTGTGGAGACTAGTAGTACTGCTACTTCTGCTGGAGTTTTTAGGTGAGCCAAATAACAAGAATGGCATTGGTTTATCAAGCTAGCATGATAAAGTGGGCAAAAGCATTGTAAAAAAGAATGAAATATATACAGAAGCATGACTCAGCTTCAGTGCTGGAGCCTGTGTCTTTCTCCTCCCATTTCTTCATATGATGAATGAAGATTTAACATATGGAGCTGAGGCTCATGCTGCTTCTGATTTCATATACAGTATGTACTAGAATTAGAAAAGGCTTTGATAATAAATTTATAGGTCAGATACATTCTTTATTTAATGGATTTTTTCTCCAAATTAATGCAAATAGTTTTCAACATTCACTCTTGCAAAACCTTATACTCTGAATTTTTCTCCCTCCCTCCCTTTTACCCTCTTCCATAGAGAGTAACCAATCCAATATGAGTTAAATATGTGCACTTCTTCTAAACATATTTCCATTGTTTAGCATGCTGCACAAGAAAAATAAGCTCAAAAAGGAAGAAAATATGAGAAAGCAAAAGGCAAACAAATAACAAAAAAATGAAAAAATTGGGGGCAGCTAGGTAGTGCAGTGGATAGAGCACCAGCCTTGAATTCAGGAGGACCGGAGTTCAAATCTGGTCTCAAACACTTAACACTTCCTTGCTGTGTGACCCTGGACAAGTCACTTAACCCCAGCCTCAAAAAAAAAAAAAAGAAAAGAAAATGAAAAAATTATGTTGCATGCCACATTCAGTTTCCACAGACCTCAAACATTTTTGCACATGTGGGTCCTTTTCCCTTTTTTTATGATCTCTTTAGAATGCAGAGCCAGTAGAGAGACTTTTAGATCAAAAGATATGCACAGTTTAATATATCATACTCATTTTAAAAAATTCTTATCCTGAACTTAACCAATGTCAGTTGATACCAGCATTTCTGCATACATAAAACAGAAAAAAAATTACTTAGGAAACCTCATATCTCTATTATGAATTTTGCTTTAAATGTATGTGTATATGTGTGAGCTTTTACCTCACAGAAGTGAGGGAGTAGGAGCACTAAGTAGGGGGAGATTGAAAGATCTGCTATCTTAGAATGCCAGGCACAGCTGTCCTGACCAGCTGTCCTGGGTTACAGCTGCAAATGAGAAGGACCTAACAAATGTCAAGTGAATGCAGTAGCAGAGGAGCAGAATCTTGCTGCAGTTGGACACTTAAAATCCTTGATTTCAATGATAAGGCAAAGGGGAAACTTGAAGTTTGCAACCACGGTAGGAACCACAGGGAGCAGGGAATATTTATAAGGCAGTCCGACTTAGAGGTGGAGAGAAGTGCCTGAGGTTGGACCTCTACAGAATTCAGAAAATAATAAGACAGATCTAGAGCCCAGGACATCATTTCCCATACCAAGGGCTAGAGCCTTATTATAATAAGATACTAACAAAATAAAAATAAAAATAAAAATGAGTAAGAAAGGAGAGAGAACCTGACTTTAGATAGCTGCTGTGGGGATAGGGAAAATATGGGTTCATTGTCAGAGGAAGATAAAAGGCACTTCTACCTCAAGATAAAATATCCATTGATTATATGTTAGGTTCTTAGTAGGTGATAAGTTGTTGCTTGGCAGTTCTCTGACTCAGAGTTCACACTTTTAGTTCACAACTTTGGGAGGAGTTTACACCTTTAGACTTCTGAAAAGGAGTTTGCACATTTAAAGGAATTTACACCTTTAAAGAAGCAAATTCATTGGCTGTAGGAGTTCCCACAAGCGCCTGGGAATACTCACAGGTCCATTCTCTGGGAGGATAAAAAGAGGCAATATTGAGCCTGGAGAACAGTCTAGACTGGGAGTTTGGACGGCAGTCTAGATTGAATCAAAGAGAAGAAGTCCTGTGGATTTGCAAGTCCAGCAATCCCACACTTTTGGAGGGGAAGGCTCCAGAAGCCTCCCAAGAAACCTGCTCACAGAGGAACAGATTATAGAGAAAAGAAGCTTCTTCCCAGAGAAGGATTATAATTTAGAGACGACAGAACTTCACAGTTACAAGCTTAAAAAGATTTCTTGGAAGAACTTAAAAATAACTTCAAAAATCAATAAGGAAGATAAAGAACAATTAGGGAAAAATATAAAAGCAATCCAAGAAAATTATGAACAGAGTCCTTTGATTGGAATAAAAGATCTAAGAATTTAAGGAAGAAAGTAACCCCTTGAAAACTAGAATTGGGCAAAGAGAAGAGAATGATGTTATAAGACACCAAGAAATATAAGCCAGAATCAAAAGAATGAAAAAATAGAAGAGAATGTGAAATGTCTCATTAGAAAAGCAGCTAGTCTAGAGAACAGATCAAGATAAGGCAACATCATTAACTGTTAGACTCCCTGAAAGTTAACAATCAGAAGTATACTGATACAATATTACAAGAAATCATTAAGGAGAATTGTTTGAAGTGCTAGAAAAAAATCTAATTACTACCTGAAAGAGATCAAGGATGAAAACTTGAAGGAATATCATAGTCAAGTCTCAGGGTTCCCAGATTAAGGACAAAATACTACACGCAACAAGAAAAACCAATTTAAATATGTGGAGCTACAATCAGCATCACACAAGACAGCAGCTTCTACAACTAAAAGACCATAAGTTTTAAAACATGTTTCAAATAGCAAAAGACCTAGGGTTATGACCAAAAATAACTTATCTAGCAAATTTGTGTATAATCCTGAATGACAAAAAATAGATATTTAATGAACTGAAATACTTTCAGGTATTTGTCACAAAAAATACTAGAACTCAATAGAAAATTCAACATATAAGATCAAGGAGAAATATAAGGTAAACATTAAAGACATATAAGGGATTCAATAAGATTATATTGTTTTTCTTATTATATGTGCAAATGCTGTCAATATTCTTGAGATGGTCATTATCACTTGAATAGTTTGGAGAATCCAAAAGTTTGGATTAATGGAGTGATTTAAAAAAAACAAAATTGGGTATTAAAAAGTAATAAGGAGTAATTATCTTATACAACTGAAGTTTGAAAGGAAGAACTGAAAGCATGAAAGGAAGCAGGTGGGAGTGGAGGGCTGGTATTGCCAGAATTTTACTTTCATTGAATCTAGTGTAGTAAGAACAAGATATCTAGAAAATATAAAAGTTTTAAATTTATAAAGGTATAAGTGGTTGAGAGGATAGGGACTTTTAGAAGGGTGTGTAGATTGCTATTTAGAACAGTATGGGATGTGAATTAGGGAGGTTGTGGTTAAAAGTAAACCAGATGGATGAGGAGGGATAGGGCAGAAAGAAAGGCTGAGAAGGACAATAGTGAGAAAAAAATAGGATGAAGGAAAATACGTATATAGTGTTATAATGTGAATGGTATGACTTCTCCCATAGAACAGAAACAGATAGCATAATGGATTTAAAAATCAGCATCTGACAATATGTTGTTTACCAAAAAAAAAAAAAAACCCTTTAAAAATGAAAGATGTACACAGAGTTGAAATAAATGACTGGAATAAAATTTGTTGTACTTCAATTGATGTAAAAATAAAGCAGAGAATAGCAATCATGATCTCAAACAAAATTAAAGTTGTTATGATCAAAGGTATCATAGATAATGAAATAATGTGAATATGAAATGTACATGCACCAAATGATACATCATCTAAATTGTTAAAAAAAAAAGTTTACATAAATTACAGGCTGAAATAGACAGTAATACTATAATAGTAAGGGGCTTTAATATTCTTCTCTCAGAACTAGATAAATTTAGCAAAAAAAAAAAAAAGAAGTCATGGAAGTAAATATAATTTCAAATAAATTAGATATGCTATCTAGAGAGAATTGAATGGGAGTAGAAAGGAATATATTTTTTTCTTAGTGATATGTGATACTTTTTACAAAGATGGACCACATATTAGGGTATGAAAATTTTATAGCGAAAAGCAGAAATATTAAATGCATGCTTTTCAGATTACAATGAAATAAAAATTATATTTAATAAGAGACAATGAAAACATAAGAACTACCTGAAGGCTAAACAACCTATTGTAAAAGAAATATAGGGACTTTTAGATTGCTATTTAGAACAGTATGGGGTGTGAATTAGGAAGGTTGTGGTTTAAAGTAAACCAGATGGATGAGGAGGGATAGGCCAAATAAATAAAACAAATCATAGAAACAATAATTTCATTAAAGAGAATGATAATGATGAGACAGGATATCAAAAGCTATAAAATATAACAAAAGCAGTATCAAAGGAAAATTCATATCTATAAATGTATACAACAATAAAATAGAAAAAAAGCAGACCAAGGAATTGGGTATGTAATTTTTAAAAACTAGAAAGAGAACAAACTAAAAATTCCCAATTAACTACTAGATTGGAAATCCTAAAAATTAAAGGTGAGTTTAATAAAATTGAGTGTGAATAACAAATCAAACTAGGAGTTGCTTTTATAAAAAGTAAAATAAACCATTGGTTAATATTATTTTTTAAAAAAAGAAAACCAAATCACTAATATTAAAAATGAAAAGGGTACATTACCACTAACAGAATTAAGTCAAAGCAATTATAAAGTTATTTTGTCCAAGTATATACTAATAAATTTAATAATTTAAGTGAAATTGAAGAATATTTACAAAAATATAAACTGCCTAACTTAAAAGAGAGAAAAATATAATATTTAAGTAGATACATTTTAGAAAAAATAAATTCAATGGCCATAAATGAGTTTCCTAAAAAACTCCAAAAAACTCCAGCAGAACCAAAAGTATTTACAAGTGTATTCTATCAAACATTTAAATACCAACTAATTTCAATACTAAGAAAATTTTTGGAATGATAGGCAAAGACAGGGTTCTACCATGCTCCTTCTATGAAACAAGTAGGATATTGATAGCTAAACTAGGAAGAGTAAAAACGGAAAGAAAATTAGAGATCAATTTCATTAATGAACATGGATGAAGAAATCATAAATAAAATTTTAACTAAGAGATTATAACAATATATTACAAAAATTACACATTGTTACCAAGTGAGATTTATACTAGGAATGCAGGGATGGTTTAATATAAGAAAAATTGTTAATATCATTTATTAATAATAAAACTAACAAAAACAATATGGTTATATCAATAGATGCAGAAAAACATTTTTATAAAGTACAATACTCATTTCTTTCATAGCACTTGAAAATGTGTATATAAATGAATTTTTCCTTATATTGATAAAAAATATTTACCTTAAAACATCAGCAGGTATTATTTGTAATGGGGATAAACTAGAAGCCTTCCTAGTAAGATCTGGTATGAAACAAGGATATCCACCATTGCCAATATCATCCAATATTGTATTGGAAATTGCAGAGCTGCCTATCAATTGGGGAATGATTGAACAAGTTGGATTATATAATCATGATAGAAAAGTGTTGTGCTATAAGAAATGACAAGCTTAATGATTTTAGAAAAAGATGGGAAGACTTGTACGAAATATCAAAAAGCAAAATGAGCAGAATCAAGAGAATATATATATATATATATATATATACATATATAGTAACAAAAAAATTGTTTTAAAAACAATGCTGGAGCTATAAACTTTGGGAAATAATTTGGAATTATGTAAGCAAGAAAGGTTCCTGAATACCTTCTGAACTAGAGATTCTTCTACTATGACTACATATCATTTTTGACAGCAAGAAATGACACACATGTACAAAAAACAAAACAAAACAAAAAACTAATATTAAAGCATGCAATTATTTGTGATAGCAAAAAACAAGAAACAACATTTGTGATCCACAATTGGAAAATGATTTAATAAATTATAGTACACAAATATGGTGAAATATTATACTGTAAGAATATACATTTTTAAGAATTTAAGAGTTCGGGGCAGTTAGATGGCGCAATGGATAGAGTGCTGGCCCTGAAGTCAGGAGGACCCGAGTTCAAATCTGCTCTTAGAAACTTAATCCTTCCTAGCTGTGTGACCCTGGGCAAGTCACTTTATCCCAATTGCCTCAGCAAAATAAAAAAAAGAATTTAAAAGTTCAAGGAACAACATACATGCCTATAGTATAAATAATATCAACATGGAAAGAATAAAACTCTGGTCAAATACAAAGTCATTGTTAAAAAAACAAAACAAAATTAAAGGGCATATCCCTCTTTTAATAATTTATAAATTAACATTTTTGTAATATACTTGGTTATAAGGAAAGAGGGGATGTGTGGTTTGGGTAATTCTTGAGAAATATATGTCAAAATGTAACAGTAAATTTATGTTTCAATGCCTACTCTAAATCTCTGTCTTTTAGCAGCTGATTTTATACTGTAGTATGTTTTTTTTTTAACAAAGATGTGATTATCAATTGAGTTGTTTCACTCTCATTTCAGATTCTAGTTCAGCAGGAACCACTTCACTCTCTCTTCAGTCCTGTGCGACAGGAACTCTTTATAACCATCACTGACCTGAGGTGACTCAGTAAAACATTTCCTTCATAGTGTATTTTCATTTGGGAATCAAAGCCATAGCCAATTATTTTGAACTGGTAATCTTAATGCTTGGTGCTATTTATAGAAGAAAGAGGAAGAGACATTGATTCATTTGGTAATAGGTCTTTGTTTTCTTTTAAGGTATCCCTGTATTGATTCAAAGGAATTGGGATTTTAAAGATACTGTGGAGCTCCAAAGCCACTTGGGAACACTGATCCTTTTATTATGTCCCCAGCCAATGTGCTATCGGTGTTGATCATATCCAATAAACGTGCAGTGTTGGACACAGAAAAAGGAGCGAAATGAAACCAAATGCTGCTCTACTCTTTTTTTTTTTTTTCTGAAAGGCAAAGTTGGAAACTTTTTAGCCTTTTAATAGATGTTTAGGAGGACTAGGAGAAACCATCACACTTCTATATTTCTTCCATCAGAATAAAGACCAAATTATCCACTTTTTTATCACTTTGATTATTACTTATTATATTCAAATTGTATATTCTCACTTTCCTATTCCTGTATCTTATCAGATCTGGTGTTTCTCTCTTCCTAGCTGCCAGGATATCAATTTACTGCTTGGGTCTGATGATAGATCAAACCTGTTCAGTGATGTCATTAAAAGCATAATAACCCTTCCCTCCATCAAGACTTTAAGTATACTTCAAACAGTCATGCCAAGTGTACAATATGACACAGAGGTAATTATCTCTTTTGTTCTGAATCTCAATGGAGACATCTCCTGTATTTGATATTTCAGAAACAATCAAATGTCATTTAGAACCAAATCTGTTAAAATGATTAAGCTAAAGAATATGTATCTTGATTTAAGATGAAGTATGATTTATAAATTAATGTTGAAATAATACTTACATACTGCATATTCAAAAAATTGAAATCCTCTTGTGTCTGTTGTAATACTTACCTTGTGACTTTTCAGTCTCTTTACAGGCAAACATTTCAGGCATTCTGTGAAATGCTTCAGTGTTTGGTGATACAGGATCCACATTTAGAAAATCTTGATCAAATTTTGGAGGTAAAAATGATTTTGGGGAAATGGTAGAAAATTGTCCTTATTTAGTGAAGTATAAAACATCTAATTACTTCTCATTAGGATGGTTGGGATTTTATCAGGAATATAATAGCAAAGTTACCTTTATGAATAAGCAAAAAAGATAGTTCCAGAAATATGATTTAGAGTACTAAAAGCTTACTCTTTCCAAAACATTTCTTATACCTGCTTGATGCAGATTTGAAATTCCGTTTTTAGGCATTTGTTTAATTAGATTAAATCTTTTTCTTCCAGTGCCTTCTTTTAAATTGGAAATACTTCTGAATGGATTATTTCACATATAACCTATCTGCATCTAATTAATTGTCTTCTAGTTGAGAGCAGCAAAGGACACTGGCAATTCAGGACATCTAAAAATAGCTTAAACTAGCTTAGTCCTTTGTTCTCATATAATATATATCCTGTCATACCATACGTACTTCAACCAAATTAGATGACTTACTCTTCCCTTTCCCTTCACCTGGAATCTGTAACAGCAATATCCTCACCACCCCCCACTCCCATATTTCTTGACATTTTAACCTATTTTTAAATACCTATTTCAAATGCCCTCTTTTCTAGAAATGAACCCTTAATATTCAGATAGAAATGAACACTCACTAATCTACATCAATAATCTTTATTGCAGGTATTTATGTCAGTATCTTCACTATAAATATCTTGAGGTTAGAAAACAGATTTTATTCAAATTTGCATCCTCTGCAATGCTTAACACCAGGATATAGCCTAACAAAAATTTGATCAGTTATCTGAATGAATGAAAGATGATTTTGAATAATGAGAAAACTCCCCAGGGAGAACAGATCTGGACAGTCAGTATGCCTCACAAACTAGATGATTAACTGGGAGGTAGGGACACAGAAGGGGGAGATGAGAGAGTATCCACCAAAGACAAAATTCATTTTTCCCAAAAGAATTCCTTTTTTATAACCCTATGTGTTTGTTTGTTTTTTTTAAAAACTATTCAAAAATTATCTTTAGCCCTATTAAAGATACAGGGGAAAAGGCTGGTGCTTGCTTCTTCCTCGTGGCAGCAATATGGCTAGGGCATGATATGTATGCAGAGAGGGTTCCTCTCATATCCCTTGAGAAACAACCAAGAGAAGCACCAAGAAGGCGAATGTTCTTCAAAAATCTGTTCACACAGAAAATGAGTGAAGAGTCTGACAATATGAAATATAACATAGCAATTTATTATGAACTCAAGTCCAGATAATAATGCAGGGAGAAAAAGAAAAGAAAAAGAAGGCAAAATTGCCTGATAGACAATCTCAGATAGATAAATGATACATTTGAAGAAATTGGGCTCAAATTCACTCTAAGAAACCAAAAAAAACCAAATCTACTAGACCAAATAGAAGAACATGAACTTTGATTTTGGTGCTGACTCCTTTTTATAGAATCACAGCATCACAATTTAGAGTTGGAAGGAATGTCAATGACCATCTGGTCTATCCCATGTCCCAAAAGGACTATGATATCTGACAAGTGATTATCTAGTTTATACTTGAAGATCACTAATGAGTGGGAACCCTCTTCCAATTCTATTTTTGGATAACTTTAATTGGTAGGAAGTCGTTTATTTTCTTGACCTCAGTATTAAATTTGTTTCTTTTCAACTGCTATCCATTGCTCCTATTTCTTCCTTGGGACCAGATAAAACAAGTGAATCCCATTTCCATGTGACAGGTTTTCAAATACTTCAAAACATGTATCAAATGTACCACCTACCAATCACCTCAGGTTTCTCTTCTCTAGGTTGTGGCCTGTTTATAGTTCTCCATTTAGACTTCAGGCTCTTCACTATCCTTGTTGCCCTCCTTTAGAGAAACTCCTCAGTGTATTTCTTAAACTCTAAGCTTCACATGATGTAGTCTGGATGTAGTTGAGGTCAAAGGGATTATCACATCCTTATATCAGAAACTATGTCTCTCTTAATGGAATTCAAAATCAAATTAGATTTTTGGCTTCCATATCACACTGCTGAGTTATCTTGAGCTTGAAGTCTACTAAAACCCCTAGTTTTTTTTTTTTTCTGGGCAAATTGCTATTAAATTATGCCTTTTTAAAATTTTGTACTTGTAATGATTTCTGAACCCTAAATATAAAACTTTATATTTATCTTAGTTTAATTTTTGCATACTAGATTGAGCCCAATGTGCATTCTAGCCTTTTAAGATCTTTTGATTCCATGCTATCCAGTGTATTAGCTATCCTTAGCTTTGTGTTATTTACATTTAACAAATATGGTATTTATGACTTTTAAGTTACTGACAAAAAATCTTAAGCACAAAGCTACTCTATGTAGACCTCCTGCTAACCTGACATTGAACAGTAAATGACTATTCCTTGATATATTATTGATTCAGCTCATTCAAAATACTTCTAAATGCATTATACTGTAGTCTACATTTCTATCTTCTCCACAAGAATAAAATTCTTTACCAAATACTTTGCAAAAATCTGAGTAAACTACTTCATTCCTTTGATCTAGTTTAGTAACCCTTTCAAAAAAGAAAATAAAGCTAGTCACTCATCTCTGTACTTTTGCATGAGTTATACCTCATATTTAGAATTCATTCCCACACTACTTCATGACATGTTTAATTTCCTTTTAAGATACAGCTCAAGCACCACTTTCCTGATCCTCCTCACCCAAAACATACAACTTTAATATTGTCTTCCCTTCCCTACATTCTACTTAATTATTCTATATTTGCTTTATATTCTCTATATATTTAATTAATAGAGAGTTACATATGTACACATTATTTTCCCCAATAGAAGATAAGTTCTTTGAGAATGAGGTTGTTTCCATTTTTTGACTTTGGATCCTTGGCGCCTAGCATGGTGCCTGGTCTATAGTAATGGTATTAATAAATGCTTATTGATTCACTTGTTCCTGATGAAACTACACTGCTGCTTTCTTTAATTATCGATTCTAAAATTTTCATAAAAATTGGAAGAATCCCTTGGAAAGAAGTCAAGAAGTCAAGTTCACTGACCCAGTAGTTGGGAGACTTGTTTTCTTTGAAAATTGTGTTTTTGTCCTACCCTAATCCTCCAACACCCCTTCTGTTCCCTCAGTCTTAAAAAAATCATTGACAGTAACTAAGCATTATTACATCCACCAATTCTTTCAGGACCTGAGAACATAGTTCATCTGAACAGGGTGACATGAACTCATCAAGGACAGCTGGATACTCTCTTTAAAAAATGTTTTTAAAAAAGTTATTGTATATAATAATCCTTATGCATTTTATAATTTTTAATAATATACTATATCTTTTTGCTATAATCACTTTGCATTATTTAGCCTTGAGTTCATAATATTTGATATATATTCTTAAATTCTTCATCATGAAACAAAACTTTTGTTACATTGATATGAAATAAATCTTTGATGAACAAAATTTTTTTTTGTAAATGTGGCAAACATTAACAAACATAGATAAATCAGTATATAAAATAGAATGGGGAAAAGAGGATTGCATATGAAACTGAATCTCTACTATTTTCAGCTTATTTTTCAAAACAAAAGTATATATATTTCCTATTTAAAATGTTCTAATGCAAATTTTCTTGTCAGTGTCTCCTTCTGAACTTTCTTCCAGTCTCTTCTGTATATTTTAAAAATAATTCCAATTAAATGATGCTTCATTTTTTGTTTTTTTAAAATAGTTTTATTTTTCCTCAGTTCCATGCCAAGAAAATTTTTAATATTTATTTTTATAAGACTTTTAAGTTACAAATTTTTGTTTCCTTCCCTCCCTCCCCCTCTTCTGAAAACGATAGGCAGTTTGACAGTTTATACATGTGCTTTCATGTAAAATACATTTCCATATTAGTCACAGTTGTGAAAGAAGAAACAGATCAAAAGGGGGGAAATGGAGGAAAAACCATGAGAAAGAACAGAGTAAAAAAAAATGCTTTGATCTGTATTCCACATCCATAAGTTCTTTATCTGGAGGTGGATAGCATTTTCCTTCATGAATCCTTTCAACTTGTCTAGAATCATTATGTTGCTGAGAAGAACTGAATCTTTCATAGTTGATTATCATAATGTTGCTGATATTGTGTACAATAATTTCCTTTTTCTGTACATTTCATGGTGTATCAGTTCATACAAATCTTTCCAGACTTTTCTAAAATCTGCCTATTCATTTCTTATTGCACAATAGTATTCTGTTACTTTTATATACCATAGTTTGTTCAATCATTCCCTGGAATTGATGGGTATCCTCTAAATTTCCATTATTTTGTCACCACAAAAAGGACTGCTACGAATATTTTTGCACTGGAATTAGCTAAAAAAATTGAGTGGTATATCATTGGAATAGATTTGGTACCCAAGACACAGTAGTCAATGACTACTGTAACCTAGTGGTTTGATAAATCCAAAGACTCCAGCTTTTGGAATAAGAACTCACTATTTGACAATTGGAAAACTATAGGACACAAAATAGGTATAGACCAACATTTCATACCCTGTACTACGATAAGGTCAAAATGGGTACTTGATTTAGACATAAAGTGTGTCACTGTAAGCAAATTAGAAAAGCAAAGAATAGTCTACCTGGCAGATCTATGTGGAAAGTAAGAATTCATGACCAAATGAGATAGCATTATGAAATGCAAAATAATTTCATTTATATTAAATTTAAAAAACCTTTGTAAAAATAAAACTACTGTGGCCAAGATTAGAAGGAAAGCAGAAAGCTAGGAAATCATCTTTACAGCAAATGTCTCAAATATGTAGAGAACTAAGTCAAATGATAAGAATACAAGCCATTCCCCAGTTGATACAGGGTCAAAGATATGAATAGACAATTTTCAGATGAAATCAAAGGTATCTATATGCATATGAAGAAGTATTCTAAATCACTTTTGCTTCGAGAAATTAAAACAACTATGAGGTGCTACTTCATACTTATCAATTAGCTAATATGACAAAAAAGAAAAATGATAAATGTTTGAGAGGATGTGGGAAAATTGGGTCACTAATACTGTGTTGGAGTTGTGAACTGATCCAGCTATTCTGGAGAGCAATTTGGAACTATGCCCAAAGGGCAACCAAACTGTACATATCTTTAATCCAGCAATACTGCTACTAGATCTGTCTATCAAAGAGATCATTTTCTTTTTTGTGTGTCATTTTCACTACCCTCTCCACCCTACTCTCAATATCTCTTCTACCCCTCAAAATGAAAGCCCTTAATAACAAATGAGTTTAATGAAGTACTAGATATTCACATGTTGGATATACTTGAAGATATATTTTATTCAATTAGATGCTCTCTTAATTCTCTCCTTACATTGCTTGAATATTAGTGCCCTGTAAGCCATTTTTGGTTTGTCATTTCAAGTACAAAAATCATTCTTGGCATATGAAGCAGGAGCATAATAAAAATCAAATGGTCCTGTCTTTTCTTGGTTATCCATTATCATCATTGTATCTATCCCAAGCGTCAATTTTCTTTGATCTTCCTGTTTTCCCTTATATCACTTTTTTTTGGTCCTTAACAAGTCTGAGTTCATTCTGAGTTTTAACACTCCTGACACTATTTGTACAGGATTGTGCTATGACCTTTTGTTTATCCTCTTTTTCCATCAATATTTCTCTTTTAAGTCTAAATTGATGATTTAACTGATTTAACAACATCAGTTTCTTTAGAGAATTCCTAATTTCCCTACTTTTTGACATTCTTTCCCTTTGTGGCTTCAGAATTTCATTTTAAGAGTTTCTCATTCCTATTAGGCTAACTTTCCTTGAAGAATTTTAATTCATGGAATCCTACCCACCTCTCCACCAAACCATTGACATTTGTTTTCTAAAATCTAGGTACATATCAGACTGTTCCCAGTTTTCCTCTCATTCTCTGTTATGAACTCTAGGAGAGAGTTGTCACTTCCCCTCAATGTTTTCTTCATTGATATGCTTGCAGGTAGCTAATCCATTTTAGTAAAAATCGGATACAGAATGAATTTCTCCTAGTTTGGTCCTCAATTATTTGAAGAATGAAATTATCATTAAGTGAAAGCCAGAAGTTATTAACTACTTTGCTAGAGAATACTATTTCTAGTAAAATGTCTTAGCTGATGGAAGCTTCAAGTCATTACTATATAGTAATTCTATTGTGAACTGCTTATCTTTTCCTCTTTCTGCCTATGTCATCTTAGTATATTTAATAAATATTCTACTGACAAAATCATTTCTGTTCTCCCTCTCTCCACTGATCTTGATCAAATGCTTCCTGCTTCCAGGTTTTGCATTTCCTCATATGAATATGCCTTCTTAATATACAGTGTTATTTCACTACTTTTCTTGTACCTCAACCACTTCTTTTGAGTAAGGTGTTTCCATCCAGAACCATATTTCAATAGTAGGTTACATTCTGCCAAGTCTCATTGATACCTCTGAGATTCAATTTGCCTCTTTACATTAGGATATCTAGTTCTTAATTGTTGATTAAACTTTTCAAATTTTTATATGAAAATTTGAATTCATGGATTTTTTTGGATTTTGTTATGAATTTCTAAGTAGCTCAATTTGTATTATTTTCTACTTGTTATAGCTATTTTCTGTGGTATTTAGCTTAGTGTATATATTTCTTAAGTTTTCATTCTCCCACATCTTTTTTTTTATAGTTTATAATCACTTTGATTAAATTTGTAAGATATAAAACTAATACATTCTTACCAATATTTGTTAGGTGCACTGCAGTTTTGGTTTACAGTATAATCAGCCCTATTTGCTGTCATCCAAGATATACAAATGATTCATCAGACATCATCAGTTCACATCTCAAATCAGATTTTCTCTTCTGTATCACTTGCAAATGGGCATCATTGAAAAACAATACCCATATCCCTTTCCTGTCTAACGCATATACTTTGGCCATATATTTTAAGTTCCTTTTGTTGTATCATTTGTGTGTATGTGAATTAACAGATGTGAACAGTAGTCATCTGATTTGGTCAGGCTTAAGAAGTTATATTCTGGATAGAGTACCCCAGGAAGACAACAGATCTGTATTGTTATTAGGCTACCACATAGCTGCCTTGGTATCTCTGAGCAGATAACCACCAACCCCTGCTGCTCTGCTCTTTTCTTTTTGATGGGATCCTTATCAAAATTTGGAACATACTTCATAGAGTAGTCAGCTCCCACCTATTTTCAGAAAGAACTTCAAATTTATTTTCTCCTTTGGTATACAGGGAGATAGCTGTCAAATGGTTTAAAATTCAGTCAAGGGGATTTGAAGCAATTGAGAACAATCTGTCAGTTAGCTACCAGGTAAAATTTTGCTTGAACAATTTTTTTCAGTGATGGTTAATTCATTTTCCTTTCATTTTGGCTACTGAAAATGACTTTTCCCTTTATGTACGTCACAGCTTATATATGTGAATACTTAAAATGACAAAATAGTAATTACTTCAATTATCTTGGCTTAGATTCTACTCCTTGGAATAATTATCTCTCTCCCATAATTCCTTTACTTCCCTTTATCCAACCAATTCAGATTGGCAACATATATATAACTACAGTTTAATATGAAGAAAGTTAAAAATGAAAGTAAAACAAACACACTCTTCTCCTTGCATAGGGACCAACCACTCTAGTCTTTATTACCCAGGGTAAGATGTGGTCTTCAGGCCTTCTCCCAGACTTCTCCCCATTTTTCTCTTCCTCAGGCTACTTTGTTATTATTTCAGATTCATCAAGAAATTTCAAATATGATAAATTATAGCCATCCTCTTTTTAGTGTTCTTTATAGTAGGTAGTATGGAACGCAGGTGACCTCCCCACACAGGGAAGTTCCAGAATCTTTCTCACCTAATACTTATCCTCTCTGAATCACCTGGGCCTTTGGGAAATCCAGAGAGGGTGAAACAATAAAATAAAATTCCTTTGGATTAAGTTTAAAATCTTGCAAAATAAACTTTGCTGAAAATAACTGTTTGGTTATGTATACATATATTGTATTTAATTAATACTCTAACATATTTAACATGTATTGGTTGACCTGCCATCCTGGGGTGGGGGGGAAAAGGGGAAAAATTGGAACAAAAGTTTTGGCAATTGTCAATGTTGTAAAATTACCCATGCAAATATCTGGTAAATAAAAACTATTATTATTAAAAAATAAATTAAAAAAAACCTTGCTGAAATTAGAAGTTGCCAAAAACAAATTCAGAAAGTAGTGAAGAAAATGCTTAATATGGGGCCTATAATATAAAATCTGAATGAATTAAAAGCAGTCTACTTCTTTGAAAAATAGCGGTATTGAGGAAAATAACAGGAGCAGAAATCACTGAATCATCCAAAGAACTGAAAAACATGCAGATTAAATAATGGACCTGGAAGAAAAAGTTCAAATTCATATATTTCAGGGTAATATATGGTTCACTAGACAAATTGAACTCAAAACTCAAGTTTGACTTTAAAAGTTATTAATGAATAATTTCTATGAATTCTGTTTTCACCCAGATATTCCTCTGGGCACCTTAAGGTTTGGCTTGTTTTGACTCACCTGAGAATCCCTGAAAGCAAAGTTTCCAATCTGCATTTCCACTTAGAACAGTTAAAACAGTAAAAAAAAAAAAAACAGAGGAAGAAATAGTTCAGACAATTCTTATTGACTTTATTTAAAAAGAGAATAAAATATAGTCACAGTCCAACTTCCTAGTGAAGGCTTTTTATTATTACCCATCCTCTAGAATGGTTTGGTCTTAGTCTCTGCAAAAAGTTTACAATTGCAATATGGGAAGCAGTAAGGGAACTCTGCATATTGTTGGATTGATGGAGACTTTGGTGGGCTTATTCTGCATTCAATGTTTTCTTGCTTCCCCTAGAATCTGATCACTTCCCTCACTGCTCCTTGCTCTTATGACTTCTATAGCTTTTGTCTCCCAGATTCACATCTTTGTGGCCTCCACCCAGAAAGATCATGGCAACTTTTGTAGTGTCCTTATTTGTTCCTTATTCTTGTCTAAAGACTGCCTCCATTGTCTTTGAAAGGCCTCTAGAAAGGGGTGACGTTTGGTTTCATTTTTGTATTCCCAATCTATAGGATGGTGGTACCCAGCACAAGAAAGTAATAAATGCTTGTTGAATGGAACTGAGTTGTCGCAGAAAAATTTTTCCCCATAAGCAACTCAATTGCTATTCTTCTCTGCCCCTATACCTACCATGCATTCCCTTGACCAAGGGTAGGAGTTCTTTGAAAAATGTTCTTTGTATGCTTTTTGATTTTTTACATTGACATCACTTCCCAATAACAGAATCCCACTTTCCCAAGAGAATCCTCTCATATCAAAGAATTGTTAATGCTATTACATTTGCATTAGTCTCTCTCTCTCTCTCTCTCTCTCTCTCTCTCTCTCTCTCTCTCTCTCTCTCTCTCTCTCTTTCTCTCTCTCTCTCTCTCTCTCTCTCTCCATATATATATATATATATATATATATATATATATATATATATATATATATATATATATATATACATATATATATATATATATAAAAGCATTTATTTTAGTTTTAGAGAACACACAGCTCTCCTTTTTTTTTCTTTTGATAAAGTAGTATAGACTCTCTCTGTGTGTATATATATATACTCTCTATGCTATATATATTGTATATATATATATATATAGACTCTATGCTATATATATTGTGTATATATATATTGTACATATATATGGTATATATATATATATATATATATATATATATATATATATATATACAGAGAGAGAGAGTCTATACTACTTTATCAAAAGAAAAAAAAAGGAGAGCTGTGTGTTCTCTAAAACTAAAATAAATGCTTTTATTTCTTTTAGAATAAAATTATCTAGGTAATCATACTTTGGGCTACATTTAAGGCTCTTTTAATCATGGCAATAGCCCTGCATATGGGCACATAAAAGACTAGCCAAAGTGAGCAAAACCTAAGTTGCTCTTCTTCTAAATCAAAGGTCCCCAGTTCTTACTTCTAGCCATATTTTGAGAAATTAAATTTCATTTACCACTTCTCTATCTTATTGCTTTATGTTGGAATCCTAAAGAATATACAGATTTGAATGTTACCCTGTTTTTTCAGTGCTTTTTTTTTGTTTTTGTTTTTGTTTTTGTTTTTTTACTGGCACCTCTCCTTTTTAAAAAATAATGTTTTATTTTTCCCTCAATTACATGTCAAGATAATTTTTAGCTTTCATTTTCACAAGATTGAATTAAGAATTTTTCCCTTTCTCCTTTCCCTCCCCTTTTCCAAAAATGAAAGGCAATTTTATATAGGTTATACATGCGCTATTATATAAATGTATTTCTATATTAGTCACAGTTGTGAGAGAAGAAACAGATCAAAAGGAAAAATGGGGGGAAACCCATGAGAAAGAATAAAATGAAAAAAATATGCTTTGATCTGCATTGAGTCCATCAGTTCTTTATTTGGATATGGATGTTGGACTTGTCTTGGATCATTGTGTTGCTGAGAATCAACACGTCATTGGGACACATATCCATACAATGTATTTATATCATCTATAAGAATGGTTGGAAGACACAGATTTTATGATACAAATGAAAATGCTTAATAAATTTTAAGGCATGATGATAAGGTAGAACTGGGATATTCAAGCCTGATGAAGGAAAAAACATAAGGGGTAATATGATAAGTATTGTCAAGTATTTAAAGGCCTGCTACATGAAAGAGACTAGATTTGTTTGATCCCAAAACACAGAAGCCAAAAAAAAAAAGGCAAAATTAAGTTTGATATAAGGAATAACTAATGATAGAGCTCCCTAGGAGCGGAGTGGCCCACCCTGGAGGTAGTGAATTATCCATCACTTGAGAAGTCAAATAAAGATAGGTTAGCTCCTTATTGGGCATGTGTAGTTGGGATTTATTTGCATGTATGGATTGGATTAGTTGATTGCTGAGATCCCTTCCAAATTTAAAATTCTGTGATTCTGTTGTAGAAATTATACAACAATAATTTCTAGTAACAATGTGTTACAGGTTCAAAATTATAGCTTTACCATCAGTTGCTAGACATTTGGAGATTTACATGAAAGAGAAAACATTATATAATTCAGAGTGTAAATCAGCTTTTATTTTTTCAAGTTAATTAGGGTGAAAATGATTTTAGAGTGCTAATTTTGTAGTTAAAATGAAATGATTATTTGGGGAGGGAAAACGTAAGGAGTTAAGAGGTTAGGAGTTTTTACTCTGTAGCGTAGGCACTGAAGAACTTTGGCTTCCATTCAGATTACAAATTTGTAAAAAAATGATCTTACCATAGAAAAAAGCAGTAATGCAAACCTATGCTTATACAGCACTTAATACTTTTAAACTTATACATCTATTATCTCAGCTAATCCTCACAATGACCCTTTGAAGTAGGTGGAGATTATTATTATTCCTCTTTTATTGGTTGAAGCTCTCAAATATTCAGTGATTTGCCCAAAGTGATGCTGTCAATTAATTGCAGAATTGAGACCTCCTGCCTTCTGACCTGTGCTCTTTATGCTATATATCTTGTTCAAACTCTATTACATAACTTCTCTATTCAAAAAATAATATGACTGATGAATATGGGAATATTTTTAGAAGAATTGCATACATTTAATCTATCAAATTGTTGTCTTGAGGAAGAGGGAGGAGGGAAGAGAGGGGAAAATTTGTACATAAGGTTTTGGAAAGGTGAATGTTGAAAACTATCTTTGCACGTTTTTGGCAAAATATAATACAATTTAAAAATATGCCAGTTACAGAAGAACATAAGGGAGTTGTGGTTGATTCTCATGTTTGAGTAAAGGTAATTTGAGGAATCCCTTGTATGTCCCATATCAGATTTATACACTTGCTTTCCTGTTTTCCTACAGCACATGGAGCCATGGTTACAATCAACAAAAGACCATGAGCGAGAGAGAGCTACAATCAGTATGTCTCAAATGTTGGGATGCTTATCTAGACATCTCAACTTGCAAGTAAGCGGCCCTTGAATTAGGAAGTAAAGTAGGTCAGAAACCATTCTATCTTTGAGAAAAATTTCTTAATAGCAAATATAATAAATCTTTTTTAATACTAGCTTTTTACTTTCAAGATATATGCAAAGATAGTTTTCAGAATTCACCCTTGTAAAACCCTGTGTTCCAAATTTTTCTCCCTCCCTTTCCCCTATCCTTCCCCTAAACAGCAAGTAATCTAATATATATTAAATATGTACGATTCTACTATATATAATAATAATAATTCTTAATAGAATTATATCAGCTTCTTTAATTTTTCTTATTTTCCCATTGAAATCATACATAAACTATACCACTTTCTCCTCCACCCCATTCCAAAGCATAAAAATAAATGACCCTTTGGACTCAAGTGACTAGATTATATCTTCTGGCTCTAATAATTGAGCTCCCTTAATAAATCTGTATTTGAGTTTTCTGAATAGAGTTGCCTTCTCTACTTTTCATCTTAGCTGCAGTTTAAGGAAAACATCTTTCTTGAAACTCTGCTATCCACTTAATCCCATTCAATTTTATGGAACCTACAAAGTTTCTTATCAAAGAGTATATTTTGGAAACAGACTAGAACCCAGTACCTTAGCCTCAAAGGGAATAGAATAAAATACAGCTAAAATAAAATACAGCTGAAGCTTTTGGTTCTTTCCTATTGCTCTCAAAAAGCTATGTTTCCCATTTTTCTATGACCACCCAAAAAGAGCCCTGGATATGAGCCCCTGTGAGGTATTATTACATTTCTGGGAAGTGGGAAGCAGTAATATGGGAATAGCCAACTGGGGTCATAGCCCCCAAAGCCCACCTGACAGATGAGAGAGACAGCACAGTGAAATGGAAAGAGCACTGGCTTGGGAAAGTTTGAGGAAGATCTGTTGCTTACTAGCTATGTGAGCCTATACAAGCTATTCATTTACTCTGGATCTCAATTTCATTATCTGGAAAATGAGGAAATCAGACTCAATGATTTCTAAGATCCTTTCTCACTCTAAATCCTATGGATATTCTTATGACTATGACCAACATCCTGACCAAACCTAGCTGAGGAGCAGAATAATAATATAAACCTAGACCAGCAAGCAAGGCCCAAGTGGTTTGCAAAGTAATGTTAGTAAGGGAGTTCAATGGTCATCTCAGGTCAAGAGGTCCTTGTTTTCATACTGTCTGCTGAGTGTAGGAGACTCTGGGTCCATAGATATTAATTATAGTCCAATAGGAGTCAGAATACTGGGGACAAAACCCGCCTTCAGTTGGGATGGAGTCTTGGTATAAAACTCAAAGCAAGTTGAAAGAGAGCCTGTGGTGCTATAACTCATTCATTTCCCTTTTCCCTCCTCATTAGCCTCCTCTGCTCTTTCAAAAGCTGGGGAGCCTAGTGGCTCTGATGGCCCTGCTTTGTGGGGACCCGGTGGAGGAGGTGGCCCAAGAGGCTGCAGAGGGCATCCACTACCTGCTCCACATCACCTTGAAGCTGAAGGGTAAGAAAACACCAAAACCTGGCTGGACTTTCATGGTTTCTAACAAGCTACTTCTCCCCACCCTCATTCTTTCCATTGCAAAAAGCTTCTTTTTTTTTTTTTTTTTTTTTTTTTTTTTTTTTTTTTTTAACAAGAAATAGGAGACAGGAGAGTCAAACAGTGGGGTAGAGAGCCAGCAGGGCAGCTACAAACTGATAAAGTCTAGGCTGCCAAAAGCTGTTGTCTTCTTACCAGATAGCAGAATGGTTCGATGGGCCAAACCTATCCATACAAGACAGTATGTTACAGTGGAAAGAATGCTGGATTTAGTGTCAGAATACATGTATTTGAATCGCAGCTTGGACATCAGGCACTTCTTGACCCTAAGCAAAAAATCATCTTGCCTTTCTGAGCCTCAGTTTCTTCATCTGTAAAATGGGAATAATAATATTTTTCTTACTTGCCTCTTGGGGCTGTTTTAAGAAAAGTATTTTATATACTTTAGTGGGCTCTAGAAATATGGGTTATTATTAGTTAATTCAGTTGATATTAAGCACCTACTATATGTATAAGCTCTTTCTGAGATTATTTCATTCTTTATATTTGTGTACCTTAGCATCTCGCATATTGCAAGGCGCATAGTAGATACTTAATAAAGGCTAATTGTTATTATTAAATGATTGTCAGGATCTGTGCTGCGCATTGGAAATTAAAAGACAAATATCAATAATCTTTATCTCTTAAGGAGCTTGTTTGTTTTAGGAGAAGAAGGTCTGTCTACACTATACAGAAAAAAGTAAATGGAGATTCCATACAAAAAATTTTGCAAAGTCCTTGGGCAGGAAGAAATACCAATACCAGGGGTGAGGATCCATAAGAGCTCAGGATAGGAAGTGGCATTGGAACTGTGCCTGGAAGAGGAAGTGCACAAGTGTAGGAGAGAGCCTGTGCAAAAGAAGGGGCACAGGAAGTGAGAAGATGAAAATGAGCTAGGGTCCTATAGACAGAGAGTGTTTGAGGGGAAGTAAAATGTGAAATCATTCTAATCATATAGTTTGGAACCAGATTGTTAAAGGTTAAACTGCTCTGATTTTTTTTTTTTTCTATCCAAGAGGCAATAGGTGAGCCATTGAAATGTACGTGGACACAGCAGGGCAACAGGCACCACTACATCCTGGGGCTTTCTGCTAATCAATAGGATAACCTGGATGATTATGTTGGCCAAACTGGGATAGACAGAAACAGAAGAGGTTCTGTCCACTCTTTCCAAATGAGACCAAGTCTCCTGTCTGCAAGCTCTCCTCTTCCCAAATATTGTCATCTTATGCTTCTCTTGCCCCAGATTTCCCAAATCAACTTCCTTTTGCTCCAGACATATGGAACTCTCCATTTTTTCTTTGATATTTGTGCTCATTAGAACAAATTGATTTTTTTTTAATATTTTGCTCTTTAGAACTTCCTACTAAAATGGTTTGTCTCCTAGTCCACCATTAACAATTGATAGCCAATTATCAATCTATGGCTACCTAAGGGAATCTGACAGATGATCACATGTATTTCAGGAGAAAATAAAATCAAAGTTTTAAAATATTGTAAATTGGTCATGGAGGTAGTGGTTTCTGTGGATTAGATGAAGAATCTCAGTTACTGAACACTAATTTATAAAATCTTAAGAAAAGAAGCAAAAAGAAAAATATAGCATTTCCCATATATTTTTCAGGTATCACTGCTGATAGGAAGAGTCGTCAGAATATAAAAGAAACAATGAAAAGATGTAAAGAATTACTAGACATCAGCAACATCAAAGAGTTCTATAGTAGCCCTTTCAAAATTGCCCAGGTAATTGACATGATTCTGGAAGGCAGGGTCTTGGTCTTTCTTTGCATTTTTATATCTGGCCTAGTCTCCTTGGTTGGTTAGAACTGATGGGAAGGAGCCCAGGATCCCAGGTAGGATCCCTGCCTGTGGATAACTGTACGGAAATGAATCATGCACATCTCACAAACTGTACCCTCTCCCCAGGCAGCTGTGTCATTGATATTGGCAAAAACATGGCCGAGTCACTAGGAGAATGGATGAAAGAACAGGAAGATTTAGTATAATCACAGAATCATAAAATCAGGTCTCAGGGCTGAGAGAGACTTCACAGGCCATCTGGGCCAATTTGTATCTAAATAAAAATCCCTCCTAAGCAATCCTAAATATCTGCTCTTTGTTGTTGGAATTTTTTTCTAAGAATAAGTTCTACTGAAATTAGATCAAAAGTAGATCATGTTTATGAAGGTAAGTAGTTTCTCTTTGTATAGTGCTATATATTAGAGAATAAATGCTATGTAATTATGATGTTGAGTCCAGCCAATAGATTACAGATATTCCTTAAACAGAGTCATGATCTATTAGTTCTGCTCCATTACTATATCTATATCTATATCTATATCTATATTTATAGATATAGATATAGATATAGATATAGATATATTATTGAGTCTTGGAAATATTTACCTAAAAGATAATAGCAAAGAGTTCACAGATAGGTCTAAAGCAGAAATTCTTAACCTAGGATTCCTGGACCTTAAAGGGATATATAAATAGATTTCAGTGGGTCTGAGAACTTGAATGGAAAAAAATGATATCTTTCTTTTAACTAACCTCTAACTGAAATTTAGCATTTCCTCTAGTTATTTAAAAATAATATCTGGAAAAATAAAATATTATTAATAAATTTTAAAAAATATATTCTGAGAAAGGTTTGTTCATTTCATCAGAACATTAAAAGGGTCTATGACATAAAACTTGGTTAAGAACCCCTGACCTAAAGAAAGTAATTATTTGAATATTATAGAAGCTCTTCACCACCACCTTTTGCCTATAAATAGTCTCATTTTTTTTCAAGATAAGAGATTCAAAGTTTTTGGATTGACTTGGCATGACTTGTCTTGAATGATTTGAGGCAAAAAGGGGGTGGTACCTTCAGAAGGATTTGAGTATAGTATTTCGGCTAAATCTAAGCCTTTAATTCATGTTTCTCTAGGGAATCAATAATTGCATTTTGTTAGAGAGCTAGATATAGTAGAAAAAACACTAATATTAGAGTCAGAAGATCTGAGTTTGAGTCTCAGGTCACACTTGTGAGTAAGTCACTTCATCTCTATTCCTTAGTTTTGTCACCTTTAATGGGATAATGATGATTAAATGCCTACTCCAGTGTCATTGTGAGAAAAGTACTTAGTAAAATTTGTGTAAGCAATGTAGAAATATTTTACTTTTCATTTACATCACAGTTTATGCTTTTCAGAATGCTTTAAGCATGTATCATCTCATTTCATCTTCACAATAAGTCTGTGAGGTACACAGGGCAGATAGTGTTCTATGATCCATGGATCCTAGGTTAAGAATCTATGCTTTAGACCTACTTGTTAACTTCTTAGTGCTATCTGTTAGTTAGAAGATCTTTAACAATTTTTTTTTCCAGATGAAGACTCTTTAAGTTCAGAGAGAAGTGACTTGCCCAACTTTGTGTAGCTAGTTAATGGCAGAGATAAATGGAGCTAGGGGCTCAGAGTACTAGCTCTTGGTTTGGAGCTCTTTTACACATTTGACACTCTTTTACCTCTGAGAATTTATTTCTCTTAATGTGTTTCAGGTCTTTGAAGTTTTTCTTAGTCCAAATGAACTTGTTCAGTTTATAGTGACTACCTTGGATGGCCTGAAAAATCTGAAACATCCTTGTACTCAACAATCAGCAGGAGAGTTGCTAGTGACATTAGTCAAAAGTGCTGAAACACGATTTGAGAAGGTGAGAGATTAATGGGAACTAAGTTCCTGTATTGGAAGCAAGGATGAGGAACCTATTTATTTGCCTAAGTTAATTATAAGGTTTATAGTTTCATTTGACACAAGATAAGCGTGCTTTTGCTAAAGAGACTGTGGCCCAGAGGTACTCAGATTTTAACAGCACCCAGGATCATTTCATTCAGTAAGTAAGCATTTGTTGAGTATTTACTACGTGCATAGTGAGAGAAAGGCAAAAGAGATTGAAGACAAAGGCTTTACCCTTCAGTAATTTATAGCCTCATTGGAAGAAAAAAAATCTCACATTTATAAGTTATTGTGGGCATAAAAGAAAGAATAAAGGAATATGCCATTTTATGATCTTTTCTGTTATCTTGGGAAGTCACTCTCTTAGTTTTAGAGGCCACAAGAATGATACTAAGATGCAGTTATACATAGTACCAAGGTTTTAGTTGCTTGCTGTTTTCATCTCAGGTACCGGACATCATGAGAGCTATTTGTGACCGGCTGCCCATAATCAGTCAGCCTAGTGCCCGCCAACAGGCCATAAACATTGTGAGCCTGTTCATCTCCAGGCCCAAGTACACGGATGTAGTGCTCAACCACCTTTTATTTTATCCAATTCCATTTGACAGGTAAAAAGTTCTCCAAGGACCTCTTAGGATCACCTAAGGATTTTGAGGGGTGGTAGGAACAGAAACAATTTATTAAAGAAACTTAGCTGTGCCTATATCCTTGATAAACTTTATATACTTATATTCACATGTGTGTGTATATATAAATATATATAAAATACTCATATATACATAGTTGTGTATTGATAGTTCTGGAATTCTACTTCTCTCTATTCTCAACTATTTTCAATATTAGCATGTCTGGGTATTGCATGCTATATCTGGGGGTAGAAATATTATAATTCTTATGAGAGATAGTATTGTGTAGTAAATAAATAACTAGCTTTGGAATCAGGAAAACCTTTGCTCAAACCCTGCCTTATACATACTAGCCTAGCAGATCATTTCATCTAGTAATACTCTAGGCAACTCTCCAAGACTATAAATTCATTAATAAAAGGAGTTTCCTCATCCATAAGTTCCTTTTATTCCATATATGAAATCATAGTCTAATTCTTATTCCTAAGTCTATATATCCTTTGGCAATGTCAAGCACATTAGGAAGTTTAATTCACCAATCTGGACTAGACTAATATGTACACATTCACTATACAAGGTACCACATGATTTTCAGTCAGCTTACAGTAGCAGTTGGTAAGCTGAGCACTAGGACCTTTCTTTCCTCTACTAATAGCCAGTTTTTCCTTACAGTTTAATTGGTTCCAAGCTCTATCTCTAGCCCTTTTGGTAGCTGCAGCTCTGTTGTGTCCACTTTCATCTACATGTTTTTTAAAAGGTCTGTACCTCCTTAAGTCCCTGGAGGCTTCCCTGCTTCAGTAGATTTCCCCATTGCCTTCCTGAAACATTCTCAGCGTATTGACAGGCAAGCCACAGGCCTTTTTAAAAAAGGCATTTCTTCATGGCTTGAATTATATTTATTCTGTATAAAAATAGTTCTAGAATTTAGAGAAGCTGATTCATTGTAGGTACTTAATGATGAGCAGAGATTTCTTCCTTTCATTCTAGAAGTGCATTTTTTCCTGCCATAGTTATTTCTTCACTTTGAGATATCTGTTCCATATTTTCCCATTAGTAGTCAGGGTCGTGTTCTATTTAAGATAGCTTAGAATATTGTTTAGGCAAGGAATACACTGATTTTTGCATTAATCAAGTCTGCCAAGTGAACAATACAATTTTGGGACAGCTAGAGTCCAAGAAAACAAAAATGCTCACATATTTACAGAAAATATTTTAAAATGACTGCAAAGGTGAATCTTCCACTCCCTTCTTGGTTCTTCCCATGCCTCGGTGGTCATGATTTCTCCCTCCTTCCCCCACCCACCACAGCTAGTTGCTAGTACTCAAAAAGACAAACAAACAAAAAAGGCTATATTAATTCAGATGAGGTGGAAAAGCTGAATCCATATGATCTTCTGTGAGAAAATCTAATAAAATCCTTATTAGGATGAAGAAATAACTTCAATCTCTAAGCCTAATAAGGTAGATATCTCATGGATACTAACAAGTTGGGTTTTTTCATATGCTGGGGAACTGAATTGAGACTAGTGACTTTTGCCATAATGAAGTTTCCTAGTAAACATGATAGTTTTTTAGGATGCTTGAATCACTGTTTCCCCTCTGTCTCAGTGCTTTGGGATATTTTCAGGCATTTGGCTGAGTTGTGGAGGACTCTTGATATTGACTTGCCCAGCACTACCTGGATTCTGTGGAGACTGCTGCGGAAGCTACAGAAGTGTCACAATGTGGATCAAGAAAAGATGGAATATATAGCTGTGGCGGTAACTCATCTTATGTCCTCTCCCATCTTCAGTACAGTTCTTCTCTCCGTTACATTCATGATGTCTGGCAGGCAGGGCACAGAGATTGAGTAGGTACTCCCTTTTATAGCTCTAATCGATTTTACATCACATGGATTGAGTCCACTGTGCTGTGCTGAGTGCTTAAAGCTTGGGGGAGGGGGAGGGAAGGCAAGGAGAACAAGGAAGAAGCAGAGAGAGGAAGAGGATTAGTTTGGGGAAAGACTCACTCGTTTGGTACAACTACCTTCTTGACTTCTTTTTATTCCTATCTTAGACCTGTAATCCTCATGCCACGATAATATATATTTCTACTGAATCAATCAGTTCAAGCATTATACTAAGTGCCAGGGAAACAAAGAAAGGCAAAAGAAGTCTCTGTCCTTAAGAAGTTCACATTCTCAAACAACATGTAAATAACCACACACACACACACACACACACACACACACACACACACACACACACACACATATATATATATATATATATATATATATATAAGATACATGTAGTATAAAAGGGAGGGAAAAAAAAGGAGAGGAAAAATCTGGATTCAGGTACCAGCCTGGGATGCTTTAAATTTACTAAAAAGTATTGGGATAGATTTCAACCCTCAAAAAAGGTTGCCAGGTGGGATTGCATTTTATTCCATTCTCCATCATCCCTTCTCTCTGTTTCCACTTTCCCTCAAGGCTTTTTAGCTCAACAACATCAATCTTGTTCAATGAATCTTGGAGGTTTTCTGTGGTAATGTCGTAGTGTAGCAGAAAGAGCACTGAATTAAGAATGAAAAGACCTGGTTGACTGTGAACAGTTCTATTCTTGATGGCCTTTAGTTTTCTCTGCAGTGAGGGGCTAGACCAAAGCATATTTCAAGATTCTCATAACTCTGTCATCAGTAAAACACATGGATTTTGCAGGGATTCAAGGGCACCTCCTCAAAAAGCAATTCTCTCATTTCTTTTGCTCATATTGATGAAGCTATCTTAAACAAGTAAGACAAGGGACTAAGGTAACATATGCTGGTATAAAGAAAATAAAATGGAAAATCAGCAATTGGGCAGGTATTATGCTCAATTAATATCTTTTCTGTTTCTTTCAGGCCACTGAGGCTCTTTATGAAATATTTGTGGGAAATAAGCTGCAAGCAGCAACGTATCGACTTTTTCCTCAACTCCTCATGGCCCTCCTCATTCAGGTTCATCACAGCATTGGACTTACAATGTCAGATATCACTGTCCCTGATGATGTGTGTCCCAGTAACAAAGCTGTTTCTACCTCTACCCCTTTGAGGTAGTCAGTTACAAAACTCATGCTTATAGTTAGTAAAACAAAGAGAAAATAACGGGGTCTCTAGACACACTTGTTGGCTTCCTATGGTATTTTGTTGGTAGCTGGGCCTGACCAAGAGATATCAAGCGCTCTACAAAAAAGTGGGACAGCAAAAGTAGCATCAGAACATGTATAGCAGCAGGTTGTCTGTGACGACCTTTGAAGGTTAAAAAGAGGTACCCTAAATTTATTTAGCAAAATATCTTACAAACTTACTGAGAATAATACTGAGACATAGACAGTATTACTTTAGTGGTGCAGTTTTTTCTTTTACTTTTAACTCATGGCTTTTCAACCTTTTATTTATAAGGCTGATGGAAATTTCTTTGTGTATCCAAATCTTTTTGTCTTCTTTCAGGAAAGGTGCTGTGAGTGGAAGCAGCATGGTAATGCAGAGTTCACACTTGACTAAGAAAGATTCAGACAGAGTGGAAGACATTTCTTCTAGCCCTGACTCTCCCACTTTTTGGCAATTTAACCTGATTCAAATCAATTCTCTCTGGGCCTCAGTTACATCATCTAAAAAAATGAGGGCATTGGACTAGATGATTTCTAATGTCCTTTCCAAATCTGATATTTTATTTTAAGTTCCTATTACACATATAACAAGTGGGACAGTTTAGCAGTTTTAGAAAGCAGTAAGTGTTGTTCATCCTTCAGAGCACCAATCTTCTCTTCTTCCCTATATCTCCCCCCAAAAAATGTGTTGAATTTCCAAATGCTAGGAAGTAGGAATGGAAGATCTTCCCAGGCAATATTACCCATTTAGATTTCTTAAATATTAAGGGAATGTTAAGGGAGCTAGAATGAAGAAAAGTACAATTATGTATGCTCTGATTCACAGTTATTGTTAGGACTTATACTCATCCCTCAGTGGTGAGACCAGAACAGGGAGCTTAGTTTGTGTAAATGTTATTTTTCTTTGAAGAAAATGTTGTATCCATTCATTCTGGTATTGCATTCCATTAAGCTTTGCCATACAGGCTACCAAGACCCTCCTCTTAAGAACATCATGCTGGTATGAATTTCATATCATGGAAAAGAGAAAAGGATGGAACCTTCTAGAAATGGAATATTTTCATCTTGATGGAGTGTCTCTTCTTGCCAAGTAAGACATTAATGTGTCCTATTTATCATGATACTTAAATTAGCCTAGTCTCCTAAAGAAAATAATGGTATGTAATCTGTGGGAAAACTTCCATAAAGCAGGCAGGGCAAGTAATGATAATTCAAAGTCAGATTTTTCAGGGATTCAGGCCACTGTCCTTCCCTCTGTAGCCCTCTGTCTCATGCAGAAAGTTCAGATTACCTATCGGGTCCCTGTATAATGGCTCCAATTGCCTCCTGGGCAAGCTCCATTCTGACATAGGGTTATCATACTGATTCTCTTCTTTACAGTGTTTTATTGGAAAAACATGGTATGCTTGCTCATAAGGTCTTATACTTGCTAATCCCTTTACTTAATCGAGGGAATGAGAAACATAGACTTACATCTGCAGCCTTCTTTGTTGAGGTAAGAATCATTCTTTAGAAGTAGGATACAGTAAAGATGTAAGACTATAAGTTCCCTGCCAGAATATGCCCCAGAAGTAATGCTGGGTGAGCTTTCCATCTTATCATGGATTTTCTGGGGTGGCATAGAAAAAAATTATCATTTATCAATAGAAGCTTTGTGAGCTTCATACTTGTAATCTCAGAGTATGATGGGGGGAGGTGAATTTCTCCAATGAATAGCAAGTGTTCCAATTAATTTGCTATTATCACGCAACATGTAGCTTTTCCGGAGTCCACTAGCCAGGAGGATTCCTAAAAGATATACTATCACTCGATTAGAAGAATGGCTATATCATGAAAATCAGCAATTCAGAGTTCTCAGCCTGAAAGGAATGGACAGCCTTCTCTGTTATCATCAAGGAAAGGTGAGAGAAAGGTCCCAGAACTACTGATAGACTTTTTTTAAAACTTGTGTTTAATGTTTAATGTGTATGAGACTGCCTGCCATCTAGGGGAGGGAGTGGAGGGAAGGAAGGGATAAGTTGGAACAGAAGTGAGTAAAGGGACAATGTTGAAAAATTACCAATGCATATGTTCTGTCAATAAAAAGTTATAATAAAAAATAAAAATTGTGTTTATATCACTGTCACTTCCCAATTCCCCCTAGCAAACCTTCCTTTGTAGCAAAACAGTATAGAATTGCTTATCTTAAAGCATATATAGAGTATATCCCAAACCTCTGATTACCAGGTATAATAAACAACCATTAAATACTTCCTAGAACCTCACATGAAACCTAAAATCATGTCACTGAGATGGAGATACAGAAATATATATCCCATCCTCATCAGACTTGGCTATAAATAATGAATTGGGTTAGGATTAGCTTTAGGGGCCTTAAAATATGTCCTGGTACTCTTGTCTTTAACTCTTTTCTTCATTCCTGCAACTGTTTCCTGTTGGGAATCAAACCACCAGGCACTAAAGAAAGACTGGGTAAATAATTTTAGCCAAACCAACCTGGGATGAAATATTATATTGACTTTTGCAAGTAAGGTTCTAATTGAATTCTTTTTGGGCATGCAGGAGGAAGCTATCAAAGGCATGATACCAGCCATCTTAAGCAATTTAAGTGAAACAAATGAAAGGATTGTTTTATTTTCCATCAATATACTTCGAAGTCTCCTTGATACCATGGACTTTACTACACTCAAAACTACCATGCAGGCCCTATTCTCCCTATTTAGTGATGTAAGACAAAGAGGGAAAGGGAAACTTTGCAAAGTGTGGGGTGCTTACAGATATACATAATACATTCTTACACACATATACGTATATGTATATGTATGTATATGTACATTTTGTGTACATATATATGGTATGGTGATTAGAGTTGCTGATACTAATTTATTACATTTGTAAGAGCTAAATTTAATGCTAAAGATAAACATATGAGCTTGTTAGGAAAAACATTATCTTCATTTCACCTGTTAGAAAATTGAGGCACCAAAAAGTCCAAGGATTTGCTCACTTTCACAGAGTAAGTCATTTACAGAGCCAGCACTAGAACCTAGTTCTTCTGGCCTCTTATCTAATGTTCTCTCTCTGTAACAGGCTGCCTTACAAGGTGGGGAAGGAGGATATATTGAAAAGGAGATTGAGTTTACATTCAAAAACTAATCAGTGAACTTGAATATACTAAAGCTGGCTTACAAAAAGATCACATGAACAGGGTACCTGTGTAGTGTTGTTCCATGTCAGTTATAAAGTGACAAAAACAGATAGAAAAATCCCTTTTCTCCCTACTTAGTGATGTAAGACAAAAGGGAAAGAGAAATTGCATATGAACCTCTACTGCTCATATGCAGACATATGATACATATGCCTATGTATCTTATTGGAATTTTAGATTCTCTTCCTTCTGCCAAGTAACTTCAAGTTGGTGTTTATGTAGAATTATTGAATGATTTTTATAGGTGAGAAATGTATATGAATTCAGTTTAATTCAAACTAATTTAGTCCAATTCAAGAACTATTTAATAACAGTTTAGTAGAATATACAGAGCACTGTGCTAAGTAATAGATACACAGTTTAGATAAGAGAGGAGCCTTGCTCTAATAGAGCTTATTTCCCAGTTGAAGAATAAAGTATACATACAATAATGCAAATTAATACATGACAAGTGCATCAGAGAGGCTCAAAGCAAAGTAGTACTGTGTGAGGTCTGAGGGGAAAGGTCATTACTAATGAGTGGAGAGCAAAATTTAGGAAAACCTTCATGAAGGAAATGGCATTTCAGTCTGCTTATAAAGAATGGGGGTAGAAATTGAGTTGAAGAATAGAAATGAGGACATTCTAGAGATAAGGAATTTTATGAGTAAAGAGAAAAAAACATGACACATTTAAGGGACAGAAGGTAGATAAGTTTAATTGGAGTGTAAAGTATACGATAAGTATTACAAAATGGGATCAAGAGTTAAAAATAACAAGATTAACAAGGTTTTTGATATAAGACGAATATTTTCAGCTTTACTAAGTAGACAATAAGAAGCCACTGAAGATATTTGTGCAGGAGATAGTAATAAATTATTGCCATAAAACAAGTGAGTACATTTCAATAATTCTCCTTTTGGGTACCTTCTTCCTAGGTTAGACCAAATATCCATCTTTTTGCTGTGAATGTTTTTGGAGACTCCATTAAGATGGTGAAACATAAGGATAAGCAAGACATAGAGGGCCAAATTCTAGAGAGTTTGATTCCATTACTTCTCCATACACAGGATGAAAATGATGCAATAGTTGAGGTAAGTTAAGACCCATTGCCATTTTCTCCTGTCCATGTAGTAAGCAAATCACAGAGATTTCTATGGGATTTCATTCAATGTCAGGCTTTCATTTTGAAAACTTGTCTTAAGCCATGGGTCCAGATTTGCTGTCTATATGGACTTCAGTCCTAGTACCTCCTGCCACTAATTTCTCAGCAAATCAGGGATTAAGGATAAGCCTTTTGAGGTGAGAAGAGATATTTTTGGAAGTGGGAAGAGGGTTATGGCAGAAATCAGGGCATCAGAACTAGGAGAAGAAATGAAATGGAGCTTGAGGGAAAAAAATGTTAATCAAAATGAGGATGATAGATGAGACAAAAGGAAAGCCAGAAAGAAACTCCAGCTGACATAAGATGTTGAGGTGAAATCCTTAAGGTTTGTGTGCATGATGGCTTTTCTGGGTCCATTGGGCTAATAAGGAAGAGGGATATTTGCCCAATTTTGTTACAAGGACTGTAATTCAAATATATGCCATTTGGGGCAGGAAGGAATGGAGGGTGGTGAGCAGGTTGACTACTCAGAGCATGTTTGTGCACAATAATAAACATGTCACAAAAGTGAGCTGAGTAACATAAACTAGGGCTTATTTCTGCCCCAAGATATGCATCCTAACCTATGATGTAGCCCTTGAAAACACCAAATTTTGGTGCACCTTTCTTGAGAAAAAACCCAGAATTCTGATATAGATGCTAGTAGTAGCTTTAATAGGATTGCCAAATGTAGTTCCTGTTTATTTTTTAATAGATGTTTGTTCCCAATTTCAACCCTTCACAGGAAAGCAATAGAGTTCTTACTATATGTGGCCATTTCTTAAAATGGAAGCTACCACGAGAAGTGTACAATAAAGATCCTTGGCATAGCAATCCTTCTGGAATAGGAATAATCTGCAAATTCTTTGTAAGTGGACAGGAGTGCTGTGGTAAATTCTTTTGGTGTAATGACTTTTCTTAAAGGAAATAGGGCTAGCAGGACATTTCCTGCTCCTTTCTATTTCATTGGTTATTACCATTGAATCACTGTAGTTTTTTTTTTTGTTTTTTTTTTTTAACTGAGGCTGGGGTTAAATGACTTGCCCAGGGTCACACAGCTAGGAAGTGTTAAGTGTCTGAGACCAGATTTGACCTCAAGTCCTCCTGAATTCAGGGCTGGTGCTCTATCCATTGCGCTACCTAGCTGCTCCCTGGTCTGTAGTTTCAATGTGACTAAATTCAATTTCACTTTACATTTTCCATTTTCCAATTTCTACTTTTCCTAAAAATAAAATAAAATAAAAATAAAGTAAAAAAGACTATGAAATAGATTTCTAATTCTACTAGTTTATCTAGTTATACTATTAAGCACACAATAGGTGCTCAGTTTGTTGGTTTGAATTAAATGTGAAAGAAAAAAAAAAGCTTTGAAATCAGCTCTAAACTGTTCCCTGGATCTAATGAAGTGGATTGTTTCATTAGCTGACAGAAGATGCTATAACAGTGTGGACCACTGAGACAACGTGAGACTATTCAATTATTCAGCCTGACATGAATATCACTGTTGCTGCTGTGACCCCTGCAGCCCTGATATGGAGACCTTTATCTTCTCTCCACAAACTTAAGTTTCTGGAGATAGCGGTCAGATCCAAGCTTGGACCAGGATAGCCTTAAGGAAACTCAAGGATAATCAGGAGTATTCCCTATGGGAAATTTAAGGGGTATTAACAACACTATCTCAAAAGTGTGCTTTTCCCCCCTGTGACATGGTCATAGCAGTGGTCTTCTCTGGACTGCCCCATCCCTTTAAAGTAGTGTAGAACTTTGACATTTTATTCTTTTTCTTCTCGCCCCCTAACTCTTCTGTTCCACATACATAAATTGATCATTAATAGCTTTGCCCAGAATTATTCCAGGAGGTCTGATCCTGGAGCTAGTTTGACCCTACTAATTCCTTCAACTTAATCAGCCTATTCTAGATCCAGTATAGTCTATTTAGTATCATAAGATGCTGAAGGGAGTCCAAAGGGCATATCCCAAGGCACATTCAGAAGCTTAGGGTGAAGAGTCCTGGCTTGGGTACTTTGATGAAATATTGTACTTTTGACCTGTTAAATCAGTATGACAATGTATTAAATGTAGCAGAGAATCAACTTTTATAGTAGCAAGTGCAAAACAGTTGGTTTGAATGTTTTATTTGATTTATAAGCTTCATAAGAACAGTTAACCTATCTTCTATGTGCTATCGTTCATTACTTCATTCAGCTATGGTGGCAATGAGCAGCTGTGAGGGATACAAAGAAATACAAGACACAAATTCTGCCTGTTATTCACAAAAAGACAAATATGAATGTCAAATAAATGATTAAATGCCATATAACTGAAATAATAACAAAAATACTACAGAAGTTCAGAGAAGGGAGAAATTTCTGTAGTCATTATGGGAAGGCTTTGTGGTACAAGAGGAAGAACTTTTAGCAGGACCTTCAAGGATAGGTAGAAAAAAAGTACAGAGAGCATTCCAGAGCAAAATGAACAAAGATGTGGAGATCTGTTATTTTATGTTTAGGGATTTGTTGTTATTTATCAAATACTCTCATTTTAATCACATATATATTCTGTGCCCTTAGGAAGCAGTAATGAAGTTTACAAAGATCAACTCTGTATTGACACTGTTTATTATATCTTTTTTCTCCTCCCTTTTGCCCTCTAGGAGCAAAAATGTAGGGGGAAATGTAACATCATGATGCAGACCATGAATTATATCAAAAACCATCAAGTCCAGTTAAAAAGGGCAGCAATACTTTTTACAGGTAACTAGACAATTATTTTATTTATCTAGTTAATTCATCAATTAATTCAACAAGTATTTATTAAGTATCCATTATACATGTCACTATGATAGGTGTTGGGATATGAGATAGCTCCATACTTCAAGGAGCTTCCATTTTCTTGGGGGTTGGGAAGGAAACCGACCATTAGTCAATATAAAATACTGACTAGAATACTAGAATAGAAAGGAGAGTACTGCTGATGTTGCAGATCAGGAGAGGCCTGATGTAAGAAATAGCACTTGAACTATGTTTTGAAGGGAACTAGGAATTCTAAGAAGCAGAGATGAGGATAAAGTGCATCCTCCCAAACTTTCCCTATTGTTATTCTGTTATTACTATCCTGAAGATAATCACTATGGAAAAGACATCTGAGAGAAAGGAAGGTGGGTTTCCTGGGTAACTACCAGATTTTTAGAACCTGCTTAGTTTTCTTAAACTGCTTAGTTTCATTATCTGTAAACTGTTTAGTTTTCCAAAAGAGAGAAGTGCTTTACCATCCGTTTCCAAGAGTATAAAGCCAAATAAGTGATTCTTTGGATTTTCTGTTTGCTTCTTTGTTTTTCTATATCTAGGGTTGTTAGCAAAGTACATGGACCACAATGAACTCCGTATGAAGGGGACCGAGTGGATAGAGGATGGTAAGTGATAACTTTGGAGAGTTTGGAGCTCGTATATATTTTTGAAGTTGATTGAGACTATGACTGGGACACTTGGACTAGATAGAAATATATAGTTGGTTTAATGTACTGCAGATGTTCTGCAAGGTAAAGCTGAGAAACCTTGATTCCTATAACATAAGCCTCACTATATTTAGCAGCATTTTGATGGCCTCCAATTCAATTCAATAAACAATTATTAAATACTTGCTATTGCAATGCACTATGCTTACTACTAGGGCTATAAAGATAGATATGTTATAAAGTCCTGTGCTCAAGGTTTTAAGTCTAATATAGAAAAGCAAAGCAAATACACAAATTTCTGTCATGTAAGATAAATTTGGTCAGTACAAGGAGAGGTCCAGACAATGTTCTTTGAGAAGTTTGAGGAGTGAGGGAAAGATCATATGCAATTGGAAGCATAGGAAAGGCTTTTTGAAAAAGATAGCACCTTAGTAGGTCCTGAAAAGGAGGAACTTTAACAATGTGATAGGGGAGGAAAGGGAACCTATTCCAAGATTAGGGAATAAGGAAAAGTAAAGGCATGGACATAAGAGAGGATAGAACAAGAATGGGAAGCAGAGGAGGATCCCTTTTGTCTAGAACATAGTTTGGCAAGAGCACAGAACTCCACATAGTATACATGGAGGGGAAGGTGACAGAAGACTGAAAAGGCAAAGTGGAACTAGAGGGTGATCAGAACAAGTTGAGTCAGGCAGATTTGTTTGTGGAAAGAGGAATGAGCTTATGATGGTGACTCAGAATTGGGTCATTGCTATTAAAAACTACAGAAAGATTATCATTAAAGAGCTCTGATTTATTAATCACTTTGTAGTGTTCAAGGGAATAGTAGGAACTGTACTATCTCATTATGGGTTATAAAGATTCAGCACCTCTCAAACACTTAGCAAAAAAGGACCTGATGGCCAGAATTATACATCAGAAGCTCATTATTGTTCAAGAACAGATGATAAATTCCTGTACTATTAATACCAACTTCAAAATATCCTGAAGGACTCAATCAATAAGATGTAATAAAATGGCCATAAAATAAATGACCATTATCATAGATAATATAACATAATGTAATGTAATATGCCATAATCCAACATATATTATATCATAGATAGCCTATGCCCACAATTGCCTGTTTATAACAATAAGTCATAAAGATTTAAGAATAGTCCTTTTACTACATATCATCATACCAAATCTCCAAGCTTCATGGAATCAAAAGCTTTCAAAATGTAGTTATTCAGCTTAAAAACATATCAAAATCACATGGAAAACAAAATGAGGTATATATTATTTCTGTTTGCTACTCAAGTTGCATCACAGATACTGTCAGTGAGACAACAGAAGATGAGTTAGCATCCTAATACTTTTATTCAACTGTGGAGGAATTATAGAAAGAGAATGATGTCCCTGGATCAGTTCTATATGATCCCTATCAAAAAAGAGAGAATAGGGTCAGCTAGATGGCATAATGCATAGAGCACTAGCCCTGAATTCAGGAGGACCCAAGTTCAAATGTGGTCTCAGACACTTAACACTTTCTAGCTGTGTGACCCTGGGCAAAAAGATGAGAATAAAATGGCATTAATATAAACAGCAGCATCTGACATTACGTAGTACTTTAAGGCTTGAAAAGCATTTTATAAACATTATCTTACATGAAGATTCTTAACATAGTGATATTAAGAGTGAGTTGTGGGAGATAATGGAGGAAACAATACTAATTAAGAGGATATAGTTGTTTAAATGAGAAGAGATCTTAACTAGGCAGTTAAGATTAAACTTAGAATGGGCTGATTTGATTGTAAAGGTAGAATTGATAGGAGTTAATAAAAATAAAGGGTAAGAGTCAAAAATAACATGGAAATTACCAATTTGAGTGTCTGAATAGCAGAAATATAGATATTAGGAGGAGGGAAAGATATTAGGGAAAGATACTTGAAATAGTTATAGGATATCCAGGTAAAATTATCTAGTGGGCAGTTAGAAATATGGTACCAGAGCTCTGGAGATGAGAGTGATAATATAATCTGATAGGGGATGATCACCTACCATTAGCATGGGTGATAATTGAGACCAGGAGAGTAGATGAAACTCTAAACAGTCATCCACTGCTATACATTTCGATGTAAGTTTCTTAGTCTTCATATCATTCATTACGTAGTCATAATGGCATGATCTATGCATATCTGAAACCTAGTCTGTTGTCTGATTCAAGGATTTTCTAGAATTTGCCTGCTAGGAGATATGAGGCATTTCTTAGTAGCTCTAGTAAGAAAATGATGAGACTTTCCAAAGAATGGTTCACAACCTAAATGACTGCTTTGTTATATCTGCTGAATTAATGGTGACTTTCCAATAAGAAGAGAGGGAAATTAGTTATTAATGTGAAGTTTTGTGGGCATTTTATAGCTTTTCAATTTCAACACTCAAGAAAGAGCCTGGGTATTTTGATCTTAGGTACCTTTCTTGCAATTAGAATATGCTGCCACTAGATGTCATAGTCTCATGGTTCAGACCGTACATGGTTTTAAAAGGTTTCTCTGAAAACCAGATTAGAACCTTAAACATTCTTTTTCTTTGAGAATAAATTAAAAGTACAACTCTTTTATTAAACCATCTTAATAGAGCAAATGGAGAGTAAAAGAAATAATTTCTGTGCAGCAAACTTTTTCAAAAGTAAACATCTAGAACCATTTAGAATCATTCTCACTAATCATTAATCACTGATTCCTTCTATCTGCCTTGAGTCCTGGAAAAATGACAGGTGAAAAAGGAAGTTAAAATTTGAGAGAGGTCCTTGAATCAATCTTAGGCAATCATTAATATGTAATTTTAAAAAAAGTTTTATAAAATCTTTACAGTGAATATAAGAAAACAATTTGTCTTAGAATCTATTAACATTTAAATTAATGTATCATGTGGGAAAACTATAATACTAATGCATTGTTGGTGGAACTGTGAATTGATCCAACCATTCTGGAGAACAATTTGAAACTATGCCCAAAGGACTATCAAACTGTGTATACCCTTTGATCCATCAGCATTGCTACTGGGCTTATATCCCAAAGAAATCTTAAAGGAGGGAAAGGGACCTGTATGTGCAAAAGTTTTTGAGCAACCCTTTTTGTAATGTCAAAGAATTGTAAATTGAGTGGAGGCCCATCAGTTGGAGAATGGCTGAATAAGTTATATGAATGTAATGGATTATTATTGTCCTATAAGAAATGACAGGTAGGGTGATTTCAGAAAAACTTGGAGAGACTTACAATAGCTAATAGTGAGTAAAACCAAGAGAACATTGTACACAGCAACAAGGTTATATGATGATCAACTGTGATAAACTTGGCTCTATTCAACAATGAGGTGATTCAAGACTATTCTAATAGACTTGTAATGGAAAGAGCTATCTACATCCAGAATTATGAAGACTGAATATGGATCAAATCATAGTATTTTCACTTTCTTCTTGTTGTTCTTGCTTGTTTGCTTTTTTTTTCTTAAGTTTTTTTTCACCTTTTGATCTAATTTTTCTTGTGCAGCATGATGAATATGGAAATATGTTTAGAAGCACTTTATTTGTTTAACTTATATTGGATTGTCTGCTGTCTAGGGGAGGAGTTGGAGGGAAGGAGGGAGAAAAATTTGGAACACAAAGTTTTGCAAAAATGAATGTTGAAAATTATCTTTGCATGTATTTAAAAAATAAAAAGCTATTAAAACAAATGTATCATAACAATTTTTCAATCACTTCTAAATCCATCATTTTCATTCACCCTCCTTCTTTATTTGGTTGATATTATTATATATTTCATTCTCTGATTCTTTTCTTTTTTGCTTTGTATTATTTAATAGAGTTCTTTGGGGATTTCTTTGTATTCCTCATAGTTGTCAATATATATATATATGTATATATATATACTATCCAATTAATATATCAAAATTTATTTTTTTATTGTTGGACATTTAGATTGTTTCCAGTTGTTTTTTTTTTGTTTCTACAATTACATATAATGCTGCTATGAAAATCTTTGAACAAATAAGGTTTTTTTTTTGTTTTTATAAAACTTTTAAGATATAGTCCCAGGAACTCCTGAGAATTTAATTGGAATAAGGGTATGATTATTTTTATAATTTTTACAGTATATTTGATGGATTGCTCTCCAGAAATATTTTGTTTGTTGGCAATTCCACCAACAGTGAATGAATATATTTCTTTACAACCCCAATTGCATTGTTTTTTTTTTGTTTTAAACTTAAGGATATAATTTAATAAGACAGACTATGTGAATAGATTATCTAGCAATATAAGTGTTTCTTGAAAATGTAATTATTACTCATGAATCAAGTATGGAATGAATGTTTAACATATAAGGAGGGTACAAATAACTGCTGGGGGATTGACCAAGACACCTATGTATTTATAGACATAAAACTGGCAGAAGGTGGAATGGGCTCTGTGCATTTCATGGGTCAAGTCAAAAAGATCTAAAGCTGCCAGGTAGAAGGTAAACCACATGGAGGCCCTATATTATATTCTCTCCTATACTGTATGGGGACCAATGCTCCACATTTGAATCAAAGAATCTAACTCTGACCAAGCCTTTAATCAGCATTTTTCTCTTTCTTTAGTTCTGAGACCTCTGCTGCAAGATCCTGAGCCTTCTGTGCGTATCATTGCTTGTCAGGCTCTTTGCAGAGTCCAGAAAGCAGGTGCAGAACCAGAGCCCACACCTGAAGCATGCAGAATGAGGAAGTTTTTCAAATTTATCTATTAGAAATATTGGAATCCACAAACATCAGGTGAGAGCCCAGATCCATGTAAAGACACAGAAGTTTTGAAACCCCTGTCTTTTTCTTACTTAATAAAAGCACTGAATGATCTGGGATATTTACTACTCTACTTAAATGATAGGACATCTTTCTTGAAACTTCTTTGAGGAGTTAGAATATTAGTATAGAGTAGGGCAGACTTTAGATTGTTAGGAATAAAACAATGGGAAAAAGTACTACCTTTTGAACCTGTGTTCAAAACCTGTATGTTGGATAATACAGCTAGATAAGCCATAGCAAGTTAACAGTTACAATGATGGGTGATTCCAATCTAGTTAACTCAAGTTGCCCTCCCTGGTCCAGGGAGAAAGGGTTAGAAGAAGGAACTTTCTGTAGTACAGAAGAACCCCTCATTTATATTTAAGTGGTATTACTTTTGAAATTTCAGGACTAAATATTGCCTTTTTCTCCACCATAGGCTATATAATCCCAAGATGAAAGAAAGAACTCAATATATGATTTTTGTAGAAAATTTACTTGAAATTTTCACTGGGTCACTTAACACTCCTATTCAGCTATTAGAAGGATTGAAGAAATATTCAATAAAATTACATTAGAGATTTTAGAAATATCTATTTACTTCAAAATCTTTTATTATTTTTATAGGTGAACTGTGTTTTTTTTTTCCCCTACCAGAGTTGAGTTAATAAACCCCTTATAAAATCTTTATTCCCTAAACAGAAATTTCTGGAATTTTCATTTTGTTCAGGTTCAGTGATTTGAGCTAAACAAAACATTATACCACATATTGTTTGAAATATACTGTAATACATTAAATATTTAATATTAAATCATATATTTTGTATAGTCTTTTCTCTTATGTGAATCTTTTGTAATGTAATCACTATATAAGTAGTAATTGTTTTGCATAATTGCAAGATTAAAAGCAAGCAAACAACCTGTGTCTATTAAGTACCCACTATGTTCTAAAAATTGTGCTAAACATTACAGATATAAACCCAAAAGTTAGACAGTAATAGCAAGTTGCCCATATTGGCAGTATTCTTCTGGATAAGCTGGAACAATACCATGAAAGGTTTTAACAGAAGAGCTTGTATTCTATCTTAAAGGCAGTAGCTCTTGAGCAATATATTTGGCATGATCAGATCCAAACAGTGAATATATCATGTGTGGAACATGTATTAGAGAAGGGAGACTGAACTCGGGGATATAAATTAGGAGACCGTTGAAATGATTCAGTTTATAAGAAAAGAGAAAGAAAAACTGAGATATATTAGAAAAAAACTACACCATTTTTCCTGCCAACATTATTACATTGGTTGCCTTTCCCAGCACCCTCCCCTGTAATGAGGACAAGGTTTTTGGCAAAACCATCAAAGTTTGTCTTTGGCACTTCTAGCTTCAGTTTCTTTACTTGTTCCAATTCCATATCCGCTGCCCTTTTTCATTCTCTTCTTTTCCCTGACCAAAATCTATTTTCAGTCAAATCCTGACAAACTCAAATATCCTGACAAACTCAAATCTTTGAATTATAAATTCATTTAATCTAAGTTGAAAATAGTAAAGCTTAACATGTTAACTTTTTAAGGCATATTTACATTTTAAGAAGAGACAAGCCCTGAGTAAAAGGAATTAATCTTTGAGGCATTTCGTAGTATTCTTGAACAGAGAAGAGGGTGGGGGTTTTTTGTGTGTTTTTCATGAGGGCCTTTTGCTTGTCTGTGAAAATCATACATATATACACATACACACATACATAAAATTATCTACTCTGCCTTTTCCTAAAGTCCGTTCTATCTGAAAGCTAACTTTACCAGAACTTGCCAACCTCCCTACACCCTAAATCATACATATTGATAAGCAAAGAAAAGGAAAGAAGAATGGATGAAAGAAAGGAGAGGAAAGGGGAAAGAATAAGACGTCTTATCTTTCTTTTTTAATTAAAGTTTACATAGTATTTTATTTTTGTATGTATATGTAGTAATGCAAAACATATTTCCATATCATGTTGCAAAAGAAAATATAGACCCCCCCCTCAAAAAAAAACTTCACAAGAGAAATAAAGTTGAAAAAAAGAATGCTTCAGTCTGTATTTAGACATCAGTTCTTTCTGGGGATGGATATTAGTCCTTCAGAGTGTCTTATATCACTTTATTCCTGAGCATAGTTAAGTCATTTAAAGCTGATGGATTATCCTTCACTATTGCTGCTACTTGATACACAGTACAATTCACTTGGCATCAGCTCACATCTTTCTGAGAGTATCCTGCCCATTATTTCTAATAGTGTAGCACAGTTTGTTCAACTATTCTATAACTCTATAACTGATGGGCATACCCTCACTTTATTATTCTTTGCCACCAGAAAAGAGCCGCTATAAATATTTTTGTACATATATGGCATCCAAATTTAACAATTTATTCAATTCTAAAAATGCATGAAAAGTACCTTCTATGTCCCACTGTCCTTGATGCTGGAAATAAAAGAATAAAAACAAAATGTTCTTTGCTCTCAGAGAAGTTATTAATATATGTACATTTTTGTCCTTTTCCTATTATTCTTTTCTTTCTTTTTGACCACAGACCTAGTAGTGATATTGTTAAGTCAAAGCATAAATATGTTTTTATAGCTCTTTGGGTATACAGAACAAGATATCTTAAAAAAATTTTTAAGAATTGATTTCAGTCCCATATTGGAATGCTTCAGACAACAACAAAAAATGAATATAGACACAATGGTAAAATAATATCTCATCTCATTTTTTCCTCAGTCTTCTGAGTATTTTACTATGAAATGATTCGTTAAATATCTTCATTTTTCTATTCCCTTCCCTTAGCCATCACAGTACATTCTCTGACTTCTAGAGTAGAAAAATCTGATTTTAAATGGTTTCTTTAGAAACTAAAGAACCATATAAAGAAAAACTGTCTCTTTTTAACAGAAAAAAATGAGTGGGACGAGAAGTGGAGAGAGGAAAGAAAAACAAGAACAAGATAATTTGGGAGAAGAAGAAAGAGTAGAGAACGAATAGAAAAGATACTGATAAATATTTGTTAAAGATACCTTTAAAAGAAGAACAAAAACAAAAGTATTTTCTTAGACTTTAGTCTCATTTTGCTTTAGGCCCTAAGATATTCATTAGAATTTTACCAAAGGTCATTTCTAAATTATAACATTTGGGAAGGCCACAATTAATTGTACAGAAGCTTTTAAGGGCTTTTAAATGATTGTGTCTCAATAATTATACATTTGAAATCTGAGAATGCATCTAAGACCTTCAATCTAAACTAAAAGCCAGACCAATGAATATTTATGGATCTACTATATGCTAGACACTATGCTAAACCTTGGAAATTAAAAAAAAAAAAGGCAAAAATTCCCTGCCCTCAAGGAGCTTACAGTCTATATAAACCATATGAGCACAAGACCAAAATATTAATGCCTAATTGAAGATTAAGATTTAAGATATTCTGATAAACATTTAGAAAGCTTCTGTCTTCAAGGTGAGGCAAGAGTCCCTATCCTCAAGGTGAAATAGGATCAAGAAAAAAAGTTCTCTCTGGCTACTAAGACAGCATTAAAAGTCCATATAAACATATTTTGGTTTGGGGCTAATAATCACTAAGTGAGCAAATTGCAAAGGTGGAATTATTTACAATCTTTTGTTATTTCCCTTTGAACTCCTGTTTGCTTTTCCTATTTTTATGCTCTTGATCCTATTTTTTATATTTGTATTTGTCAGTGGAATAGAAAATAAAATTTATGTTAAAAAAGAAAAAAATTCTCAAAATAATCATATCTGCATCTAACTGAGCAAAGTCTCTCAAAGTCAACATCTATTTACTGGAATGCTATGAAATGCTCACTATAATTGCCAAATATGTGAAAACACTTAAGTACAATATTACAGGAAGAACAGAATAGAACTGTTATTTAATATCATGACTCAACTTGCTGCTCTTCCCCTTTTGTAAGTGTCTAACTTGTAAAATTTTTAGACCTTGGTGTTAAACTTGGATATGAAAATTCATTTTAAGATGTTACTTTTCACCATCTAAAATGATAAAGTTTAGATTTGGGGTACCCAAATGAAATTAGGGTTTCTGGTGGTCAGGGAGTTAAATAAGGTCTAGTGGTGGCACAAGGGTAGGGAATTTTGGGGAACTCCCTTTTAGTGGCACAAGCAGTTCTCTGTGAAGGAATTTACAGACCCAAAAACCTAGATTGATAAAGGTTTATTATGGGGATTGGAAGTAAGATTAAAGTCTACTTAAGAAAATAGGTGAGGATAAAGAGAAGAGGGCACTGAAACAGTATTCCAGTGGGCAAAGGCCCTTGACATGCCAAGCATAGAGCTGGCATGTTTGGCACCTCTGCAAGGAGGGTTTTAGTTTGGCTCTTTTATAATATGGGGCTTTGGCTATAAGCTAAAGGGGGCTCGTGGGTGGAGTCCCAGATTGGTTCCTCACTGGGTTTCCGCTAGGGCTAGAATATGAATTGAATTCAATGGGTTTCAGAGCTGAGCTGAATCACCCAGATAAAAAAGATAAAACTGTTTGTGCTTGGGGTGAAATCCCCTCACTGAGGTAGAGTTGAAGGAGATTTACCCCTTTAAGGATTTTCAGAATTTTGGGGTTCCCTCTTCATTCCCCCCTCAAGCAGTTAAAACTTAAATTCATTTAAAAGAAAAAAACTTGGGGCAGTGTCCCTTATTGAGTCAGAGTTGAAGGACATTTTCTCCTTTAAGGATTTTCAGTTTTGAGGTTCCCTCTTCAAAAAGAGTGAAGAAAAATATCTTAATAGCAATATTGAAGCTTCATTGTGTGCTGTTTTAAACTGACTACTTGCCAATAAAATAATTTGAAAACATAAGTGTTTCATACACAGAATGGCCCACTTTTAATTTTGTGCTTAATTCTAATTATTCCAGTAAATTCAAGCAATTTAACAAGCAGTTGCTACATAGATTTTTTTTTTCCACTTTCAACCAATTAACAAAAAGGATAGGCCAAAGGTGATAAAGGAAGATGAATTAGATTGCTTTAGGTGGGAAGCAGCTTGGCTGGCTAGCTGTGAAACTAGTATGAGAGGAAAAGAATTAAAGAAATGTAGCTTTTTTAAAAGATTAAAACAATGAGTGTCCAAATCTCCTCTTAATTGAGATGTCTTAAGTACTTGAAAGTGAAGGGAAATTATTGGATAATTTGACTTGTATCCTAACGCTTAAACATTCCCTATCAGACAATGATTTCTTTGCTCTTTTAAAATGACTCCTAAATGAACTTAAAACACCAGACTTATGTCTACTTCCCTAAATAACTCCTATTGCTGCAAAGTTGGGATTTGGGGATTTGGTAAGGAAAATTTACCTTAATTTTGGAGTTAAACACAACAAATGCTAAGGAAGCATCCTCCTTTTTATGCCTTCTGTTCCTCCTTAATCTCATGAAGGAAAAGCTTTTCTAGAGCTTAGCATCCAGAAAGAATCCCCTGGAGAAGACTTTTGATTTTGGGGCAATGGCCTAAGAAAATGCAGTTGTTTTATTGTTTTTAAAATCTATGTGCTTTTCAGGTTTTTTTTTTTTTTTGGTTTTGTTTTTGTTTTTTTGTTTTTGTTTTTTTTGCTCAAAGACTATAGTAGTAAGAAAGAGTTGATTCAGAACACAAGAATTGCAATTGTGAAGAAACCAATTGTAGGATACCATCACTGCTTCTTCCCTCAAAAACTACATAGGCAATTTCCCCTCCCAGCAAGAATGGTGAGCCCAGGGCTGACCCCTCCCTCTCCTTCCACCATCAACTGCTCTTTTTTGACTGTTGGAATGTCAGGTGTTTGAATTTTTCTGAAGGGCAATGCTGTGTTTGTTCTAAAAGATCATTGAAATATTAAATATGGTAACAGTAACTATATAACTGTATTAGTAGATACTCTCTGAGAGTTTAAATAAACATAGCATTATACATGATGAATAATGGTGTCTGTATTTAGGTGCAGGAGTCAATGCAAGGACAGATTAGTTTCACTATTCTTCATTTTCTATTTTAAAATCCTAGGTTTCTCATATTAGATAAATGGGTAAATACTAGAGTAATGGGCAAGATGTGTTTATGGAAAAATTCGTTTCATTTCATTTGTGATTATTAAAGCTTGTGTTATATTTGTACTCAGAGGGGTCCAAAGAAAGGTAATGACATGGAAAACAGAACCCCTGCTCTCAAGCAGTTTGCCAAGTAGAGAATATTAGCAACCAAAATCAATCCGTAATCATTTATTAAGCACTTATGTGCTGGAAACTGGGTCTACAAAGGCAACTGTAAAACAGACCCTGTTTTTAAGAAATTTATGTTCTGTTAAGAGAAGACTGATAGAACTCCATTATAAAAGTAATCGATTTTAACATACCTGTATGTACCAAGGAATTCAAAATAAGTTAAGGAATTATTTGGAAAAGTGAGTCCATAAAGTAACAAAAGCTGAAAATAAGGTGGTGTAGAAGTCATTTTGGGGATAGGAGAAAGTATGAATAATTTTTGGAGGAAAACCAGTCTTTCTAGAGATTAGACATTATAATAGGAATATTGAAAAATAACAGCAAAGAGCCTCTGGGCTAGGCTGAATTTATTCATGATCCAAAAGGTTAACAATAGAGCCACTGGATTCTAGAGCAGGAAGTATGCTAATGAAAGCAGTGTGAGAATGATTAAATTGAAATCAGGTTATGGAATTAATTAGAAGAGAAAAAAAGGTAAAAGGCAAAAAGATAAATGAAGTGACTTCTGTAGGAATCTGATAGGAAATAATGAAAGTCTAACCATGCAATATAGAGATAAAAATAAAGAGAAAGGGCTGATTCACCTTAATTTAACATGCATGAAGTATCTATATGGGGCCAGTATATCTGCTAAGTATATTTTACTCACTATTAAGAAAGGTTATAAAAATAAAATTAAGCTGTTCTTGCCCTTTGGTGAGAAACTATATACATATATATACAGAATATATGCAAAGGAATTTTAGGTATTGTGGGATGTCTGTCTAATATCAATTTTCAGTAAGATGGGAATTCGAGAGTGGAAAGAAGGAAATAAGTACTTAAATGCTGTCTACCATGTGCCAGGTACCATGCTAAGTGCATTTGATCTTCACAACAACCCTACAAGGTAAGTATTATTATCACCATACAGTTGAGGAGACTTACCCAGAATCACCCAGCTAGTAAGCATCTGAGGCTGTATTTGAACTCATTTTTTTTTACTCCAGGCCCAGTGTTCTATATACTACACTACCAATTGCCTGAATATAATTGAAGAGTTGAAAAAAATAGACTAATGATCCCAAAAGAGTTTTGGTTAGGGCTAACATAGATGGATATTGGCAACCATGGAGTTGCAGTGAGAAAAACCTTCAGTTTAGCCACCCAACTGAAGCACAAAGATATTAAAGTATGAATAAGGCAATAGTAGCAATATATTCAATTAGCAGTCCTTGAGAAGAAGATATGGGGTGAGAAGAAAATATGAAGTATGAGGAGTATGTTAGGGGGTAATAGAGTTCTGCCTGATGGTAAGGCAAGGGACCTTACCTTGTGGGGATCTGGGGCCTGATTATAGCGGGATTTGACATATTTTAGGTACTCACTCTCAGCTAATTCAGTTCATCTCAGCTCAGTTATACACAGTATTCATTCTAGTTGAAGATCTTAGCTCTAGAGTGCTGAAGGCTACCTTTTCTTGGATTGGTGATCAGAATAGAGTATAAGAAACCATAGTGTATATATCTATCTGGTGTTTGGTCTTGTGAGATGGTCAAAGCAGAATTCATTGGCATGGATGAGTTTCAGAGACATAGCAAAGGAATCAAGATAAGGGGTAGGGGGTGATTTCAGAGACATAGCAAAGGAATCAAGATAAGGGGTAGGGGGTGATTTCAGAGACATAGCAAAGGAATCAAGATAAGGGGTATGGGGTGAATGAGAGTTTAAAATGGTATAAGACGACATATGAGAAAAACTGAGTTATTTCATTGAGTTAAACATGCTGTTATTGATTTGTTCCTGATCACGTAGTTCCAAAGACCTCAGTAATCTGAAATCACTAGATCTCTCAATTTTTATTTCATATTCCTCCATATATATTCATAATCCATGCTACAGTCAAAGTCAAACTGTCTCTAGAATATACCTTGCACTTTCCTGCCTGCATTTTTGTTCATCCTGCCCCATGCTTCATTCTTGCTTTCTACCTATTGAATTTCTACATATCCTTTAATGCCCAAATCAAATGCCACCTCCCCTAAGAAATATTTTCTGATTTTCCCATTCACTAAGACAGTTCCCCCAACCCCCTCGCTCTGATATCACAAAGGACTTTGCTTTTACCTCTGACATGCTTATTGTGTACTATGGTTATTTGAATGTGTGTCACATTTCTATACAAAACTATTAAGAGTCCATGAGAAAAATGTCTTATCTAATGTTATATCTTTTATGGATTAACACAATTCTCTGCATACAAAATATGTTTAATAAATCTTCTAATCCTTAAGAGAACAAGCATAATGAATCTGATTTCCTATATTACTTTTGGGATTTTTGTTTGTAATGCTTCCTTTGGAATTGGTTCATTTTCTTTTTAAAAATAATTTTAATAGCTTTTTATTTTTCCAAATACATGGAAAGATAGTTTTCAACATTCATCTTTGCAAAATCTTATATTCCAAATTTTTCTCCCTCCTACCCACCTCCTATCCCTTCCCATAGACAGCAGCCAATCCAACATAAGTTAAGCATGTACAGTTCTTAACATATTTCCATATTCATTATGCTGCATTAAAAAAATCAGATAAAAAGGTGACAGAAAAAAAAGAGAAAAAAAGCAAATTACAAAAAAGTGAAAATACTATGCTTTGATCCACATTCAGTCTCCATAATTTTCTCTCTGGATGCAAATAGCTCTTTCCATCACAAATCTATTAAAACTCCCTTGAACCATTACTGAAAAGAGCCACATCCATCACAATTTATTATCATATAATCTTGTTGTTGCTGTGTACAATGTTCTCTTGGTTTTACTCATTTCACTTAGCATCAATTCATGTAAGTCTCTCCAGAACACTCTGAAATCAGCTTGCTCATTTCTTATAGAAAAATAATATTCCATAATATTCATTTACCACAATTTAATCAGCCATTCTCCAACTGATGGTCATCCACCCAATTTACAATTCCTTGTCACTACAAAAAGACTGGTACAAACATTTTTGCACATGTGGGTCCTTCCCCCTTATTTTTTATGATCTCTTTGGGACCCAGTAGAGCCACTGCTAGAACAAAATTTGCAGTTTTATACCCCTTTGCTCTCTAGAATGGTTGGATCAGGAATTGGTTCATTTTCAAGAATCCTATTTTATAGTTGCAGTCTAGATGAAATGAAAGCATTAGAGATTCCTAATGGAAATTCCAAAGAATTTCTCTATTTTCAGCTACTCTCTTCCATGATCCTTTTAGCTGACAGGTATAGCAATGTATCCTTTGATTTTCTTTTGTTTTTCAGTTCCTTTTCTTTTGTATTCTATGCCATAGAGAACTGTTATTGTTGAGTCATTTCAGTCAGTCTCCGTGATCCTAAATGAAGTTTTCTTGCCAGAGATATTGGCATGGTTTGCCATTTCCTTCTCTAGTTCATTTTACATATGAGAAAACGGAGGCAAATGGGGTTAAGTGACTTGCCCAGAGTTACCCAGCTAATAATTCATGAAGATGTCTTCCTACTTCTAAGCCCAGTGTTCTATTTATTTTATCACTAGCTGCAAGCCATGGAGTAGGGGAGAACAAATTGATTTTCTTAGGGACAATGATTTGGAGTAGTTGCCAAATATTTCCTCTTCAGTTTCTACTTGATTTTCCTCTATTGCACCTTCACTGAATCCTGGATGAATATATAACCAGCTACTATAAACCTTTAAAACTGCTCAAATAACTCTTCTAAAATAGTCTGGCATAAGGGAAAGATCTAACCTGAAATCAGAGGTCCTGTTTTCACATCCTAACTCTGTGGCTTACAAAGTTTTTGATGCCAGGTCCGCTCTGGTCTGTTTTCTCATCTGTAAACTGAAAAGGTTGGTCTAGAATCCCTAAATCCTAGGACTGTTGATTTGGAGGCAAGTAGGTAATACAGTCACTTCAGCACTGGACTTGAAGTCAGGATTGATCTGAATCCAAAGCCTACTTCAGATATTAGCTGAATGAGTCTGGCTAAATTATTTTACCCCTCTTGGTCTTATTTTCTTAAGAAAGATCTCTATAACCTAATCTCTTCCTGCCAGTCCAGTTTTCTTACACTTTATTCTCTGTTATGGGCCAGGACTCTAAAACAAGGATTCTTACAAGGTATTAAATCAGTGGAATTGATAAAGAAAATGGTTATCTAGTTTATCATGGTGCTTAATAGTTCTCTAAATTCAGTATGATTGATTTAATCTTACAATATATAATGGTTTCCTAGTGATAGAATGATTGGTTTATACTCAGCGTAGAGCATATAAACTGAGACAAATTCAACCAAAAGAGGCAGAGACAGATTCATTCCATCGTCCACCTTTGTGGTGGCTGGAGGCTGAAGCACAAACCCTTGGACTCAGACTCACTTCATCTTACCCCATCATGGTGGCCTATCCTTCTGTATTTTCTCCACTGAAACCAAGTACCTTCTGAAGACCAGGAGAAAGCTAGCTGAGCACCAGGTGAAGGAGACAATAAAGACTTTTGGACTTTAATACTTGGCTATTCTTGTGGTGATTACTCTGACTGAAAGGAAGGCTGCTCCAAGACCTCCAGAAAACCAACACAGAATTTTACAATCCTCCCATACACTTCTGAGCATTTTTAACTGACTGTCCCCTGTTCCAAAAATGCTCTTCTTCCTCATTAATCTCTGCCTTTTGGTTTCCCTATTTTTTTTTCTGGTGTCAGCCAAAATTCCTCCTTTTCCAATAATTTTTTCCTGATCTTAATTTTAGGATTGTCTTTCAGATTGTCAATTTAACCTGTAATCATTATGGCTGTTGTTTTCTCCTCCCCACCTCTCTGCTTCCCCCTTTTCCCTAGGTGAAATTGGAAGCTGGGACTAATTTTTGCTTTCCTTTGTGTTCCCCAGCAGTTAGCACAGTGCCTAGAACAAAGTAGGTACTTAATAAATGCTAGTTAACTGACTGTACCATGGGGACGATTTCAGCACGAGTTACAGACGGTAGATCGCACCATGAATATTTATGTATAAACACATATATACATATACGTAGATGTGTTTGTAACTTGAGATGAGATTTTGCAAACCTTAAAGCGTTATTTAAATGGTACATGTTATTTAACAATCAGCAGACCTCTTGGATTTTAAAATATAAGGGTTTTATGGAATATAACAAAGTTTGAAAAATAAAGATTAGGAGCTTGATTTTTAACAACCTAAAGAAGTTAGAGGAAGGCAGATTTTGGGTAAGAATTTCCAGTTAGAGAACGGTCTGCTGTGGGAGACGGTGAGTTCGATGGATCTCTGGGACTCTGCAGTTGCAGGTTAGATGTGGGGAATGGGTGATGTAGAGGGGATTCTTGCTTAGGTAAGAGACCAGATTCCTTCCGAGATCCCTCCAGTTCAGGAAAACAGGTGGTTTTGCGAAGATCGGGAAAACAAAAATAAACCACTCCCCCTCCCCCCCACCCCGAGTTTTACACACGTCACCCGGTTTCGTTTTTCTCAGCGTCGTTCTCTTTTCTGCCATCCTTAAAGGAAGGTAGTCGAGGATTGCAGTTCTTAATTTCCCCAGTTATTTTAAGATAAGGGGGCCCATGACACAAGAGTTTTGGTAAAAGTCCGGGGCTGTCCTAGGCGTTGGAGCCCTTAGGTACCTTCGCCTCAGGGCGCACAGACGAAGCTGCCCGGCCGCCCATGGTAACGGGATGTCGCTGTGGGGAAATCGGGGAGTGCTGGCAAATGTGTGACAACCGGCTACAGAACACTTAATCCCTCTTGTTCACGTTTTCTCCATCACTAACTCGGACCACGGGCTTTTGTCATTCTCGGTTTAAGCACTTACACCGCACTTAGCAATAGGCTCTGGAGCTACCGCGAGGAAGATGTCGGCAGAGGGGGGTACAGAGAACTCAGCCAACAAGAGCCAGATTACCTACTGGAGCTCAGCGGACATGCCCCGCCCTCCGGCTCCCCGCGCACCCCCGTCCCGTCCCATCTCGTCGCGTCCCATCCCCGACCACTACAGGACGCCGACTACAATTCCCAGCAGTCCTCGGGGCACATCAGTTCAGGACAGACTTTTGAACTTTTCGGACCGCTTATTCTGACTCCAAGACCGAAACTGCTTTCCCCGCCGCCTAAGTAGGAGGCAGGGGGAGTGCGGAGTCCAGGAGCTGGGGTGGCCCCAGAGAACAGGGACTCGAAACGGAGGACAGCTCCGCTGCTTCTCAAGACCCCGCCCCTTTCCGGGACAGAGTTTTCGCGCGCTTTGGCGCGGAGGATTGTGGGGGAGCCGTGGCCCCGGTGAGCCCGAGGCGGACGCGGGAGGCGTAGGCGCTGAGCGCCTGCAGCCGAAGCTCGGGCCCGGGGCGTGATGTTTCAGGACGAGCTTCGGGGCCTGGGGGCGGCCGGGATCGGGGCCGCCCGAGAGGCACTTCAGGCCCTTTGTCAGGAGCTGAACCTAGACGAGGGCAGCGCAGCCGAAGCCCTGGGCGACTTCTTGGCCATTCGCAGCACCTACAGCCTGGAGGTGAGAGCCGGGGCGCCGAGACCCGCGCCCGCCTCCCCTCCCCCACGCCGTCCTGGGTCCCACGGGCCCCTGTTGACACTTCTGGTCCGGTTGTCATCGCCACTGGGGTTACCCATCTGCCGGGGGTCCCCTCCTTCGGTGTGACAGCCCTTTAAATGCGGGAGTCCCCGCGTCGGGGCCCGCTCAGCCCCGTCCTCTTTTCTCCTCTGGGCTGTCAGCTCCTCCTCCTGACTGTTCCTCGCCCACGACCCCCTACTTCCCCACTAGGAACTGTGCCCCTCTTTTAAACCTTCTCTCCACCCCCCCATCCCCTCCCTTCTAGAGTCGCTAAAGCCCCCTGCTGCGGGAAACCTTTCCCAGGCCTCCCTTTTAAACCACCCTCACTTTATTCTGTCTTTGTACAAGATTGTTGCTTGTTGCCTCCCCGCCCCCAAGTTAGACTGCGCTCCTTGGGAACCGGAGTTGGGTTTTGGCTTTGTGTTTTGTCTATTTCTTCCGCGTTAGCACAGTGCCCAGCACACAGTAGGTGCTTAATATTAATAGCCTCAGTAGGCACATGGCCCTATGTTGAGGATCCGTCGAGTTTTATGGGAACGTAGATTGAGAACTGGAAGGGTCCTTCAAGACCATCTAGTCCTCTTCGTTTGTACTGTTCTATCTAGGCCGTCTCTTACTTTTACAGACTAGGAGACAAGTCTCTGGCCCCGGGACACAACAGCGGCGAATGTCACCGGGCTGGGATTCAGAGGGTTTCCTGACTCTGAGGTCTAGTGCTCTACCGCTAAGCCAGACAGCTCTTTTTTCCTGGGGTGTAATAATCCCCAGTATTCCAAAGGTAACAGGACTGGACTAGAATACCTCTCACTCAGAGTACTGTCTTTGCAACTTAAAGTGGTACTGATTGTCACATTATACTGCAAAATGAGAGGTTTGGCCAGATGACCTGAGCTGCCGTTGGGCTCTGAATTTCCATGATTTTATGAAAGAATATAAGGAGCTGGTGAATACCCTTCTTTGTAAAAACTGAGAGGGTGTTCCTGCAAACTGTCTATTTGTTGTGGACTTTTTAAGTCCTGCGGTCTTCCCTCCCTTATTAAATGCTGTTGGTGGGTGGTGCTGCACATACTATTTCCATTCAGTGCTGAGTGACCAAAGAGAAATTTTAATTAAATACATACATGCACACGAGTATATTTCAGGAAAGTATATATTTCAGAAGAAAAAAAAAAAACATTCCATACAGATGAACACTTGTAAGATATTATACAGAGAATGTTCTGTTTTGGTGTTCTCTAACTTAGAGAACAGTGCTGACTACTGGATAATTTCTGCTGTAGTGAGGTGCTCTAAGCACAGGCCAAAAATTTAAGGGAGCTGTAAGTTTTATACTCTTATTAATAGTGACCGAATACTGTCAGAAATAATTTCTCTGACAACTAACTACTCTGAATTTGAATTGCCTGAAAGTGAAAGTCTCTTGTAGAGGATTAGAGCAAATGCTTGGATAGGAAAGGAATCCAAGCCCCTGCCCTGACCAGAAGCATTGAGCATGTAGGTTGTTTCATTTTTATAGACTCCCCATTCTTTGTATCCTTGAACTTTCCCAGACGACTCCTGCTTTCTCCCTTATGTAGTTAGGGAACAAAGGTTTAAGAGCCTTTGTGCTGGGCACGATGGTAAGTGCTTTTTTACAACTATTATCCTATTTGAACCTCTAAGTCCTGAGATGTAGATTCTGCTCTTACCCCTATTTTACATATGAAGAAACTAAGGCAGGTATCTACCCAGAGTCCCACTAGTAAAAGTCTGAGGAACTTTGAAATCAGGTCTTCCCGACTCCAGGCCCAGCACTCTATCCATTGGGCCACCTGGCTTTTCATGCTCCCCTTCTGTTTTCCATCAAGCAGCAAGCAGCTACCTCCTGTCTCTATGTCGTGCACAGCTCGGAGAGGTAGCAGTAGGGCACTTGTGAAACTCTGAAATTGTGTTGTTGTTTGGTATATTTGAGGAACAATAATAATATATGTTGTGAGGAGTGTTTCCAAAAAGTTATATCAGTATGTTATGTCTTGGAGAGTTATGTTTTCATGTACTTCAATCAATGAACATATATTTATTAAGTACCTTTTGTGAAGTCATCAGAAGCCAAGTGACTCAGGTGTCTAATTATGAGCCACATAAACTCTTCCCACCTTCTCCCTGAAACATTGGAATAATTATTTTGCCAAATAGAAAAAAAAAAAAAAAAAAACTAAGACATCTAAGAGATCTACATTTGTGGATCCTGGCTCTTCTAGTTCTCATCCATATCTGCATTTGTCGTATTTTTCCCAGAGTATGTGTTGGGGAAAGAAGGAAGGTGGGGGAAAAAAGTTACCCGGAGTCCCCTCTCAGCCTGTCATCACTAGATTTTCTAGGTAAAGGTATCATTCAGGGAATACAGTTTTGTTGTTGTTTTTTCTTTTTTTGTTTTTAATTAAATTTTATTTTCACAACTTAAAGGAAGCGAACAACTTGTAATTTGCAACTTATGCTTTTTGAGTAAATATAATTCATTAACATTTTGATTGTTTATACAAAACTTTTTAAATTTGATGTAATTACAATATTTATTTTACTTCCTGTGAAACTCTTTATCTCTTGTTTGGTTATAAACTTCCTTATCCACAGATTTGACAGGTAATTTTTTCCATGCTCCCCTAATTTGCTTATGATATAATCTTTCATGTCTAAATCATATATCCATTTTGAGTTTACCTTGGTATATGGTGGGAGATATTGGACTATCCCTAGTTAATGACAAACTGCTTTTTCCCAGCAGTTTTTGTCAGTTACTGAGTTGTTGCCACAAAACTTGGATCTTTGATTTTAGTAACACTAGATTACTATGGTTATTAATTAGTGTGTATTATATACTCAGCCTATTCTTTGATTAATCCCTCTACTTCTTATCAGGATGAGATTCTTTTGAAAATTATGCTTAAATAGTTTGAAATCTAGTTCTTCCTTGTCACTTTCCTTCACTTTTTTTCCCCCATTGATTTCTTCAAGGGGAATTTTTGATCTTTTGTTCTTCAAGAATTATTTTGTATTATTTTTTTTTCTAGATCTGAAAAAGAATTTTCTGGTAGTTTGCTATGGCCTTGAATAAATTAATTTAGATAGACATATCATTTTTATTATGTTGGCTTTGGTTACCTATGAGCAATTAATATTTCTCTATTTAGATCTGTCTTTAATTATATGAAGTGTTTTCTAATTGTGTTAATATAGTTATTAGATTTGTATTGGAATGTGGACTACCAAGTATTTTATATTATTTGCAGTTTTTTCCTATCTCTTCTTATGGTTTATATGGGTTGAGATGTTAATTTTTATAAAACTACAGAATGATGCTTTTGAAAATAGCATATCTGGGTCAGCTAGATGGCATAGTGGATAGAGTCCTGGCCCTGAAGTCAGGAGAACCTGAGTTAAAATGTGGCCTCAGGCACTTAACACTTCCTAGCTGTGTATGACCTTAGGTCAGTCACTTAACCCCAAATGCCTCCGTAAAACAAAAGAAAGAAAATAGCATAGCTACAAAAATATCTATTTTAATGTTTGTTTCTTGCTTACAGGGAGAAGTTGTACATTGGTTGGCATGTGCATTATATGTTGCTTGTCGGAAAAGTGTTATTCCTACAGTTGGAAAGGGCATCATGGAAGGAAATTGTGTATCACTGACCAGAATACTCCGGTCAGCCAAATTGAGGTAAAACATTTTCCTTTATTTTTCATTTTGAAAAAAAAGTATTAATCTTACAATTGAATTTTTATTGTCTTTAAACCACCTGGTTGAATCAAGACATGTTAACTGTATTTCTCCTTCAAAATCTAGATTTTCTATACTCTTTTGCCAGTGTTCACATCTTTTCCTACTATCCTCAAATTCCTCATCCCATTTAACCTACAGCCCAGTAGCCTAAGATTTTCCTAGCCTTAATGAGCTTCAACTTTGATCCCATTTCTTCCTGTCTTTTCTAGGATCTTGTTTAATCAATCCTTCCCTTTCTTTTGGCTTTAACTTTATTCCTTCTCATTTAACTGTAAGCATGTTCAGGCTTTACCAGTTCCCCACCCAAACATCTTTTAACTCTTTGATCTTTATCATACTCTTTCCTCTTCTTCCCTGCTAATTTGGGGGAGGGGGTGTGTGTGAAATATTTTATAGCTGCTGGATTTCCTTACCACCTACTCTCTAGCCCATCCTCATCTTTCTATTAAATCAGCCCTCAAAGATTATCAGTAACCTCCCATTTTTTAAAACTAATAACCTTAATTCTAATAGACTTGGGATGGAAAATGGAGTCTGCATCCAGAGAGAGAACTATGAAGACTGAATCTGTATCAAAGTATAATATTTTCACCTTTTTTTATTTGTTTTTTTTTCTTTCTCATGGTTTTTGCCCTTATGGTCTGATTTTCCTTGTACAGTATGACAAATATGGAAATATATTTTTAAAAATTTCACATTTAACCTATATCATATTGTTTGCTCTCTGGAGAGGGGAGGAAAGGGAAGGGAAGAGAGGTTATGTGATTTTCCCAAGATCACATAGGTAGTATGTATGATAGTCATAATTTGAACTCAGATCTTTCTGAATCCAAGTCCTGCATTGTATCCATTACTCCTTGCTGCTTCATACATGGACAACACACAAATCTGTATATCTGACCTTTATTTCTATCCTGGTTCCCAAACCCAGATTTCCAACTGCCAACTGAGCATTTCCAAGCACCTTATTGTTAACTCAAATCAAATATATCCAAAATCATTTTTACTACCTTTCCCTGAGCTGATACATACTTTTGGACTTTGTTAATCACTCATGTAATCACAGCCTTGACTTTTTCTTTTTTCTTGTTTCCAAGTAGTTGTCGACTCCAGAAACATCTGTTATATATAATATACAATATACAAATATGTATACATATATATTATATATACATACACACACAAATAATAGTCACATATAGTCTTCAATTTTCTTCTGCCATAGGGAAATTTACATCATATCTTTATCATTTATAGTAATGGGAAAAAAAATGTTAGCTAAAATAATTTTTTAAAATTGAACACACATACTTTTAGGTACCCAGAAAAAAATATATGAAATTCCTCCAACAGTGAAGACATTGTAATAAGAAAACATCTAGGACTAGGGAAAGGCTCTGGTCTTCCATATCTATTCTCTACCACCATACAGTACAGGCCCTGATTTTCATCTGCCTAGACTTTGCAATACCTTGGCTCTCTTTCTTCCAATCCAATCTTTATAGAACTGCTAGACTAATTTTCCTTATACTTGAATTTAGTATAACTCCTCAAAAATCTTTGATTTAATTCAACAAACATTATTAAGCAGATACTGAGTGCTAATTATCTGAGATAAAAAGACAAAAAAACCCATTCCCTTTCCTACTAGAAGATACAACATATTCACAACTACAAAGGTAATTTGAGGAGCAAGAAAATATTAACAGCTGTATGATGGGTAGGGCATTGATAAGCTCAGGTTTGACAGAATAGAGCAAATGTCAGCTGAGATTTAAAGAAGCAAAGGATTCTGGATATGAGATAGTACATTCTGGGAGGAGAAGGAGGAATGGCTTTTGTGAATGTAAAGAGGGGATTGATGGGGAGGGGGTGAATTTGGGAATTGAATATCCATTAAGTCTGGTCTGTGGAGGGAGCTGTATTGAATAAGGCTGAAAAGATAGGTTATGAATGACTTTACAAACCAGGCTAAGAAGTTTTGTATTTTATTGTAGAGGTGATATGGAGTCACTGACAGTTTTTAATAAGGAAATATAGTCAATAATATAGTATAATATAGTCAGAAGTAATATAGACAGATTTTAGGTTATTCTGGTACCTGTGTGGAGGATGAATTGGACAGAAGAGAAGCTCCTTATTGCCATCTAAATAAAATCAAGACTCTTTAGCTTTCTATTTAAGACCTTCCACACTTTGTTGCTAATTGACATTTTTTTTGTTTTTGGATCTTTTGGACCAAAGATATACCAAATTGGTTTAGGGAGCTCCTAGTATACAGCTCCCACTACCATGGCAGGCTGGCACTTGCTTTGCAATTTATAATCTTAGAAAGTTTCCTGAGAATTAAATAGTTTGTCCAGGACTCCACAACCAGTGTGTGACAGAGGTAGGATTTTAAACTAAGCTGTCTGACCTTGTAGAGCCACTCTGTTTTTCAAACCTACCAAACCTATCCTCTGAGTAGATCTTTCCCTTTTGTACTTTTAATCATGCTATTTTCTAGGCTTGAAAACTCTCATCTCTTGTCTGTTGAAGTCCTATTTATGCTGAAGTGCTCCATTCAAATAATCACCTTTGCATGAAGCCTTTTCTAATTCCACTGCAACCAAGTTATATATGATTATTCCTTCTTTTATCTTCATTGTATTGTTATTCTTGGCAGTTTATAAATGCTTGATGAATAAATTAATGAATACATGGAATAATATTAAGAATATGACATAATAATAGAAGAATAGGACAGTTAAGATATGAGAAAGTACTATATAGTTCTATTTATCCATTAGGAGGTTATCCTGAGCATTACTATTACTCAATTATTGAGGATTAACAGAATCATTCTAACTTTATTTTTTATCCAATACCTTCCCATATGGCCTAGTTAAGCCTAAATTTCCTGTTAGATTCATATGTATTTATTTTCCCTGAATCTGGTGAAGGAGAAAAAGCAAAACTTTATTAAAGTCTTATTTGTAACTTCTGTTACAAGTCTTGTAGAGGAGGGGGGGGAGCTAAAGGGAAATATATAATTTGGTAGTAGAGGGAGGAAAGCCTGTTTTTTTCCAATATAGAAGACCAGAGCCTTTTCCTAGCCCTAGATGTTTTCTTATTACAATGTCTTCACTGTTAGAGGAATTTCATATATTTTTTAATAGGTACCTAAAAATATGTTTTTCCATTACTATAAATGATAAAGATATAATGTAAATTTACCCATGGAGGCAGATAGTTGAAGACTATATGTAACTAATATTATTTGTGTGTGTGTGTGTGTGTATACATATATATATTTGTATATTAAAAACATATATATGTACACATATATTTCTAATGAGCTATTCCCAAAATTTGTCTTTCCATATAATGACAAGGGTTTTCCCTGTTCAAATTTAGTCATTCTGTCAAATCCAGAACCAGTAAAAAAAATTTATAGATAATTTTCACTTTTAATAATATACCTACCATTTTTTAAAAGATGTAAAAACTAAAGTCATTTATGTTCACAAAATTTAGGATTCTCTTAAAAAATATATTATGAAAAGAAGGACAATGTGGAGAGAGACATGATTTAAAATAGAAACAGCTAAAGTAGAAGAAATATATACAGGGGCAGCTAGGTGGCGCAGGGGATAGAGCACCAGCCCTGAATTCAGGAGGACCTGAGTTCAAATTTGGTTTCAGACACTTAACACTTCCTAGCTGTGTGACCCTGGGCAAGTCACTTAACCCCAATTGCCTCAGCAAAAAAAAAAGAAAAAGAAAAAGAAAAATATATACAATGGCTTCTAGGATATTGTTACTGGAAAAAATAATGTATGAACTTGATGAATTAAAAAAAAAAACTTCTAAGTAAATATCTTAGCTTGGCAGCTTAGCAACTGGACTTCATCAGAAAAAAAACCATTACATTAGATTATTTCTGTTACTTTACCTATGAAACCTTTTCTTCTTTTGAAGAAACAGCACTAGGTTAGGTTTCCCCCCTCCCCCCCAAAATGTTTCAGTGCATTGAGTGAGGAAAACACCACGATTTATTTGTACATATATAAATGGAATATTTTAATATTGTTTATTTTAAACATTTTTTTAAAAACTAAAGTTAAAAATTTAAAAAAAAAAACCAATATACCTAAAATCTATCCACAGTGAACATCAACTGGTTACTTTGTATGTACAAATTACTAACATTAAAAATAATTATTTTTTCATTTGTATTCTAAGTTTTTTTTTTTCCCCCTTTTAAGTTTGCAGGAGCTCTTTAAGAGAATAGATATGACTGAATGAGTTTCCAACAGTTTGCTTCTTTAATACCATGGGATATACTTGTTTTTGTACAGATGAAATCCCATCACAGCAAATACCATTAAAAAGAAAGGTTTATATAAAAAGGCATTATGAAATCTTAATTGATAACCAGTTTGATATTGCCTTGACATGTAGTATGAAATTTTGGTCTAAATCTAATTTCAGTAGTATTTATTTCCAGCTTTCTTAGTAGCTTTTGTCAAATAATGAATCATTTTTCCAATAACTAAAAGAGGTCTCTTAAAACTGCCCTTCTCCCTAACTTTCCTCTCTCTGTTGAGGTCATCAGAATTCTTTCAGTCTCTCAGGTTTGCAGCCTTGGAGTCATTCTTTACTCTTTACTCTTCCCCTTCCCATATTTTATCCTAATAAGTTGCCAGATCTTGACAGTTCTACTTCTTCAATATTTCTCAAATTCAGTCTCCTTTTCTCCACTCGTGATCATCCTGGTTTAGATCTTATTACCTGTTTACCTAGACTATATTATAATAGCTTCCTAATTGGTAATCACCTTGCCTGAAATCTTTCCAGTCTCTAGACCATTTCAGTCCAGGAACAGAGTGGTATTCCTAAATCACAGATCTGACCATGTCATTTTCCTCCTCAAAAAAGCTCCAGTGGCTCCAAATTGTAAAAAGATTTAAAAAAAAAAATCTCTCTTAAGCATTTAAAAAGTTTTTCAGTGTGTCTCTAACTTTTTCTTCTAGGCTCATCCTGTTGTATTATATAGCTTATCAAAACTGGCCTACTTCTTGCTCTTTTTACATTCCATTTCCTCTCCTGAGATGCCTACATTATTTTTAAGTTTACTTGATGCCTTTTATTTTTATATCATAGAAACATCTATAATATTCTTGTCTATATATATTTATATATCTATATATATTCTTGTCTACTCCCCAGTAATTCAACTTTCTGTTATAACAGTAAAGCAAAATCAACTAACCACTGACTGAATTTAAAAGTGCCATGTTCTCGTGTCTTTTCTAGCCCATTCCATAAATCCAGCTGTCATTTGACAAATATTTGAGTTCTTTCCACATGGAAAACATTGGATAGGTATTGTGGGTAATAAACAAAATTTTAAAAATATAATATCTGCCTAATCAGCATTTATACTAGAGTTGATAATATACACACATACAAAGTTAATTATAGAAGGAACTATATCCAGAGAATGTCTTTTAGCATATATATTTATAAGCATATATATTCTAAAGCTTAGTTATGTTAGTTTAGTTATGTATTTTTTTATAAGCTATAGTAGTCATGACTGAAAAATTTCTTCTTTGAAAATTATTTTATCTTATTTTAAAAACTCATCATGTGGATTGATTAAAAAACAACAACAACTAATTTTGTTGCTTTTCTTTTTTCTTTCTAAGTTTAATTCAGTTTTTTAGTAAAATGAAGAAGTGGATAGACATGTCAAACCTGCCACAGGAATTTCGTGAGCGCATAGAAAGGCTGGAGAGAAATTTTGAGGTGTCAACTGTGATTTTCAAAAAATTTGAACCAATTTTTTTAGACATATTTAGAAATCCATATGAGGATCCACCAAAGTTGCCACGGAGTAGAAAACAGAGGTAAGACTCTTAATAAATACAATAATGTTACAAATGTTAAAGTATGATACTCTATTAGCTATTATTATTCTTTTTAAAATTATTTTTGCCTTTAATTTTTATTCTATACATTTTTCTCTTTATTTGCCTGCTCATACCCATTGAACCCTTCCTTGTAACATAGGAACATTTAAGTAAGGCCTGTGGATTCAGTCCAATAGCTAATATACTAAATTTCATCTCTATGGTCCCTTCTCTCTCTACTGAAAGGGAAATACTATGTTTCTTTATCAATTCTTCTGGACTGAGATTTTTCCTTTCAATTCATGGACTATTTTTAATTTTTATTGTTCTTAATGCTGTAGTAATTGTATATTTTGTTCCTTTGGTTCTGTTTTTTTTTTTTTTTTATTCAGTATTATTTCACATACCTTCTCATATTTCTCTGAATTATTCATGCTCATAAAGCTTGATAACATGTTTTAGTCATGTAGAAATTTTGAAATCCATATGAGGATCCACCAAAATTGCTTTGTTTAACTATTCTTTGACTAACAAGTACCCATTTTGTTCCCAATTTTATCTACTACAAAAAATATTATTATTAATTTAGTATTACATATAAGGATCTTTCTTTTTGTTATTGACCACTCAATTCTGGTATGTCCCACAGTTATAGATCAATGAGTCAAAGTATAAAAACAGTTTAGGGATTTTTTTTTAAATATGTAATTCCAAAATTGTTTCCCAAATTAATTCGGAGTCCAATTAACAATGTATTAATTTAGCTAATGTGTTATTTATGTCAGAAGTTATCTGCAAAGAGGTTAAATATATTCTTTCATATATTATTACTTGTGACTGGAACTTCAAGGTAGTATTTCTCTTTTTTTAGGTAATTGGGGGTTAAGTGACTTGTCTGGGGTCACATAGCTAGTAAGTGTCTAAAGCTGGATTTGAATTCTTGTCTGCCTATCTTCAGAGTCAGTACTCTATTCACTGTGCAGTCTAACAGCCTCCTCTTTGTATTTTTTTCAGAGGAGGTGGAAGTGTTTGTTTTAAGTTCTTTAGTTTAAGAATTCCTATGGTATTTGCTAATTGGAAATATTAAGTTTGAATCTAGTATATGAGCCATAAATAATTAGCCCCTGTGTTTTAGAGAAGTGGGAAGTAAGGTAAATGGAATTTATATGTCATTTGATTTTAATATTTTCTCATTTTATTTATTGCTAAACTTTAAGCATTTTGATAGGATTTTTATTCTAGAAAGCTGGTGAGAATAGAGAGCTTTAAATAATTAATGTGCAACAAGAAAATGGTATTTACACACATATATTGTATCTAGGTTATATTGTAACACATGTAAAATGTATGGGATTACCTGTCATCGGGGGGAGGGAGGGAGGGGATAATTTGAAAAAATGAATAAAAAAAAAAAATAGAGAGATTTAATGTTACTTTTTTTTCCTTTTCTAGACGAGTTCCTTGCACTGTTAAAGATCTCTTTAACTTCTGTTGGACACTTTTTGTCTATACCAAAGGTAAATTGGTGTTTTAGTAATTAATATTTGTATTTCAAGTACCTAGTCATATTTAACATGATAGATTTGTGGTCTTTGTGTTCTCTGTAAAGGTAACTTTCGTATGATTGGAGATGATTTAGTAAATTCTTATCATTTACTTCTGTGCTGCTTGGATCTAACTTTTACAAATGCCATTATGTGCCCCAATAGAAAAGATTTGCTGAATTTGTCATTCAAAGGTAAGATCTTATTTATTTGTGAAAGTAAAATATTTCTAGTCATTTAAAATGCATTTTTAAAAAGTAATCATATCTCTCTCTCCCTCTCCCTCTTTCTTTTTCTCCTTCTATCCCTTTCCTCCATACCACTTTAGGTTTGCCACCTGATTTCCATACTTCTGACTTTAGAACCTCTGAAGAACCACCTTGTATTATTGCCACACTCTGTGAACTGCATGATGGACTTTTAGTAGAAGCAAAAGGGATAAAGGAGCATTATTTTAAACCATATATTTCAAAACTATTTGATAGAAAGGTACAGTGCCTGTTATTGATAAATAAAATCTCAACTGGTTATCAAACATGTAGAAAAGTCATATTTAGTAAGTTCTATTTCTACTATTAAACTTTTTCAAGTTGGTTATGGTCCCAGTTCTCTTACTAAGTAGCTATGGAATCCTTGGCAAGTTACTTCAAGTTCTTTACCTCAAATTTTCATCGATGAAGTGAGATTAGGCTAGATGATCTCTAAGATTCCTTCTACCTTTAGTGTTCCATGATAATGATTCAGCTCTTCCTCAGACTTCTATATATTGTAATTTTCTTTTCTCAGATATTCATATTATAGATCACACATGGACATTTAAAAAAAAAAATATATATATATATATATATATATATATTTAATTATGATTTTTAGTAGGAAACAGCATAGTGCAATCGATATATGGATTGTCTTCAAATCAGGAAGGCCTGGGTTTATATTTTGATTTTGTCCCATATTAGCTATTTGATCATAGACTGATTTTTCAATTTCTCAGTGTCCCAGACAACTATCTGACATTATAAATTATAGAAGAGCTGTTGAGCTGCAATAGTGCAAGAATTTTCTGTAACATGAATTCCCTACAAAGGGTTAGGAGAATCTTTTTTCTGCTAAGGGCCATTTGGATTTTTATATTATTATTCATCATTTTCAACCCATAGTACTTAAGTAGTGGGAGGTTGTTGTATTTAGCTTTCAGCTCATCATTGCTTGCAGTTGCCTTAGCAAATGATTGTATTGGCCTTATTTTAATGGTCTGTAGGCTGGACTTTCTTCACTTCTGCCCTATGTGAATGAAATTATAGTTCAGGATCCAACCCTGTTCCCATTTCCATACCCCATCCAGAAAATATATTTTATTCAACTTTATAAGGAAATTATTTGCTATTTTGATAGGTGTTAAATTAACTATACAAGAGTTAGTTGGGAGAGTATTATTTTTGTTATAATTAAACTGATGCTACTGTGAACAATAAGTATACTTTCAGTTATTCAAAAAATTTATTTCATTTATTATAATTTTATAGTTATCCTTGAAATGAAGGTCTTATTCTTCCCAGACTTTAGAACATAATTTTATTATGTTATTAATAGTTATTAAAGTATTAATCAGTTATTAAAATTATTTTGTACTAGGAAAAAAAGAGAAGTCAGATGCTCAACCAAATATGTACCAAAAAGTTACTATGTTATAAAACTATAAAAATAAAAATTGTAAAAAAAGATTTATTTTTAAATACATGTACTTGAGAAAATTGGATAATAATTTGGTGGGAAATGGATTTAGACCCATATTTCACAACATATAATAGTCAATTCTGCCTGGATGATTTAAACATAAAATAGAATCTTATAAAAAGGAAAAACGTAGGATAATATAGTTTACTTTAGTTGTGGGGAGATTTTTTCCCCCATATGAAATAGAATTATTAGGGACACTCATTCACTAGCTATTTATTAAGCATTTACCATGTGCCAACATGAAAGGAAAACAGTTCTTGTCCCGCTAACGTTTTTTTTTTTTTTCCTCCTTTTTCTGAGGATGGGGTTAAGTGACTTGCCCAGGGTCACACAGCTAGGAAGTGTTAAGTGTCTGAGACCAGATCTGAACTAGGGTCCTCTTGAATTCAGGGCTGGTGCTCTATCCACTGCGCCATCTAGTAGTGTATGACCTGGATGAAGATCTCACAAGAGATCAACAAGACATATCAGACAGTTTAGAGTACAACTAAGTAGAGTCACAAAGACTGAAAGTAAAATATCGAAGAGAAGAAAGTGATCAGCAGCCTCAGAGGCTGCAGAAGTCAAGCTAGATGATAAGAGACCACTCATTGATTTTGGAAGAGTAGGCCATGGTATTTGAGTTATTAAAGTATTAATAATGGTATTAAGGAATGGGAAGTTAGTCTATTTGAAGGAATATTAATATGATAGTTTTAAGTCCCCTAGAGTGAGGGTAGAGATTGGGGTAGGACTCTGAGCAAAGCATTGAACTCACTGAAAGAGAATGCCCTAGAAATCTGCAGATAATGGTTACCAGAATCTAAATCGGATGATAAATTTAACTTGCCATAAAACTCAAAAAGAAGTTACTGACTGATGGTGTCATTTGGAAGGAGCCAAGTCTCAGATGGTGGCATAATTTAGGAAGTAGTTTAAGGTGAAGGAAATGTGTTGTTCATGGAGTAGGAATTCTAAAGGGCACAGTGGAAGGGCCAAGGAAAGCTGTTGGGAAATATTGATGAAGTAGAAACAATGCGGATAAAAAAAGTGAGCACATAACTACGTTTGGTAAGGATTAGATGTGCCTGATGACATTTAAAATAAACTTTTATATCTGATTTTAAAAAGGAGAAAATACTTAAGGCTACTTTGTGGTAGATGTGACAGAAATATCTAAAACATAAGAAACTTAAAAATTCATAGAGATAAGCCTTACATATATATTGGATAAATTGTCTAAAAATGAATAAATAATTTTCAAAGGGGAAGTAAAAATGGTTGATCATTATTATAAGTTGCTTCACTAGAAAACTAGAAATACAAAAATAAAACTAAAGTGATCCTTGCCTTCAGAGAGCTCGAATTTAAGTGAGGGCTAGAGCATGCTTGCAGATGAGTATATGCCAAACTGAGAAGGAAGAGAATATTTGACAGATGAGGGTCAGGAAATTTCACAGAGGAAAGGGCAATAATGAGTTGTGTCCTGGATGAAGACAAGCTTTCTGAGAGGAAGCAATGAAGAGGCATGGTTTTTCAGGCAGAGAAGACAGTTTATGTGCTTGTACTGAATCAGGAAATGAAGTGTTGAATTCAAGAAACATTTGTTAGCTATAATCTAGTATTTGTGAAGGAAAGTAATTTAAATAAGGCTAGAAAGGGAAATAGGAACAAATTATGGAGAACCTTAGATACTGGCCAGGCTAAAGTTAGTGGTTTATCTCCCCATAGTCATTGAAAGTTTTTGACTTGAGTTTAGACTGTGTCTTAGGAATATTAAGAGATAGAAACTCTCAGCTGCTCAATTAGGTGTGGTGAGTTAGGGATAGAATGAGGGAAAATTACAGAACATGTCAACACCATATATTTAAAAACTGCTTAACTGACAATGCTAATGTAGCTAAGATGACTTATGAAAGCCTTAACAAGTTTCAGATAGAGTTCACAATATTAGGGTGTTATATAATTCAGTATTTGCCCTGACATATATTAGTCATGACTTTAAAAATAAGAAATTATGAAATCTGTCTACCTAACATTTATGGGATTGTCCAAGCATTATTTATTTATAGTGGGCAGGAACTAGATACATACAAAGTTCTACTTAAGGCAACAATGGTAGTGTTGAGGCTTATCAATATCAGTATTTGAAGGCTTCTTCTTGTTCCTTTACTAGACTTAAATTCTCTTTGGAAACCCTTGTTTTTGCTAAACCTTACTTCCACTGGCTAAATAATAAGGCTTGTCAATACTTGGCTAATTTGACTTGATTTCATTGGTATAGGGATCTCCTATGAAAGGGAAATCCCTTTTTCAATGCAGGTGGACACCTTCTGTATGACTTTATAGTCTTAGGGTTGTTCAGAGCACTGAAAGATTAAGGGATGTGCCTTTAGTCACACATCCAGTTGGTGTCTGAAGAAAGATTCAAACCTAGGTTTTCTTGGCTTTGAGACTAGGTCTCTCTTATACTATCCAGATTAATCCTGACCCTTCTAACTGTCTGACCTGTCTGACTCAGAGCCAAGCTAAGCAAGCAAACTGTTAATTCTTAGGATTAGAACTGATGCCTCTCTGGGGTTTAGAGATGGGATTCCAATGTGTCCTGAATTACCCAGTACTTCAGTATTTAATTTACAAACTAAATAATCTTTATTGATCTAGAGAAAATGTCCTGTACTTTTATATTTTGTTTCCTTGCATTATATTAATAGATCAGGATGATAGACTTTTTCTTCTATCTACTTAAAAACTATAATTTATTTCACTCCCCCCCCATTATATTTAGTATCTATTCAGTTTTACAACATAAATTTAAACATGCACATAACAGTGGCAACTCAATAACTTTGTCTCCTTTTCTGATCCTTAGGTTTCTCTACATTAAAATATCTGTATATACTTGCACACATACTCTCCTTTTTCCATGAATGTGATATTTTTTGACTCACAAAACTAATTTTAAAAACATATGACCACTAAGTTCTGATTTTTTTCATGTCGCATGACTCCATTATGTATTTTTCTGCATATTTTTAGTATTTGTTACAATGCATACAGAGTCATATTCATATTAGTGTGCCATGTTCTCCTGGCGCCCAATTCCATCGGTCCATTCCTCAAACAGTTGGATATTTAGATTATTTTCAGTTTATCCATTATTATAAATTACACAGCTTTAAACATTTTTTTTCTTTTAAAGTTACATTGAGGGGATATTCCAAATAAGAGGATTGCTGAATGATAGATTGTGGCCAAATTTACAATTCTTGATGGGCATTGCAATCTGCTCTTTACAAAGAAAGCGTTCATTTGAAAAGCCAGCAAAACTGTATAATTTTTTTCTCACCACTTGCCATTGGGTTTTTGTAATTTCTATTAGTTTTCCCAAAATTAATGTACTTGAATGTAATATAATATAATTAAAAAAGAAATTTGGAGAATATTTAGTCCAATCCTTTCCTGGACAGGACATCCTCTTGATAGCATCCCAATTTTGACTGTCAAGCTTAATGCTTTAAACTGGAAAACTCTACTTCTAAAAATAGTCCGTTCCACTATTGGACTGTTCTATCTGTTGAAAAGTTTTTCCTTACATCCAATTTAAATCTGTCTCAATTTTTTTTATTTGTTTTTCAAATGTTCAATATATTAAAATTCTGTCTTCTTGTCTGTACATAATTGTTGGCCATTTGCTCAATAAGAAGTTGGTATTGCTCTAATAAATTCAGTGACATATCCAAAATGAAAATGTTTCTCATTGTTGCCTTTCTTAGTTTTGTGCTGTAAATATACTGTATTTGCATATAATTAAACCTGCTAAATTCTTTCAAGAAATTTGTTCTATTACTATTATCTTACACATTTAGAATAAGTTATTATTGACATCTCAACTTATTTCACATTTTTGTTAAGTTTGTACAGTTAGATTATAATAAGTTTCTAAATATCTTTTCCTCCACAGATTTTAAAAGGAGAGTGCCTCTTGGATATTTCCAGTTTTGCAGATAATAGGTATGTGCTATTGTTATTGATATGTACATACAAAAAATTTGCCTCTCTATTAGAGGCAAGAGATGAATGGTCATTAAACTTGGCTCTGAATTTTACTTAAATTTTTTAAAATAATATTTTAATTTTCCAAATACATGCAAAAATAGTTTCAACATTCACCTTTGTAAAACCTTGTGTTCTACATTTTTCTTCTCTCCCTCCTACTTCCTCTCCAAGACAGCAAGCAGTCTGATATAGGTTAAATGTGCGCCATTCTTCTAAATATATTTCCATATTTGAATATTTTAATGATTTCAATTTGGATGCAGAAAGATATTTTATCATTCCTAAGTGTGTTGTGCAGCAGTAACTGGGTTCGTCCAAAAAAAAAAAAAAATATATATATATATATATATATATATATATATATATATATATATATATATATATATATATTTAGTGTATGAAGCAATCATCATTCCCCATAAATAAATAAAATAAAAAGCTGATACCTTTTTATTCTCCTTAACTATCTTTATCTTCTTGATGTTTATGTTAGTCTGTATATTTTCTGTATACTTGTATTTCAAATTACTGAGGATTTCCTAGTGAATGGTAAAAATACTGAAGAAATATGGGAGTTCCCAATATTAGTAAAATGGATAGAGTCAGCAAAACTTCAGTCAGGACAGTAAAAGTTTTCTTGGACTTTTTGATTATTATCTTTGAATTAGGTTAAATTAATATTTTAAGCAAATATTTAACCACCAACTTAAAATACTGTTTCTTTTCAGCAAAGCAGTAAATAAGGAATATGAAGAATATGTTCTTACAGTTGGTGATTTTGATGAAAGGGTTTTCTTGGGAGCAGATGCAGAAGAGGAAATTGGAAGTCCTCAGAAGTTTACAGGTGATACTCCTACAGGAAAATTGATTGCAAGAGTCCAAGTGGAATGTAGCCTTCAGCAGCATTTTGCAAAGGTATGTAACCTATCCAGCTTTCAGTATAACCCTATGTCATCTTACTACCAGAACACAAGTACCTCTCTGTAATTTAATCTTGAATTTCCATTATTAGCCTATATTTTCATGAACCTATTAGACAAAGGGATTTTGAAAAGAACTTTTTAGACTTTCTGCTTTATTTCTTGGGTAAACACATCAATAGTGCCTTAAATTATGATAGAGTATGTCTCATACTTTGAAATGATTTAAGATTCCTCAAAAGAGAAAATAATAGAGGTGACCTTATTCAAGCTTCTGGTTAAAAGTGTCAGGCATAAAACTTAAGAGGATTGTGTCCACCAGAGGAGGAAATTTCCTTAGGCTGGTGAGATCCACTGGTGCTTTGCCAGTGCCGTTGTGATGGGCATGTTTTCTTGGGGACATTTTGCAGAGCATCCTGGAAAACATCACTAAGCACAAAAGAGTTTGACTCTATAATCTACCCATAGAAGATCAAGTAAATGAAACAATTGTCATCCAAATTATGACATATAATTAGATAAATAGTGTGTATCTTGTACAGGCACAAATAGTACAGATAGACAAGGAGTTGGGACCAGAATTAATTTGAGTGACCCAGATTGCCTTTGAGAAATTACAAAATTCTTTTAATTTTCTCCCCTTCTCTCAGAACAAAAAAAGCACATATTTAAAAGACCAGCATTGTTGTATACTGCAAGTCACTCTTGCTTTATCACAGTCATGACAGATGCTCTCATACCTTAACCTGCTTCCTAGAGATATTTGTTTGGTGGATAAGACCTAGTTTGGTAGCTAGGAAATCTGGGAATCTAATAGGTTTTAACATTGTGTAACCTTGAGGGATTAATTTAATTTCATTTTTCCTCATTTGTAAATTGAGGCAATTGTAAATTAGTGCTGATTTGGAGTCCAAGAGCCTACGTTCAGAAATGTTCTCTGCTAGTGCCCACTTTGGTGACCTCAGACAACTCACTTCCCTTTTCTGGGCCACATTTTCTTCAATTATAAAATGAGGAGCTTGATTTGATTATTTGTAGGATCCTTCCAACTCTTAAATTATATGATACTATGAGAATCAATATTGGCCTTAACCATATCATATAAAGATTAAGTGAAATAACATAAAATGATCTGAAAAACAAAAAGTAACATTCAATTATAAGGTGTAGAAATGCCCAACATTTTGCAGGTAGATAGCAGGATGGGGGGGGGGCGCGGAATACTCTACAGGTAAACTTGACTTCATTGAAGGGTGTGCATATGAAATTTTTTTTAATTACAAACACTTTGAGGAAGGAAGAATAATTTCTGAATTTTAGAGTTTCTTTTCCTCTTGACAGAAAAGATCTTTTGCCCCCTCTACTCCACTGACTGGACGTCGGTATCTGCGGGAAAAAGAAGCTGCTACTACTCCTGTAGCTTCAGCAACCCAAAGTGTGAGCCGATTACAGAACATTGTAGCTGGACTGAAAAATGCACCAAGCGAGCAACTTGTGAATATTTTTGAGTAAGCATACAACTACTACTAACTCCTGGGTTTTTCTTTTAAGTAAGTTTCATGTCCTTTTCATAGTCCTTGAGACATAGCTTTCTTATTTGAAGTAGGTTTTTTCCTGTCTAGTAAATATAATTGTACCAGTTACACCTGTGTTGTACAAGTTTGTAACTTGTACAATGAATGAACTTGTAACTGAGTCAATCAACAAGCAATAAGTACATATGACTCTGTGTCAGTCATTATGCTAAACATTAACAGATCATTGTGTTTGAGGAGAGATGAGTAGCACAAGATAGCTGTCCTATACTTCCCTGTAAGTGTCCAGACCTTTAGTGTAAATGTTCTGTTCCTGTTGTCTCTCAATTGTAATCCTAATCTGGGAGGAGGTTTCTTTTCTGTAGAATCCTTTTCTCTGTGAGCAGGTTTCTTGGGAGGCTTCTAAAGCCTTCCCCTCCAAAAGTGTGGGATTGCTGGACTTGTGAATCCACGGGACATCTTCTCTTTGACTCAATCCAGACTGCCATCCAAACTCAATCTCCCAGTCTAGACTGTTCTTCAGACTCAATGTTGCCTCTTTTTATCCTCCCAGAGAATGGGCTTGTGGGAACTCCTTCAACTAATGAACTTGCTTCTTTAAAGTATTCCTTCAAGGTGAAAACACCCTTAACTCCCTTGGTCATTCAGGTACCATTGGTCTAGTGTCTTTTTTTGTATCTTGCTTCTGCCCAGAGCAAAAATCTATTCTTTGGCTATAACTTCATGTAAAATATTCTGTTATGTCAAGACAAGTTTTAGTATGTGTTGCTGTATCCTCACCACTGAATCTGCCATTGTTAAGAAAATGTCAAAATACTCTAGAACTCCAGAGGAAGATTGTGATATTCTTCTTCTTCTTCTTTTTTTTTTTTTAAAGCTCCAAATGTACCTCGAAATCCTCAGGAGAAAGAGAAACTGTGGCTTTTTTGGTCAGCCCACATTTGGAGTATTGTGTGCTGGTTAGTTAGAGCACCTCATTTTAGGGATAAGAAGAGCATCCAAATAAGAAGAGTGAAGAACTTTAAGATGCGACCAATACAAAAATTGGTTGAAAGAACGGATTATACAACCTAAAGTAGAAGACTTAGTGAAGATAGGATAGTTATCTTCAAATATTTGAAGAGCTTTCCCTTGGAGGAGGGATTTGATACAATCAGAAGCAATGAGTAGAAGTTGTTGCCGTATATTTAGGCTTGGTTTAAGAAAATTTTTTTATTGGATTACTTACCTTCTATGGGAAGAGGTGGGGAGAAGGGAGGAAAAGAAATTAGAACACAAGGTTTTGTAAAGATGAATGATGAAAATTATTCATGTATATATTTTGAAAATAAAAAGCTTTAATTAAAAAAATATTCGTTTAAACAGAGCTGTGTAAAAGCAGGATGGGCTACCTCAGAAGGCAGTGGGTATCCTCTTACAAGTGTTCTTCAAAAAAAAACCAAACATGATAAACACTTGCTTATCATGTTAAATGGGATGTTGAAGAGAGAATGAGTCACACCTGATGACCTCAGAAGTTATTTCCAACTCTAGGAGTTTTTGTGTGCTATCTGAGTATCCCTATTAACATGGTGCAATAGGATAATAGATCCTAGAAATATAGACTTAAAGCAGAAAAGGGCCTTAAACATCAGTTCCAATTCTCTCATTTTATAAATGTTAAAGATTTGCCCAGAATCACACAAATAATAAATGTCTGAGGTAGAGGTGAACCCAACCCCTCCTTTTTCCAAACTCATTGCTTTTATCTACTTCACCATACTGCCTCACCAGTCCATAAGTAATATGTGTGTGCCCATAGTATGGCTACATACATCAGCTCTGCTTATGTATTAGGTCAGTTCTTAAACTCAAGGATTGCATGGTGACTTGATTTAAAGACTCTATATCTTTATTATAATGTGTTTGATTTTTATATAGCTAAGTTTACATGGTATAGAACAGCACAATACAGAGTTTAAGCCACCAATGATGTAACATAATTTCTTATAGTATTAGGTTAATCATATTATATTTTACAGGTCCTGTGTACGCAATCCTATGGAAAACATCATGAACATAGTGAAAAGCATTGGAGAAACTTTTTGTCAACACTATACCCAGTCAACAGATGAGCAACCAGGATCTCACATAGGTAAGCAATACACAATCATCATTTAATGCAACACAGCAAAAAACTGTAGCTTGTCCTCATCAAAAGTGAATATTATAACTAACTTCCTCTCCCAGATAATTATTAACTATTGACTTTTATTAGTATATACCCTTTTGTTTCTATTGTAGATTTTGCTGTAAATCGATTAAAATTAGCAGAGATTTTATACTATAAAATATTAGAGACCATAATGGTTCAGGAAACACGACGACTTCATGGAATGGACATGTCTGTAAGTAGATTAATATTTTATTCATTAAGTACAACTCTGTTCTATTTAGAAATGGGTTAGGTACGGCCACCCCCTGTCATTTCTTTCCTCACTCCCATCCTCAGCTCTCTAGCATAAATTCTTGATATAGTTAGATATTCTTTGTTATAAGTTTAATTATAATTAATAATTTAATTTAATTATTCTTTAATAATAAAGAAGAGTATAAATAAGAAGAGGAGGGTCAAGCCAATAGGGAAAGAGCCACAGTGAGGGATGTAGAAGAAAATGTTCAGGATTTTGTCAATAGAACTGTAACTGAAAAGGTTTCTTTGTTCTTTAATTCAAAAATATTTTTTTTTAAGACAGCAATAATAGTATATTATCTAGGAGGGCATGCTATTAGTTATATATACATCACTCTACTTTTGTGATAGCTTTATATCACATTTATCCTGATATCAATAACACTTTCAAAAAACAAAGTTCCAAGATATCGCCTATGCTCATTATTATTATTTCCACTGTTTCTTATGATCACTTTAGCTTTAGCAAAGTGTGGTAACTTGTGTTCATCGTAATGATGCTGATGCTGATATGCCTTATATTTGTATTGTACTTTTCCTTTTGCAAATTTTGCTGTTTTCCTTGACATTTGAGGTGCCTTTATGGAATGAAATTAGATATTAATCTGGCAACTTTTAGTCTATTCATGATCCTTGTTTTAGCATTTCAACGTAATTTAGAATATTCTTTGTTTTTATTTCTAAAACCTTAATATATTTAATTCCTATAACTTTAATTTCAAAAAAATGAAGACATTAAGGTGAACTAAATTTTTTTTTTTTTTTTTTAAGGTTCTTTTGGAACAGGATATATTTCATCGTTCTCTGATGGCTTGCTGTTTGGAAATTGTGCTGTTTGCATATAGTTCACCTCGTAGTTTTCCCTGGATCATTGAAGTTCTTGATCTAAGTCCATTTTACTTTTATAAGGTGAGATGAAAACAATTACCAATCATGGGATTCCTTATCTTATTTTGATGTTGAGATAAAATTCCATATTGATTTCCAGAAAATATTTCCATTAGTGGCCTAAAAACATAAAGCTTAGGAAATTGTAAGGTTGGCCAGAGCCCAGAAGTAGTAAGTTTCTGAGCTAGAGTTAGACCTCTGGATGGGCCTTTTACTCTAAATCCATCACTTGCCACTAGATTACAGCTGCTTCTTTCATAGATTGATAAACTCATTGGGGATACCCATACATATACATATACATGTAGATTTGAAGATAAATATATACACATATAAGTTTATATGTTCATGCATATATATACACACACACATATATGTATATCTAATTGATCTCTTGCCAACCTTTTTTTAGGATATTTAGGAAATTTATATGCATAAAGATCTGGGGTTTTTTAAGTGAACTTTTCAATTTTATACAAACTTCATCTTATTATTGTTTTAATGTTTTTATATAAATATAATTGCTTGAAATTACCTTAGGATATATGAAGACTTTAAAATCATAGTTTTGAACAAAAGGTTATAAAATTCTTATCTTGAGTTCTATTAGATTAGTGCATATGTATATATCTATACACACACACACACACACACACACACACACACACACACACACACACACATACACACATATATATGGCTTGTTTTTAGAAGTGGGGATTAGGGACAAGTAGCAAAAGGGCCAGGTATCAGTTGAAGTACTCAAAACTCTGCTAAAAAAACTAATTTTTAGAATAAGATACAGTATGACATAGAAATGACCTACCTAATATAAGGAATAAAATATACTCAGTATCTCTAGAATTCTTTTTTTACCTAATAGGATTGATTAATGAAACTATAATGTTGGAATATGATCTTGATCAGAGCTTGAGTTACTTCAGACTTTTTGGCTTATTATTGACAGGAAATTCATTTTTTTGCTACTAAAACAATTTTGTTAATTTTTTTTTGTAAGATGTAGAAATTGTTTTTATATTCTCCATCATTTTCACTATCTAAAAAAAGTATTATTAATCAACATTCACACTCATGTACTTTATTACTACATAGTTTGGGGGGGTTATTGACCTTAAGTTAATAGTTTCTTCTCTTATTATTTTCAAGCTAATAGAAAAATGTATTTTTAGTTTTTACTCTCCCAAATTGTGCCAAAGTTAAAATGATAGAAAATATTTTTTTCTGTTTATGAATTGTTGAATGAATATAATTCAATTGATTGCTTTCATTGAAATTCTAATTTGCTAAGCAGCAATTTTTTTCTAGCTCCAAGGGAAGATTGATTTGTTTTTCAATGTAATTTTATCTTTTCCTTTTGGGCTCAGTTCAGGTAATTAGCTATTTAGGAGGATCTGTAATATTATTGGTATAGATATTCTATCCATGTATTTTATTATGTATACTCCTCTGCTGATAACTCCTCTGCTATCCCATTTCATGAATCATTGTAACCAAAAGAAATGTCCACAAATTATAAGTCAGATGCACAAGTTGACTTAAATACACTGCAAAGTAATAACTAATTTCATCAAAAAAGCAAAATTCTTTTTAAATACTCAGTTTACTATGGAGGAGCTTAGAGGCAGGATGGTTGAAAGAGCATCGATGGAGCTAAGAATCATTATGTTGTGATCCAAGGGAAAGAAGAGGACCCAAAAATCTGCATCCATCTCCTGCTTCTTCAGGATAGCTTTGGATAAATCACTGAGCCTCTCTGAGCCTTAGTTTACCCATCTGGAAAATAAAAGAATAGGGAGCAGTATATAAAAATACTACAGTTATATAAATGAGAATAATACTCCAAAGCATCTCAACTCTGGTTGATTATAATACAAATATTGGACACACTTTCAGATGTAATTCTTACATCTATTGGCTTTGCCTAAATGTTTTTTCTTTATTACATGGAGAGTAGGGCAGGTGGGAATGAAAATATATTTGCTAAAGAGATGTTGGGACATGATTATGATTGTACAAATAAAAAGTAATGTTAAAACTTTTTTTAAAAATGGGAAAGTTGACTTTACTAAAGTCTCTCATTTTTAGATCCTTAATCATTTTATCTATCTTCTACATTATAACATTGCGCAAATCCGTTTAACTCTTTTGCCTGAGAATGTTTTGAAGATTAATGAGAAAATATGTGGAAATGCTTTGACTTCTCCAAAGGAAAGATGTTTTGTAAAAGTTTTATTTTTTTAAAATAAGCAAAAATGTGGTTTGTAATGAAATAGTATTTTTAATATATAAAGCATTTTTATCTCAACCAAGTGAGTTGATCATGCAAGTATTATGTTCATTTTAGGGAATGAGGAAACTTAAGGATTAGAGTGGCAAATCGACTTGTTCGTAATCACACAATTAATGGCAGAGCTGGGATCTAAACTTCAGTCTCTTGAAAATCTCTATTATTTCACCTTTGGCATACTGCCTGTAGAAAAAAACCTATTTTTTATGACATAGTAAGTCAGTGGCAAAAATGCAAACTCAGGTCAGCACAATAATAATAGTTATTATAGCATTTATATAGAGCTTTAATGTTTGCTGAATGCTTAACAAATATCTCATTTTAACATCACAATAATCCTGCAAGAAAGGTGCTGTTATTACCCCCCATTTTATAAATGAGAACTGAGGCAAAAAAGTAATTAAATGACTTGTCCAGAGCCATCTAACTAGGAAGAATGTGAGGTTGGATTCGAACTCAGGTCTTCCTAACTTCAGACCTAGTGCTTTTATCAGCTGTGCCTTTCCTAGAATCAGGTTTTCTTTCTCTAAACATGTATACTTTTCTTTTTAGGTCATTGAAGTATTGATTCGGTCTGAGGAAGGGCTACCAAGAGATACAGTAAAGCACCTTAACAGCATCGAAGAACAGATTCTGGAAAGTTTAGCATGGAGCAATGATTCTGCATTGTGGGATGCTCTCCTCATTTCTGAAAATAAAGTTCCTACTTGTGAAGAAGTAAGTTAGGTTAAGGCGGGGTTTGCATCTCTATGCTTTTGCTTATCCCATTCTCTGTATCTGGAATTACCCCCCCCCTTACTATTTTTATCCGTTAAAAGATTATCCATTCTAAAGTTAAAATTAATAATATTAATAATAATCTCTAGCATTTATACAGCAATTGAAAATTGAAATAGCACTGTAAACAAAAGTTATCTTAGTTTTTTTTTTGTAATTTATTATTTATTATTGATATCCTTTTCTTTTTAAATTTTGATTTCCAAATTCTCTCCCTCCCTTCTATCCATCCTTTACCCACAGAGAAGGCAAACAAAATGATATCAATGAAAATATAAAATCATGTAAAACGTATTTCCTTGTTAGCCATATCACCTAAAAAAAGTAAAAAGAAAAAATAAAGTGAGAAAATCATACTTAAATTTTCTTACAGTTCACAATACATTAGTTCTCTTTCTGGATGTAGAAAGCATTTTTTCATCATGATTCCTTTGGAATTATTTTGGTTCATTAGATTGATCAAAATAGCCAAATCTTTCACATCACAACACTGCTATTACTGTGCACAATGATTTCATGATTCTTCTCACTTCACTTTGTACTTGTACATATCTTGTCATGATTTTCTGAAACTACCTTTGTAATCTGTTCTTACAGTACATGTGCTACAACTTGTTTAGTTATCTCCCAATTAATGGGCATCTTTTCAATTTCCAATTCATTGCCACCACAAAAAGAACTGCTACTAATATTTTTGTAAACATAGGTCCTTTTCTTTTTTTTTCTTTTTTTTTTTTTTGACCTTTATGAAGTACGGACCTTGTAGTGATAATACTGGATCAAAGACTATGCACAGTTTTATAACTGTGTGCAAGATGTTCCTCCGAATGGTTGGACAATTTACAACTCTACCAACCACATTCTATCAGATAATTCAAATTCTGCCTCAAGACATTTCCTATTGTATGACTCTAGACAAGTTAATTAATCTCTGCTTCAGTTTTTTTAATTGTAAAATAGATAATATACCACCTACCTCACAGGGTTGTTGGAAGGATCAAGTGATAAGGCACTGTAAAGTGCTTGGTACAGTGCCTTATACATATTGATACTGAATAAATGCTTATTCCCTTCCATTCTTCCTTGAAGTCTTCCTTGATTTAAGGTTTTTCTTTTCCTTTCCTCCTACTCCCAGGCCCCCTATAGTTTTTGTTTACATCTTTATATAGTCAGCATGTTTGATGTGTAATGGACATTTATTTGCTTATTTGAAAGCTCAAGGCTTTGTCCCAGAAGTATTTGAAATCATAAGGAAGTACTATATAGAGAATCTTGGCTCAGGGTGAGGAGGACCCTGAATTCAAATATGGCTTCAGACACTTGGCAGCTGTGTGATCCTGGGCAAGTCTCTCAACTTTTGTATGTTTTAGTTTTCTCATGACTAAAATGCACACATAGTAGCATTTACCTCCCAGGGTTATGAGGGTTAAATGAGATAATATTTGTTAAGTGTTTATCACAGTATCTGGCACATAGTAGACATTTAAATGCTTGTTCTCTTCCCTCCCATTCAATTCTGGGCTCCGTTAATTACCATCTAATTTTTTTTTTTTCTTTTGTCCAAGGGAGACGTGTACAAATAGAATAATTCAATGGCATATCCATCTAGGAGTGTGTCATGGACTACACAATAGAATTCTCCATTTATTTTGTTTATAGATTATAAAAGGAGTAACACTTTAATTATAAGCTTTATTGATATACTATTTTAAAAATTATACATACCATATGGTCATATGCAAAGTACACATTTTGTTGTTGTTTTATGATTTGAGATACTTAGTAACTGATTTCTCCTTTATGCTATCACATTCCCTTTTCTTTCTCCTCCTTTTATTTTTATTTTGCTTCATCGGAATTCATCTGCTTCCATTCTCCCACTTTTGGAATTTCCCCTAACATTTATTTGACCAGTGAAGACTCATAGAAGCAACTTGGCTTTTTCACAATTTCCTATGTTTTGGGATCTTTGGATTCTGTCCAATCCTCAGCTTATCTACTCGGAAAGGGAGACTTACAGAAAACGGAAAAAAGTCAAGGGAAAAAAAAAATCATTTGAGGGGGTAATGCTTGCCTCTTAAAATTTATCCTAAGCAAATTTTTGTTTTGGATTTTTACAGGTTATATTTCCTAATAACTTGGAGACAGGAAATGTTCAAGGTCATCTCCCAATGATGCCATTGTCTCCCATAATGCACCCTCGTGTAAAAGAAGTTAGGACTGACAGTGGGAGTCTTCGACGGGGTAAGTTCACAGTTATATGGTTATGTAATTTCAAGAAGGTATCTAAGATTTTTTTTTTTTTAAGATTTTTAAGGTTGTATATTGAATAAAACTCTATCCATATATGGTTTTTAATGGGAAAGTTAACTTAGAAATTCTGTTTTTCCAAGTCTATCAATATAAATTTCCTAATTTTTAAGAATTCTTAATAATTGTAAATTTATCTCTTTTTTTTGGTAAATCATTTCATTTTGTATTCTCTTTTATTGTTTATTCTTCGTGAATGGGGTTTTGAAAATTTTGTATTTTCATTTCAATTGCATGTCAGAGAATTTAGCAAATAAATAGTTACTTTGTCCCAATTACTTCATATCTCTTGAGTCTCAAGGCCATGCAGATAGCCACTTTACCAGCCCAAGACATTAATAGACTCAAATGGCAGCTGCCTTACAGACATCTGCCTTATTAGTTGGGCAGCTTCTGGAAATAGTGTCCTTTTGGATGCTCCAGCAACAGGGGCTCACGGCGTGATTGTTCTTGCCTGCTCCAAATTTCACAACTGATGTAAACAGCACACAATCATGTGTGTCAGTCATATTTTTTAAAATCTTTAGTTTTAGGGGCAGAGTCAAGATGACAATGAGAAGGTATCAACTCATCTGCGCTCTCCCCAAAACTCCCCCAAACACCTTTAAATAATACCATAAAACAATTTCTGGAATAGCAGAACTACTTAGTGGAACACAGTCCAACAGAAGCCAACCCCATCCCTAGAAAACTAAGAGCAAGCCTTTGGTAGTCTTTGAATCAGTAGCAGCAACAGCTGCTTCCAGAACTCCAGTTCAGGCCATTCCCCGAGTAAGGAAGTTAAGCAACTAATTAGAAGGAGATTACAAGAGTCTCTTTGCTAGCACTGAAGCAGGATTTTGTTGCTTTACCCATACTCTGATCTGGGTTACCATCCTGGGTGTCTGTCCCAAGGCGAAGAACAGCACTAGTTTGCCAGAGCTTGTAGTCTGCAATAGAGTGGAGACCCTCCTCATAGTTTTTGAACAGAAAAGAATGCTTGTGGTCACTTGTTGACCAGAGCACAGGCCAGAAGTATAATAAACACACCTCTCCTTAGATCATGCCACTATGGAAGAAGTGAAAACTTTAAATTTCTTAGAAGTATCTCTGAAAACAGCTGCATAAAACCCCTGAAGCTTGGGACAATGCACTCTCTACCCAAGAAACAGACCTTACATTATCAGAGAGTTAAAAGTTAAGAAATGGGCTGGGAAAATGAGCAAACAACAGAAAAAAATGCTCTCCATAGAAAGGTACTATGGTGACAAGGAAGATCAAAACATACATTCCCAAGAAGATAACAAAGTCGATAATCCTACATCCAAAGCCTCCAAGAAAAATATGAATTGGTCTCTGGCAATGGAAACACTAAAAAAAAGATTTTGAAAATGATATGAGAGGTAGAGAAAGAGTAATGAATAATGTAAGAAAATCATGAAAAATGAATCAACAGCTTGCTGAAGGAGACCAAAAAAAAAAAAAATTAAAGAAAATAACACTTTAAAAAAACAGACTAGACCAAATGGGAAAGATATAAAAAGCCAATGAAAAGAATGCCTTAAAAAACAGAATTAGTCAAATTGAAAGAGAGGCACAAAAATTCACTTAAGGAAAAACTCCTTAAAAAGTAGAATTGACCAAATGAACTGAAGAGAAGAATTCCTTAAAAGTTAGAATTGAGCATGACATTAATGACTTTATGAAAAATCAAGAAACAATTTTAAAAAGGAATGAAAAGAGAACTATGTGAAATATCTCATTGGAAAAACAACCAACCTAGAAAATAGATCCAGGAAAGATAATTTAAAAAATTATTGGGACTACCTGAAAATCATGATCAAAAAAGAGCCTAGAATCATCTTTCAAGAAATTAATAAGGAAAACTTTCCTGCTATTCTAGAGCCAGAGGGTATAATAGAAATTGAAAGAATGTATGATCACCTTCTAAAAAATATCCCAAAATGAAAATTCCCAGGAGTATTATAGCAAATTTAGAGCTCCCAAGTTAAGAAGAAAATATTGCAAGCACCTAAAAAAAACCAATTTAAATAACTTGATGCCACAATTAAAATTACACAAGATTTAGCAGCTTCTACCTTAAAGGAATAAAGGGCTTAGAATATAGTATTCCAGAGGGTAAAGGAGGTAGAATTACAACCAACAAACACTTACCCGGCAAAACTGATACAGTCCTTCAGGGAGGAAAATGGATGTTGAAGGAACTAGAAGATTTTCAAAAATTCTTGATGAAAAGACCAGAGATGAATAGAAAATTTGACTTTCAAATTTAAGACTGAAGAGAACTATAAAAAGGTAAACAGGAAAGAGAAATCATTAGGGACTTAAGATTTAACTATTTACATTCCTACATGGGAAATTGATACTAAGAATTCATAAGAACTTTTTCATTTTTAAAGGAATATCATTCATTTCATTTTATTTATTTATTTTTATTAATTTTTATAATTATAATATTTTCTTTGACAGTACATTTTCATAGGTAATTTTTTTTTTTTACAACATTATCCGTTGTACTCCCTTCTGTTCCAAATTTTTCCCCTCCTTCCCTCCACCCCCTCCCCTAGATGGCAGGCATTCCCATACATATTAAATATTTTATAGTATATGCTTGGTACAATATATATGTGCAGAATTGAATTTTGTTGTTGTTGTTTCAAAGGAAGAATTGTATTCGGAAGCTAAAAATAATCTGGGAAGAAAAACAAAACAAAACAGTGCTCACAGTTTATACTCATTTCCCAGTGTTCCTTTTCTGGATGTAGCTGATTCTGTCCATCATTGATCAATTGGAATTGGATTAGCTCTTCTCTATGGTGAAGATATCCACTTCCATCAGAATACATCCTCATACAGTATCATTGTTGAAGTGTATAATGATCTCCTGGTTCTGCTTATTTCACTCAGCATCAGTTGATGTAAGTCTCTCCAAGCCTCTCTGTATTCCTCCTGTTGGTCATTTCTTACAGAACAATAATATTCCATAACATTCATATACCATAATTTATCCAACCATTCTCCAATTGATGGACATCCATTCATTTTCCAGTTTCTGGCCACTATGAAAAGGGCTGCCACAAACATTTTGGCAGATACAGGTCCCTTTCCCTTCTTTAGTATTTCCTTAGGATATAAGCCCAGGAGTAGCACTGCTGTGTCAAAGGGTATGCACATTTTGATAACTTTTTGGGCATAATTCCAGATTGCTCTCCAGAATGGTTGGATTCTTTCACAATTCCACCAACAATGTATCCCAGTTTTCCCACATCCCCTCCAACATTCATCGTTATTTGTTCCTGTCATCTTAGCCAATCTCATTCATTTCATTTTAAAAGGAGTATCTGTAAACAGAGTTCAATATAAAGAGATGGTATTAAAAAAACAAAGATAAGAGGTTGAGAAGAATGGAATAAATTATCTCACATAAAAGAGGTAAAATAAGCTTTTATAGTGAAGGAGAAGAGGGAGATAAGGGATACTGAGTGAACTTGATTCTCATCAGAACTGGCTCAAAGAGGAAATAATATATACACTCAATTGGATATGGAAATCTATCTTACCCACCAGGTAGGAGGGGAAAAGATAAGAAAAAGGGTAGGGGGACAGGTAGGTGGCACAGTGGATAGAGCACCAGCTTTGAAGTGAGGAGGACCTGAGTTCAAATCTGGTCTCAGACAGTTAACACTTCCTAGCTGTGTGCCCTGGGCAAGTCACTTAACCCCAATTGCCTCAGCAAAAAAACCCAAAAAAACAAAAAGGGGGTAGGGGAAGAGAAAGGACAGATTGGGAGAGGGATTAGTCAGAAGCAAAACATTTTTGAGTAATGACAGAGTAAAAGTAGAGCAAAATGGAAGAAATAGGATAAGGAGAAATACAGTTAGCAGTAGTAACTGTGGGGAAAAAAATTAAAGAAAGTTTCTCTGATAAAGGTCTCATGCCATGAACTGAGTCAGTTTTATAAAAATAAAAGCCATTCCCCAATTAATATATGATCAGAAGATATGAACAGTTTTCAGATGAAGTAATCAGTGCTAGCTATGGCCATATGAAAAAACTGTTTTAACTCACTATTGATTGGAGAAATGCAAATGAAAACAATTCCAAGGTCCTGCCTCATACCTATTAAATTAGCTAATAGTACAAAAAAGGAAAATGATAAATGGTGGAGGGAATGTGGGGAAAATGAAACATTAATGCACTCTTGGTGAAATTATGAACTGATTAAACAATTCTGTAAAGCAATTTGGAACTATGGCCAAAGGGCTATAAAATCATGCATATGCTTTGACCTAATAATAGCACTACTAAGTCTGTACCCCACAAAAGATAAAAAACTAAAAAGGAAAAGGACTTATGATAGTTTTTTTCCTAGTGGCAAAGAATTGAAAATTGAGAGTATATCCAAAAGTTGGGGAACGATTGAACAAACTGTGTTCTGTGATTTTGATAGAATACCATTGTGCTATAAAAAATGATGAGGATGCTCTCAGAAAAATCTGGAAAGAGTTCCATGAGCTGATGCAAAGTGAAATTACTGTGTACAAAGTAACCAATGTTGTAAGATGATTTCTGGGTTGAACTTGGCCATTTTCAGCAAAACGGTGATCCAAAACAACTCTGATGGACTTAAAATGAAAAATGTTATCCATCCCCAGAGAAAGAGTTAATGGTTTCTGAATACAGATTGAAGTATACTTTTTTTACCTTCTTTTTCTTGAGTGTTTTTTTTTTTTTAAATTTTTGGCCTGTATTTACTTTTACAACATAACTAATACGGAAATGTTTTGCATAACTACATATGTAGTGTATAATTTGTTTCAAATTGCTTGCCTTTGAAATGGGGGTTCAAGGGAAAGAATTTGGAACTCAGAGAGTTTTAAAAACAAACATTAAAAATTGTTTTTCATTTTAACTAGAGAAAAATAAAATACTAAATGTATTCAGAAAAATTGGTAATGCCTTTTCAGAACCATTAAAAAAAAGTTTCAGCTTGGATCTAATGTATCAAGGAGTCTTGTGGGAATGCAAGGAACTTTAATAGGGATCATTTCCATCCACCAAATCTTATAGGAGTAAATTTACAACTATTGGGAATCAGCTAGAAAGAATGGACTAGTGGTAAATTCATACTGTTTCTCAATGCCAGAATGGAGTAGTACTTCATTTAGCATCAGTTCATGTAAATCTCTCCAGACCTCTCTAAAATCCTGCTGATCATTTCTTAGAGAACAATAATATTCCATAACATTCATATACCATAACTTATTCAGCCATTCTCCAACTGATGGGCATCCACTCAGTTTCTAGTTTCTTGCCACTACAAAAAGGACTGTCACAAACATGTTTGCACATCTTTAGGATATAATCCCAGTAGAAACACTGCTGGACCAAAGGGTATGCACAGTTTGATAGTCCTTTGGGCATAGTTCCAAATTACTCTCCAGAATGATTGCTTCAGTTCACAACTCCATCAGCAAAGTACTTAGGGGACTCATAATTTTTTTAGGCATGTATGCAAATGCTTTTTAAAAAATGTTTTGGATTATACTTTTTTCTTTGTTATAAATACTGACTATGAATTTCCTTCTTCCCATGTTCCAAAGCTCCTGCTCAAGTGATTGTATATGCTCTAGTCATTCATACTTTACCTTTCTTCTGCTAATGGTAAGGCTCTTTGGAGAAGTCTTCTATATTCCAATGCCATGAGAAATACCATCCCTTCAGGGATTAAAAAAACAGGGTGAATGAGGACTTTAGTCTTAGTTCCTTTAACTGTTTCACTGTAATTGTTAGTTTCCTTCAGAATTCAATTCAAGCATCCATATTAAGACTGCTGATCTCAGATCAGCTGTTAGTGCCTTCTCCACTAAAACTGCCTTGTAATGTACTTTGTTTATGTTTAATTATGCATATCTTGTTTCCCTTGTTAAGCTTTTTTAATATACTTGAGGGAAGAAACTATTTCATTTTTAACTTTGTATCAGAATGATGGGTATATAATTGTTGCTTAAAAATTTTCTTGTGGATTGACCTCAGGAGTGAATAGTGTTAAAGGGCCCTTGAACTTGTCCTTTTGAGTTGCTACATTTTTCAGAAACACTGGACTCAGAGTATGCAAGAGACCTTAAATGTGTTAAGAATGATGTTGCCTTTTACCTCACCTCAGGTTGATGTGACTTGTGTCCCAAGCTGAAATTGGGTGGGCATTTGAGATCCTCCTATACAAGCAGACCATCATATCTTTATAGACTAGCAATGAAAAAGAATGCTGTTTTTGTCATCTTATTTTTTCATGATTTGTCCTATTCTGCCACTCTCATTTAGGTGGAGATTTCTGTTTCTCCTCTTTTCTTTGTTGCAATTTCATAAACATAAAAGCTTCTGTTTGGGTTGTGAACTTTTTGTGCATGTTTAGGGTACCATAGACATGTTCATTTCTCTTGTACTAAACCTAATTTTTCATGTAACTTGTGAAATGTTTGCCTATTGTCAATAGGAAGGACTTAAACTAAATTTGGGCTGATCTCTCTCCCTTTTCTTTCTTTCACTCCTTTCTTAGTGAAGGAAAGATGGAGAGAGTAAAGATCAGATTATCTCTTCAACTCATTCCTCCTCATATTCTACTGTCCTTATGTTCCCTGTATTTCATGGCCCTTCTCCATAGGTAAATAATTAAGGAGGCAGGGGCACACTAGGTAGATGTATTTGAATGTTTCAAGTTGTTTAATTTCTTTTTTTCTTTATATTTAGATATGCAGCCATTATCTCCAATATCTGTTCATGAGCGTTACAGTTCTCCAACTGCAGGAAGTGCTAAGAGAAGACTTTTTGGAGAAGATACTTCCTCAAAAATGTTTGTGGACAAAACCACAACAGAAGGAACCAAGTTAAAAATTGCTCCATCTTCAAGCATTATTGCTGAAAATGTATCTGTTTTACCTGGACAGAATCTTCTAACTATGACATCAGCTGCAGTAACAGGAACAACGGGACAAAAAGTTACAGTTCCATTGCATGGTAAAAACCTTTTTAAGTTTATTTACATTGAAGTAAGAATATGAAAAATGAGTGGTCCACTCAGCTCAGTTTAATGTTCTAACATTGGTACCAAAAATACATTGTGAAAGCCAGTTATTGACTGTATATTCACAGGTAGGTTATTTTACTTTCTTAGTCCTTGGTTTTCTTGAAAAAGCTGGTAGGATTGTACTTAATGGCTTCCAGAGCTCTTTTCAATATGAAACTTTATAACCCTAAATTGGAACATGCTAATATTGTTGAAATTAATTAGTATTATTAAAATTATTCTCTTGAATGTCTCCAAGGTTTTTGAAGCTGGAAGGGACCTTATTTTACGTATTAGAATTTTTTTTTTCCTATTGCTTGCAAAATTTTCTCTTTGATCTGGGGATTTCAAAATTTGGCAATAATATTCCTGTGTGTTTCTCTGTGAGGTGGCGATCATTGGATTTTTTCTATTTCTACTTTCCCTTATGTTCTATTACTCCAGGACAATTTTCTTGGATTATTTCCTGCATTATTGTGTCATCTTCTCTTTTTGGTCCCAATTTTCTGGCAGTCCAATTATTCTTATTTTTCTCTTCTTAATCTGTTCTCCAGATCTGTTATTCTTCTTATGTTTCACATTCTGTTTTATTTTCTCATTCTTTATAATCTGTTTTATTTCTTGGTCTCTCATAGCTTCACTGGCTTCCTCTTGCCCAATTCTAGTTTTCAAAGAATAATATATTAATATATATATTTATTTTGCTTTTCTTTTCTTTTTTTTTTTTTTAACATGATATATGCATGGATAATTTTTCAGCATTGACAATTGCAAAACCTTTGGCTCCAATTTTCCCCCTCTTTTCCTCCCCCTCCCCCAGATGGCAGATTGACCAATATATGTTAAATATGTTAAAATATAAGTTAGATGCAATATATGTACACATGTCCATACAGTTATTTTACTATACAAAAAGAATTGGACTTTGAAATAGTGTACAATTAACCTGTGAAGGAAATCAAAAATGCAGGCAGACAAAAATAGAGGGATTGGGGTTTCTATGAAGTGGTTCATACTCATTTCCCAGAGTTCTTTCACTGGGTGTAGCTGGTTCAGTTCATTACTGCTCTATTGGAACTGATTTGGTTCATGTCATTACTGAAGAGAGCCACGTCCATCAGAATTGATCATCATATAGTATTGTAGTTCAAGTATATAATGATCTCCTGGTCCTGCTCATTTCACTCAGTATCAGTTCATGTAAGTCTCTTCAGGCCTTTCTGAAATCATCCTGTTGGTCATTTCTTACAGAACAATATTATTCCATAATATTCATATATCACAATTTATTCAGCCATTCTCCAGTTGATGGACATCCACTCAGTTTCCAGTTTCTGGCCACTACAAAGAGAGCTGCCGTAAACATTCTTGCACATACAGGTCCCTTTCCCTTCTTTAAGATTTCTTTGGGATATAAGCCCAGTAGTAACACTGCTGTATCACAGGATATGTACAGTTTGATAACTCTATAAGTATAGTTCCAAATCGTTCTCCAGAATGGCTGGATGTATTCACAATTCCACCAACAATGTATCAGTGGCCCAGTTTTCCCACATCCCCTCCAACATTCTCCATTATCTTTCCCTGTCATTTTAGCCAATCTGACAGGTATGTAGTGGTATCTCAGAGTTGTCTTAATTTGCATTTCTCTGATTAATAATAACTTGGAGCATCTTTTCATATGGCTAGAAATAGTTTCAATTTCTTCATCTGAAAATTGTCTGTTCATATCCTTTGACCATTTATCAATTAGAGAATGGTTGATTTCTTATATATTAGAGTCAATTCTCTATATATTTTGGAAATGAGGCCTTTATCAAAACCTTTGAATGTAAAAATATTTTCCCTGTTTATTGTTTCTCTTCTAATCTTGTCTGTATTAGTTTTGTTTGTACAAAAACTTTTCAATGTGATATAATCCAAATTTTCTATTTTGTGATCAATAATGTTCTCTAGTTCTTCTTTGATCATAAATTCCTTCCTCTTCCACAGGTCTGAGAGATAAACTATCCTATGTTCTAATTTATTTAGAATCTCATTCTTTATGCCTAGGTCATGAACCCATTTTGACCTTATCTTGGTGTATGGTGTTAAATGTGGGTCAATGCCTAATTTCTGTCATATATAATTTCCAATTTTCCCAGCAGTTTTTATCAAATAGTGAGTTCTTATCCCAAAAGCTGGGGTCTTTGGCTTTATCAAACACTAGATTATTAAAGTTATTGACTATTTTGTCCTCAAAGAATTATTTTCATCTTTGAGACTCTGTACTTCCTTTTCTAATTGGTTAGCTCTTTCTTCATAATCTTCTAGTGTAGGGGGCAGCTAGGTGGGGCAGTGAATAGAGCACCAGCCCTGAATTCAGGAGGACCCGAGTTGAAATCTGGTCTCACACTTAACACTTCCTAGCTGTGTGATCCTGGGCAAGTCACTTAACCCCAGCCTCAGGGGGGGAAAAAATTCCATAATCTAGTTTATCTTGGATGGGTTTTGTTTTTGTTTTTGTTCTTTAGTTTTCCCTTAGTGTTTCTCATTTGACTTTTAAATTCTTTTTTGAGTTCTATAAATTCTGTCTGGATTGGGAACCATTTCACTGTACTCTTTGGGGTAGAATCTTTTTTTTTTTTTTTTTTTTTTTTTTTACTAAAGTATCTTCCTCTGAAGATGAACCCTGGTCTTCCCTGTTCCCATAATATATTTCAATGGTGGGGTTCTTTCTTCTTCGCTAATTCATTTTTTTAAAAAATAAGAGGTTTTAGTGGGAACACTTCTAATTGTGGGGTGGGAGATAGTGCCTCAAACTTCCCTTCAGCTCTTCCCTCTGACCAGGAACCCCAAACCAAGAACTCCACCCTCCTACAAGCACCAATTAGGCCTGGTGTTACCAATCAGCTGAGCTTCACTTTTCTTCCGGAGCCTGACTCCACTACTGGTGTAGAGTTTCTGAGTGAAAGTTTCTGCAATTTAGTTCCTGCTTAAGGCTCCCCACTCTAGGACTCCCCACTTGGAGTTTCTGTGGAACTAACCCCGAGGTATTTGCATATCTGATTGGTTAATCCCCAGCCTGGGGTCTGTCTTCAGATCTTTTCTGATTGTGTTTCGAGGACCTCTGTTCTATCCCAAGTCTTCTTGATTTTTCACCAGTCTGTGTTCATCAGTCTGTGTTCATTCTGAGGCACAAACTTGTTCTATTTTTGGCCATCTTCTGAGAATCCTCCCTTCCCCCCCATATCTTTTTTCACAAAAGAGTCGGCAGAGGTTCTGTGAGGTTATTGGTAGATTTAACTGTGCTCACATAAACTGTGAAGAACAGAGCTTGGATAAATCCAAGCTCCTCAGACTCCAGAGCAAATATTCCCCCCACAATTAAGAGGCATGTACTATCTGGTTTTCTATTAGGGAAAAAGTAGATTGTGAAAAAAATGTTTTTGTCTTCTATGATATTAACCCTAAAAGATTCTATAAATTTGCTTCTTATTTTTTCTTAGTTGAGCATTCTGAGTAGTTTTAGCAAAACATTCTCCTTCATCTTAAAATGAGAATATTCATCAAGATTTTTAATGTAATATATTTTAGTCAATATATACCGTATGTGTACACACTTATATAGTATACTCAGGACTATAACCTGTTTTATTAAGAAATAAAAAACGTGAGGAAAAAAAGTATCACCTTTTTAACTATATCCATAAAATTTTAAAGGCAAGGGATTCTAGGGAATGATAGGAGTATCAGGAATCATTATTTATACCCCTTATTTTGTTGTGCCACAGTTCTCTTTTATTGTCCTGCCTCAATTTCCCTAATGGACCTGTCTCAATCCCCTTAGTTGCAAACCCCCCTTTTGGATCATTAAGACTGATATAACTCAGGGCTATTTACTCTAAATTTGTAAATTGTCAATGTGTAAACTCAAGATAAGGGAGAGTCCAGATTTTCTGGCTCTAAGCTGGATACCTCTTTAACTCCCAGTTTGTTAGAATTTATGGTTCTATTCTCCCTGTACACCCCCCCCCCCCAATCTGTCAGAACCAGATAGATGGTTCTTGCCTGGAGATTCCTGCTCACCAGAGTTTGGACTCCACCTCCCTGCCTTTGTTTAGCTACTGTGTATAAATATGTCATTGAGAATATGTCACATTCTCTGCTGGATGCTTTGGACTTCAGCCCTGAGGGCATCATGCCCCCAGTACAATCTCTCCCTCTCAGAAATCCAAATAAAACATTAAAAACTCTAATCTCTATCTTGCCTCAGTTCCTCCAGCATTACAATTTTTTCACTCCCACCCTTTCATTAGGCACATCTCTTGTCCATAACCTTATCTGGAAGGTACCCACAATCATTGTAGCTTGATCATATTCTTCTTTGGGTTATTGATGCCTTACCAAGTAAAAAAAGACCTGATTCAGCTTGAAGATGGAAGTATAGCTTTTGTTATCAAGCATAAAAAAGAAAAAGTTTAAGAAAAACTGTTAGTCTTGTGTCTCTTTAGCCTAAAAACATTGTTAAATATAGATTCCCTTTACTCATGGTCTGAGAGGCCAGGTGGCTCATAGATTGATACTTCTTTAGCTTACCAATTATAAGCTTCAAGTTCATATAGTTTAGTAGAAGGTAAAATCCAGTTGGTGCTAGAATTACAGAAATAAACCTTGCAATAACAACAGACTTGTGATGAAAAGAGCTATCTGTATCCAGAGAACTATGGAGATTGAATGTGGATCAAAGTTTAATATTTTCACCCTTTTTTTGTTGTAGTAGTTGCTTGTTTGCTTAATTTTTTTCTTTCTTGTGTTTTTTATCTACCTTTTGATCTTTCTTGAGCATCATGATGAATTTTCGAATTGTACAAGTTTAACCTATATTGGATTGCTTGCTATCTAAGGGAGGGAATAGGGAGGAGGGAGGGAAAATAATTTGGAACACAAGGTTTTGCAAGAGTGAATGTTGAAAACTATCTTTGCATGTATTTGAAAAAATAAAAAACTATTATTAAAAGAAGAAAAAGAAGCAAGTCTTGGCTACCAATACAAAGGGAGCAAAAAAAAAAAAAAAAAAAAAAAAAAGAACTGAAGAACTTAGCTTGTTTGCAGGAATCTCACACTATTTAATTGGCACAACACACCAGCAGGCTGGAAGGAAGAGTTTGTATTAATTATAAAGGAATAAAGGAATTCATTAAAAGTGTTTGTAAAATATGTGAGGAACATCTGAAAATAATGAATCCCAATAGTCTTTCCATCACATTTGAAATCTTTTAGTTCTTTGATTTCATGGATGATCTGTAGGTCATTAGCTGCATTGTTTACTAAGCTTTCATTAAGATAGATTTGCTCCACCACAAAGATTTATGGGCAGCTGGGTGGTACAGTAGTTTTCCTTTAAGTTTGACATTACTGCTGTTCGGAACTGATACTTGTTAATATATAATTTTAAGGTCACAGTTTTATCTTGATCTGTTATTGTCTTTAATCTGTATGTGTGTATCTTCCGAAATACCTGAATGATATAGGTAGACGAGAACTTCAAAATAATTTATATTGTCTTCACCTTTTCCATAAATTTTTTGTAAGGTAGATAATATTTCTTGGAGTATATTTTCAAATTGATAATATCCCATTGATCACATGAAGTCATTCTTTTTTATCTTGCAATGAAAATGAGATGAGATGAGCTGTTTCAGGAGATATTCAGGTGGAGGTTATATAACAATTTATTGTTGATTTTGTGAAAATTATTATTTCTTCCCTTCATTTGGGAATGGACTAGATCTCCCAAGTCCCTTCCATCTTGATAATTCTGTGAGGAAATCACGGTGCTCCTTACTATTTCTACAGGCCACAAGTTGATCAAGTTTACTCAGTAAATAGCATGGTATGGTAGATGCAGCACCTGAATGATAATCTGAAAATTTTTTACAGAATAATTGTTAAATTGTTTTATAGCTTTGTCACTAATTAGCTTTGTGACACTAAATAAGTCACTTATTTTTCCTGCATATCATTTTTCATGTATGTATGTTATTACATATATAGTTTATTTCCAAAATTGAGAACTTGTCCTTTTGTTTTCTAGGTATTGCTACTGATGCAGGAGGGATCACAGTAATACCTATGCCTGTGAATTCAAGTGAGCAAACTAGTGTGGACAGCCCTGTGCAAATACCGATTACTGCTCAGTCATTAAGTTGTACTTCTCCAAAACAGACCCATGCAACAAAATCTCTAGAAATGCAGCAGGCAGGAGTAAGCCGACCAAAAAGAACTGGATCCCTGGCATTGTTTTATAGGAAGGTAAATGTTTCCCAAACACATTCAAAGAACTAATTCAGTACATTTGGAGAGAATAAGAACTCATAGAATAAATAAGTATGGCAGACCCAAAATAAATTCCTAATGAATCATGGTTCAACCTCTGTAATTCTCAAGTAGTCATTCCCTTAATTGACTTCTTTTGGTTTATTATTTTTACTTAACCATAAAAGGCTGCCTTTATCATTTGCTATGAGTGTGGCCATATTAAGCAGCTTATATGGGTTTTTAGCCAAAAAAAATATTTTTGTGTAGTATTCTAGAGCTGAAGGGGACCTTAAGTAGTTGTTTAATCCATCTCTCAACTAGATGAGTTCCCTATTCTTAAAACTTTCAAGGGACCATTTCCCTTTGGCAATCTGTTTCAGCACTTAATCACAGCTCTTAAAAATTTCCTTTATCGTTTATCTCAGTACATTACAGTTTAACTCCTAAAGTTTGCTACTCTAAGTAAGGGTCAGCTGATAAACATCTTAATCATTTAAAGAGTATTGTCTTTAGCTTCTCCACATCAAATAAAGTAAATTTTTTTTTTAATCCTCCTTTATCTAACATTTTCTTCTTCTTCCTTTTTTTTTTTTTTTTTTTTTTTTTTTTTTTTAGTGTTATTATTTTTGTTCTGTATTTCAAAAGTTGGGGCCATCCAAACCAGATAACAATGTTTGAATTACTTAGTTCTTAGAGTTAATATGAGTAAATTACTTTCTATATATTGAATTCTTGTCATAATTACATGTCATCCTTTTTCAGAATGACACTTCATTATTTTAAGTATCTTTAATTTTATAATATTCTGAGTGTAATCAGACATTTTGACCCTTTTCATCTTATGTGGATGCTCACATTGCCCTGCACATATTTGTTAACTATATGTGTTCAAGAATCACTTAACTTAAGGAGGTGAATAGAATTTTTTAAAAATTAAGTAGGTTAGATCTTTGGAGAAAATTGAATGGAGATAGAAAGGAATATACCTTTTTCTCGGTGATACATAGTACCTACATAAAAATTAACCACATATTAGGGCATAAAAAAAAAATCACTTAACTTGAATATTCAGTAATTGAAATGATGAATTATGGCCCTTTATCTTTTGGGTAAACAAGACTATGGCTATGGAATGTATCAGACTTGCTTATTATGTTGTGTAGTGCATAACCAATTTTTTTGTTTCAAAAGAAAACATTGCAATAGAAGATTGAGATGTTATTTGCAGAAATGAATATCATATTTAAAAAAAACATCAATAACACTTATTTTTAGAAAAAAAGAGATTTGCTTGGATTTGTGCTTAATATATTTTGCCTTATTTCATCTTAGGTCTATCATTTGGCAAGTGTACGTTTACGTGATTTGTGCTTAAAACTAGACATTTCCAATGATTTGAGAAGGAAGATATGGACATGTTTTGAGTTCACATTAGTGCATTGCTTTGATCTAATGAAAGACAGACATTTGGATCAGCTTCTCCTGTGTGCTTTTTACATTATGGCAAAGGTAATATATTGGTTTGGAAAAGTAGTTTTTATCCATATTGACTTCACTTTAGGTATCACTTTAATCTATAAAACTTGATCCTGCATTAGTTGTTCTCTTAATAGACTAAATGATTCTCATCTTTGTTGGGAAAGTAGTGAATATAATTTATTGCTATCTTTATTTCCCTTGTTCTATTCAAGAATCCAGAAGTATCATTTTCTCCACATAGTTAGAATAGCCACTCTTGTGGAAGGGAAAGAGGGAGGTGAGAGAAAAAAACAAAGGCTTGTTAATTAAAAGATTTTTAATTGGGGCCAGCTAGGTGACGCAGTGGATAGAGCACCAGCCCTGAATTCAGGAGGACCCGAGTTCAAATCTGGTCTCAGACACTTAACACTTCCTAGCTGTGTGACCCTGGGCAAGTCACTTAACCCCAGCCCAGGGGGAATTTAATTAAAAAAATTTTTTAACCTAGTTACATATCTGGGTTATAGTAATAATAGTAATCTAATTTTCTATCCATTTCACACCTTTGAATGAATTACTGTTCTTCCTGATGTTAACATGTTATTCTCTTTTTTGTGCAAAGTGGCCTTAGCCTTCTAATTAGTAGCTACAAAGGTTAACCCCTATAAAATGTGACTATAACTTAAAATGATATTTCATTGTTGCCATGGTTGGTTGAAATGAAATAAATTTGTAGAGTGAAATAGATTTATAGGAATTGAACTTTTCTCATATGTTTTAGTAAAATATTCATTATGGCATTCTATTGTAAACTTTTTTAGTGTAATGACCACTGTCAGTCACCCACACTGTCTAATTCACTGCATAGTAGGCATCCATGTGGACTGATTAAATTATTCTTGTTATCTAGAAAATAAATCAATATACACATAAAAGCACTTCTAACTGTTCATGAAGGAAAATAACTTTAATGATATTTTCCAGTGTTATTGAAGGGAAGGGTAATTTGAGTATGCATTATAAAACCTCATTATATAGAAAGGATTTATTTTCTGAACATCAGTCTGTTTTTCTCCCTTTGAGCCAGCTATTCCTTTTTCTTTTATAAGCATTGAAACACTTACAGTTGCTGTTCTATATGCATCAAAATATCAGTAGGCTATTTGAACTTATAGATGCTAAATCCTGATATAGAAAATATTGTTTAAACACTGAGATATAGTCTAAGTTTTGATGTATACTTAGTTTATTTTTTTTTAAGTGCTTAAAATTGATAGAACAAAAACTTAAACAGTAGAGTTATCACCAGAGGCCTTGTGTTCTTTCAAATCCATGAAGACTTTTATTCATTCAAGGGATAGTAAATTTACCTCTGCTTTGTTGGTGGTGGTGGTCCATATAGATTTCAAGATTAAATTGTTCATTGTTCTTAAAGTTAAAGCTTTTATGGATGATTAGTTTAAATACTTATTTAGTTTTTAGTCATACTCATTTTTTCAATAATTGTTGAGAAATGTAATTTTGTTTTTCTTAGGTAACAAAAGAAGAAAGAACTTTTCAAGACATAATGAAAAGTTATAGGAATCAGCCCCAAGCAAATAGTCATGTGAGTAAAAACACTGTTTTCGTTTTCTTTTTTGACAAGAAATGTACTAGCTTTTTCTTAAATGGATTTCCTGGGGCAACTAGATGGTGCAGTGGGATAGAGTACCAGCCCTGAAGTGAGAAGAACCTGAGTTCAGTGTTGTTGTGACCCTAGCCAACTCACTTAACCCAATTGACTCACCAAAAAAACCCAAAAGTCTCATTAAAAAATTTCTCCTGGCACTTAACAAAAGACATAATTCTATTTATACATGGCAATGTACTTTAGTTTATTGGATTTTTAAATTGGATTTATTTGGTTTATTGGGTAATATTAAATTGAAGAGACAAAATATTGTAATGAAAGGATAGCTACAGTTCGAAGCAAGAAACCAGAAAATCTGTTCCTATAGTTCTGTCCCATTTATAAGTGAGGGTTTATATCTGTAAGGTTTTAGAAAGTTACTAAAATGTCTTGATATTAGTCAGAGTTTTCAGACATTAGAATTAATCTCTTTCAACCTGCTCATTTTATAGAAGTGACTCATCCTACATCAAGCAGCTAGCTATAGTGACACTACAATTCAAGTTTTTTGACTTCCATTCTGATGCTTTTTATTAGTGCTAAAGTGTTGAAAACTTTCAAATTGAGTGACAATTTGATAGTGATATTAACATAAATTAAACTTTCTTACCCTTCACTTTAGAGTCCTGTTGTTTGGCTAGTCAAGATGGAAACTAAACATTTCTTGAAATGTTATATTGGAAGATGTGATATATTATATAAAACTTTTTGCTCAAATAAACATAAAATTTTTTTAAGTTATAATTTTTTAAAATATCCAATATGAAAATGATCTTGCTTCTTATCAGAGAGAGATTTATTTTGACACTTTGTTTGAAATTCTTTATCACTCTCAATATGATCTCATGTGATTCAGAGACAGAAAGGTATTTCATTCAGGCTTCATATTCAAAGACAGAGGCTCCCACCAAGAATTCCTTCTCAGCTAACCCAAATCAACAAAATCTTCAGTAACAACCAAAAAAATTAACATAATTACACAATACTCTTCATACAAATAAAGACAGATTTTTCCAATCTAAACAACTGGAGAAATATTGCTTTTGGGTAGTCAGAAAAATAATAAAAATGACAATTCTGCCTAAATTAATTTACTTAGTGCTATAACAATCAGACTACTGAAAAATTATTTTATAGAGCTAGAAAAAAATAATAAGAAAATTTATCTCAATAAACAAAAGGTTAAGAATATTAAAGGAATTGTCATTTTAAAATATTAAGGAAACATTTTAGGCCGTATTACAAAGGGGTTATGATGAAAACAATCTAGTACTAAGAAGTAGAGTGGATTAATGGAATAGATTAGATATACAATAAACAGTACTGATGTTTGATAAAACCAAAAATCCAAACTTTTGAGACAAGAACTTTTTTTAACAAAAATTGTTGAGAAAACCAGAAAGTGATTGGGCAGAAACTTTAAGTATATAGACTAACATCTCACACTGTATACCAAAATAACCTCAAAATGAATATATGATTTAGACATAAAGGGTGATGTCATAAGCAAATTAGGGGAGTATGGAAACTTTTCCTGTTAGATCCATGGATAAAGAAAGAAGTTATGACTAAATAAGAGACAGGAAAGTTCATGAGAAGTAAAATGGGTAAGTTTGATTACATTAAATTGGAGTTTTGCTTAAATAAAAACCAATGCATTCAAGATGAGAAGGAAAGCAGGAAACTGAAGGAGTAGAAATTTTACAGAAAGTTTCTCTGAGAAAGGCCTTACTTCTCAAATACATAGAGAATTGAGATGAATTTGTAAAAATAAAAGTCATTCCTTAGTTGATAAATTGTCAAAGGATATAAATAGGTAATTTTTAGAAGAAGAAATCAAAGTTCTCTCTAGTCATATCAAAAAATGCTCCAAGCCACTATTGATCAGAGAAATGCAAATTAAAGCAAGTCTAGTGTACCACCTCATACCTTTTAGATTGGCCAACATGGCAGAAAAGTAAAATGACAAATGTTGGAGGAAATGGTGGAATTGTGAATTGGTCTAATTCTTTTTTTTTTTTTTTTTTTTTTTTTTGCTGAGGCAATTGGGGTTAAGTGACTTGCCCAGAGTTACACAGCTAGGAAGTGTTAAGTGTTTGAGACCAGATTTGAACTCAGGTCATCCTGACTGATGCTCTATCCACTGTGCCTAGCTGCCTGAATTGATCTAATTCTGTAGTGCAATTTAGAACTATGCTCAAAGGCTATAAAACTCTGCATACTCTTTGACCCAGCAATACCATTACTAGAGCTGTATCCCAAAGATAAGGAAAAAGATGTAGTTTGTATAAAAATATTTATATCAATTCTTCATGTGGTACGAGGAATTGGTAATTGAGGAGATACCCATCAGTTGGGAAATGGCTGAACAAGTTGTGGTGTATGACTGTGATGGAATATTGTTGTGCTATTAGAAATAATAGTTTTAGAAAAATGTGGGAAGATTTTTATATAAACTGATGCAAAATGAAGTGAGTAAAACCAGGAGAGCACTGTCTACTATAACAGCAATATTATACAATGATCAACTATTAATCATTCCAAAGGATTTACGATGAAAAATACTATCTACCTCCAGTGAGAGAATTGGTGTGAGAGCTTATTGAAGCATGATTTTTTTCCACTTTATTTTTCTTGCTTTTTCTTTATACTGTGATTAATATGGAAAGGTTTTATAGGATTTCACATGTATAATTGATAACACATTTCTTTCTCAATGGGGAAGAAAGAGAATTTGGAATTCAAAACGTTTTTAAAGAGTTAAAATAATAATGAATTTTATTTTACAAAACATTAAAACACTATTCTAAAGCACATCTGTACTTTGTCAAAGTCATTCAGTGACTGGTTGATTTTGTGTCATCCAATCTCTTTTTTATGTATATATACTTTAAAAGTTTTTTTTAACATGTAAATCATTGTCTATGTTTTTCTCATTCTGCTTCTTTTTGTATTAATATGTCTTTCCATATTTTTTGTCTTTATTTGCTATTTTAAATATTTGGTATTTGATTGCTATTCTTCCAGCTTGTTTATCTATTTCCTAGTTGGATATGCCTCATCTTAGGTTTTAAAGAATTAGACTATAACTTTTTTCTAGCAATATTGTTCAAACGTATCTTTGAAAAGAAAAGAAGGAAAATCATTGTATCAATATTATATTGAATATTTTGAAATATTCAGTAAATTCCTCTTGATTAGTTATTTTGCCTTCTTCATTTTGGTGTTTGGTAAGCTATATCAGTTTTTGTAACTGCAGTAATCTTTTTTCTCCTTTCAATTACAGGTTTATAGAAGTGTTCTGTTGAAAAGAATTCCAAGAGAAGTTGGCCCATATGATAAAAATGTAAAAGATACTGAAATGATGGATTGTGGTAAGTAATCAAATTTGATTGGCTATTCTCTAATGTACGGGAGTACACATTGCTGGTTACCAAAAGATTTAAGGATATCTGGGATAGATGAGAATTAAAAGTACTGTGGATATGCTATATACTAGTCGAAAGGTTTCTATTTTTCATCATTGTTGTACACACACATTCATCCCTCTAGTTATGGGTTATAGATAAGTTTAGGATAGCCAACTCCTCCAAGCTGACTTGAAACAAAGCAATGAAATTTCAACCATTGATGATATGTGGTTGGCTTCTGTACTTGTGATTTACCTCCTTTCCAGTCATACTGAATTTGTAAAATATTACAGAAAGATACTGTTATGTAGGTATATTAGCTATATAAGACTTTGGGTATACACATTATGAGAAAAATAAAATAAGTGTTAATAAGTAATTTTTTTTTTAAAAATTTATGAAAATGTTACTCATATTACTTTTTCTCTTAGACTGCTTAATATGATAATGTCTACTCCAGACTTCTATTTCAAGCTTACAACTTTTGATTTCTCCTTTTCCCTTTGTAATTATACTTCAGTTGCTTTAAAGCTCCTAATATATATTGAATGTCCAATGTAAAGCCTTATGTGTCTTTTTAAAATTGTTGCAAAAATGTTATTTGATGTTGCCAACTTTTGCACAAAAGCAGACTGGTTATAACACATATCCTTTTCAATAGATTTAGATTGTGCAAAAATACCAGACAGTTCCACAGCAACAATGAAAGAGGAGAGAGGTGATCTTATCAAATTCTACAATGAGGTTTATGTAGGAAGAGTGAAATCATTTGCACTAAAATATTTGTCAAACGAAGATCATGTGGTATGTATGCACAGATTTTCCTATTTCTTACCTGTTGCTTTTCAGTTGCCTTTATCATAGCTGTGAACATTGATTAAACAAAAGAGAAAGTAAATCAAATATATGTTTATATGCATATTGATTGGGGTGGGTGGGGTGGTACAGTGGATAGAATGCCCAGCCTGGAATTGGGGAGACTTATCTTCCTGAATTCAAATTTAGTCTCAGGTACTTACTGTGACTCTGGATAAATCACTTCAGTTTTCCCATCTGTAAAATGAGCTGGAGAAGAAATAACAAACAATTTTCCTATCTTTGCCAAGAAAACACCAAATGGGATTATGAAGAATTGGATTTGACTAAAATGACTGAGCAACAACAATAGATAAATGTATTTGATAATTAGGTTTTGACCTTCCTTAACTGTTCCATTCTTAAAGTCTACAAATGTAAATTGCCTTTTATTAGAGCTGCTCTCAATTCTTGAACTTGGAAACACCAATGTCAACAGCATCTGGGAGTCAGGTCCTGATGAACCTTAAAAGATGCAGATTTATTTGTTAAGGACTGAAGCACTAGTGGTGGTAGAAAGCAGTTTGTTTTTTATTCCAGCTAAGCAAACATTCACAAAAATGAAAAAAAGACAGTCTTAAAAAATTTTTTTAAGCAACTATCTCCAAAATGACATTTTAAAATTTCAGATGGAAGCTCTGCCTCTATCTCCTTTCCCAAACATTAAGCAGCAGCCAGTGTCACCTCGTCGGATCTCTCAACAACACTCTGTTTATGTATCCCCTCACAAGAATGGAGCCTGCCTTACCCCAAGAACAGCTCTCCTCTACAAGTTCAATGGTAGTCCTTCCAAGGTCAGTGCTTAAGTACTTTTAACATAGTTTTCAAAAATTAGTTTTTCTTTTAGCTTTTTCTTTTGTTTTGTTTTTTTACTTTGAACTTTTATTGCAAAGGAAATAAATTTGGGAGTAAAAATTTTAAAAGAACAGTTTTTCTATCCATATCCTCTTCTTTGTGTCTTCATTATTTTAAGTTGAATATTCTCAAGCATTTCACTTAGAATAAATACCAGTTTTCCAAAATATCCCTACAAGTATGAAGAACTCCTTGAGACAGACAAGGTCCCTTTGCTGGTTAACCCACATTGGTTATATATATTTAGAATGCAATGTTAAGACAACAACTAGTTTTAGTTATAAAATATACAGACATGTATATTTTTATATATACATGTATTAGAGTACTTACCTTTCTGTAAATTAAAATTTGAGTGAGTGACCTCAAGATTCCATAATAGGATGAGTTCTTTTGTCTAAAAAATGTGTGTGTGTATGTGTGTGTGTGTGTGTAGTATATATATATATATATATATGTATATATATATATATATATATATATATATATATATATATATATATATATATATATATATATATATATATATATATATATATATATATTTTCGTACATTTAAGTATATGTGTAGATCTGTATGTTTGTGTGTATAAAAGAGGTTTTTGCCTAAAACTTTTCTGATATTTTTGACAGAGTTTGAAAGATATTAACAATATGATTAAACACGGTGAACAAAGAAGCAAGAAAAGAGCTTTAACCATTGATGGTGATACCCAATCATCTACTAAGCGCCTCTGCCAGGAAAATGATGATGTGTTACTGAAACGACTACAAGATGTTGTCAGTGAAAGAGCCAATCATTAACACTCATGTGGTTTCAAGAAAAAAATCAAATTCAGGTCAGTTCTCCATTTTCTAAAAGATAGGCATTCCTTTGGAACATCCAGCTCTGCACCAGTCTCTTGGGATATCTGTACCGAATGGTGTGGAAATAGAATGAGTTCAATACTTTTTATATTTTTATTTTTCCAAGATGTGGCATAAGAAAAAACTGTGCTTATCATTGGATCCTTTAATCTATAATTATATCTTCATTCAAATACTTGATTGGTATTGTCATCACCATATTGAAATTTTCTTTCTTAAGCCACTAAATTTATGTATCAGATGTTCTTTAGGGGGGCATATTACATTCAGGTAAAATTTTATTCACATTCTCATATTTGGGATTAGAGCTAGATGAGCAACAAAGTAAACCTTAAGCCATAAGGATATGCTTTTGGAGGGAAATGTCTTGTGTGCCTTTTTTCATTTGTTATATAGAATCTCTCACTGTTTTTAGGTTAATGAAACAGGGAGAAAATTGATTGTAAAAGTTTTGAGCCAAACTTTTCTAAAATGTGTCTGTATTCTGTTGTAAATGTAAGTAATCTATTTTTTATTATGTTAAGGATACTTTTAGCCAAAGCTTTTATAGATTTCAGTTGTCATTCTAAAACAGGAGTTGGCAACCTCCTCCTCTAGCACTTGTGCCAAGAGATAACAGGCCACAGAGTTACAAACATCTTTAAAAACTGGATCTGATTTCAGAGGCCATGGTCCAACCTATACCTCAGTAGGGATCTCTGCTACATCTCCATCAAGTGGTCATCTAGTCTTCACCAGAAGACCTTCAATGGGGGTGAACCTACTACCTCCTTGAGTAACCCATTCCACTTTGGAATGTTCTCCTAATTGGGAAGTTGAGCAGAAATCTACTTTTGTAAGCATCCATTTGTTGTACCAAGTTCTGCTTTCCGGGCTAACGTAGAACAGGTCCAGTTCCCCTACCACATAATAGCCCATTACTTGATGATCCTGTTCTTACTAAAATTTCTCTTCTTCAGGATAAAAATCCCATTTCCTTTGGAGACCAGTCTCCTCGTTCTAGTCATCTTCTTTTCAACTTGCTCCAGCTTATTATCAGGCATCCCAAAATGTCAAAAGGAAAACGAAATTAGTCTGACCTGACCTCTATTCTCTATGAATTTTGATTATTATTTCCCTTTCTAAATGCTCACATATAATCCTCAAGTTCTAGAATTTTGCTAGAAATTGATTTTTTTTATTAGCTATCATTCAATATATAGTCTGTGTGTGTGAACAAACCATTATTTAACTCTATCCAGAAATTGAAATCTTGTTCCCAGAAAGCAGCTTAAATTAGATAATTTACTTTCAAATCTCAATTTTTCTTTGGAAACTTCTACATTAATAGTAGAGATGAAAATACACGTATCTTTAAAGTTTTTAGTTTCTTGCCAAAGACTTCATAAATATTTATCAATGTTTACTAGATTTCTAGTAAACATTCTAGATCTGTATTAGTACATTTGACACTTCTCAGAACAGTTTGAACATCCTTGAAACTGTTCCCCAGAAAGATACCAAAGCTTTCTGTTGTCTTTGACAGTTTGGTACCCCTCAGCAGGGTGTAACCAGCAACCACAACTTGTCTCATTGCAGACCTTGAATGGATGATATCTTTTCTGATGGGTCTTGAGATCCTTAAGAAATTGTTTTAGTTCCCCAAGTGGGAAGTGCTTTATACCTTCTGCCTTTTGGTACTGGTTAGAGCTTGCCATTTCAAGGTCCCTTCTCAATTTCTCTTTGAAGAACTCCATTCTTTAAAGGGGCACCTTATTCTCAGAGGAATTCTTCTAGCCTGTCATGGCAGCCTGCTACACCTGTTCACTGCTTTAGTGGCTCAGTAAGACTTTGTTAGGCCCATTTCTTCTTAGAAGTGACCTCGAATGGATGGACAATTAGCAGATTCCTCCCAAATCCTAGTATAAATAGCTGTCCTCAGCTGTCTTATGGGAGTCTGAAGCTAAAATACCAGGTAATTATAAACATCTGTCACCCCTTTGCTGCTTTTACAGCACAATCATCCCAAGACCTTGACCTAGCTTGGTCACAATTCTTTTACTTCTGTATCAATGATTATTTTACACCTTGCCAGAAGTTTGCCCCACATTCACACTTGGGTATCTAAAAAAAAAAAAAAAAAAAAAAAAAAAAAAGCCATGGTAAAAAGGGTGTGGTGTACTTACAGTGAAGCACTTTTCCTGTCCTTGGGAGATGGCTACACACTCTTCAAAGAGCAATAAATGCCTTTTAAATGACTTGCCCAAGGTCACACAGCTTTGAACCTCAGTTCTCATAGTCTTTGAATAAGCCTTACTAGTTTTAACTCATCTTTTAAATTGAAATAGGGTTTTAGTTAACATTTATGAAAACATAATTTGTGTAGTATCTGCACCTTTGTAACTGAAGACAGTGTACATACCTTTGTGTAACTTTAGTCATTGCATCCTTTCTACTTTACTGATAAGCATGCAAAAAGACCATGCTTGCACAGAATCTTTTTAGTTTCAAAAATGTTTAGATGAAGTTTATTCTTTTTGTCTTCATTATTATCAATAAACCATTTAAAATTTTTACATTTTGTTTCCAAGAAACTTGCAACTGCAGTGTTCTGAGTTAACAGCTGCGAACATGGGAATGGTGTTTGTGAAGTTATTTGCTCAAGATATGCAGTACTAGAAGGATCTTTGATGGTTACTTCTCTTCCTGTCCCCCCCCACCTTCCTCCCAGCATGATACACCCAATTAGTGCATTCAGTCACCTGTGATAAAGCACAACTTGAGTTAGTATGAACTCTCCACACAGAAATTTGGAGCCATTTGTACATACTTACACAATCCAAGTTTGCTTTCTTTCTCTTAAAGAACAAAGGAACTTACAAGTCGAACTAGGATCTGCAGCCCAGTTTTTCCAAACATTTATTTGAAATGGAAATAAAATCCTACCAGGGCTTGTGCTAGGATGGAGATTCTGGTCATTAAAGCCTTAAATGTTTATTGGCAGAGATGACTGACCAGTAAATAGCTGTTATGATAGAGTATTTGGGTCCTGAATTTGCAAATGGAAATGGAAAGGTAAGGTAAATGGTAAGGAAGGTAAAGAACAATGAACATGCATGTCCAGAAGTCTATAAATACTAGAAGCCATAAGGAAATAGGTACTTCTTGGAAGGAGATAAGATCAGGTGCTAACATTTATTTAGCCCCAGAAGCTCAGTCCAAAGTGAGGAGCAGTGAGCAACTAGCAGGTCAGCTAAGAGAAGCTTTTCCTTCCTAGAAGCCAAGACCCCTGAGGTTTTCCAGAGGGCAGGAGACCCAGGTAATCCTCCCTTTTGTTTTTCCATCGAGATGTGCAACAGGAAACAAATGTTTTAAAATATGATCCATCAGGACCAGGCTTGACATCTGTTCTTGTTCATTCTTTTTAAGTAACAATGCAGAAGAGGCAAGAGTACTTGGACACATTAGCAAGCATGAAGTTATTTTTCTTGGTGTTTTGTGGTCTTTCACAAATGTAGGTTAGAATCCTGAAACAAGAGAAAAACAAGTGGGCTCATGAGATACAATCACAAAGACCTAAACTGATTTCTTAATAGTATATATGCATGAATAATTTTTTATAACATTATCCCTTGTATTCATTTTTCCAAATTATCCCCTCTCTCCCTCCCCTAGATGACAGGCAATCAAACTGATTTTAAAAGCAATTAATTTTTTTTTTTTTGGGCTGGGGTTAAGTGACTTGCCCAGGGTTACACAGCTAGGAAGTGTTAAGTGTCTGAGACCAGATTTGAACTCGGGTCCTCCTGAGTTCAAGGCTGGTGCTCTATCCACTGCACCACCTAGCTGCCCCCTAAAAGCGATTAATTTAATAACCTAAACCAGGCTTCAAACCCAACATCTAGAAAGCTGTTTGATCCCATTTTAAACTAGTTATCCCATTATCTTCTTCAACCATAAAATGTAAGCACCCTGAAGCCAGACTATCTTTCACTACCTTTGTATGCCCACCAAAGAATGTGACTTGCTGAATTAGAATACCCTTAAATCATTTCAAAAGCCTGCTCTGTGCAAAGTACTAATTTACACTTTAAAAAGACAAGAATTGTGCTCCAATCTATTCAAAATCTCACTACAAAAATCTCTCTCCAAACCAGTTCACAATTTAGCAATCCCCAAAGGATGACCAAAAGGAGTAATCTTAAAAGCTTTAAAGATAACTATTGTACACATATTACAATAAGTACTTAATAAAATGCACCTTCTCTTCTATCCTAAAAGCCACAAACCTAAAAATCTCAAGGCCTTGCTTGAAAGATTGGTATCAAAGATAAATTAAGTGCTCAATTTCTTTCCCTTACATCCTTCCAAGAATGACAAACCTAAGATAACAGTCATAAGAGCTGAATTATGTTGTTCCACTATAATGGAGTAACAAATTTCAGCTGCATTCTCAACCCCCTAACTGTAAGGAAATGTTTGATTCACTCCCTTACACTTATGAGCAGAAACCTTACCTGTTCCGAGTTCCAGTCTATTGTTGATGAAGGGTCATCTGAAGAGCGCGGTAGGATAAAAAGGCAAACTAAAATAAAGGAAAAAAACAATAAGGCCTTTGAAATTTTCTTAATAAGCGGTCGGCTCGAGCCCCAATGCTTCCAAAATTGCTTTGTCATTTTCTCCATCCTCCGGAACTCCCCAAGACTCTGGACGGTTCAGCAGCACCGTGAATGGTTTAGTACCGAAGGGGAAAGTGTGTGAAAGGTACAGGGTTTGAAAGGGCTGGATGCTGGCCCTTCAAACACGGGAAAACCCTTTCAGGAGTTTCTCTTCCTGCACTATCAATGACCAGGTCACAGTCAGACCACGATCACTTTCGAATGCAGGGCCAGGAGAAGGGTCACGTGGAGGGAAGCACCCCGTACCCATCCCCTTCAGAATGCAGTCCCGGAAGGCCCGGATCTAAGCTGTGACCAGGGAGCCTATCGAATTCCTATCGAACTTAACTTGATCGGCTTTTGCTATACTCAGTACAAGTCCTTCCTTTACTGCGCTACCTCTGCACATACAGCCTACTGGGGCCAGTGTTCTCTCCCCAAGACAAGCAGGCGTTATTATCCCAAAAGATCCCATTATGAGCGCTACGGGGCGCAAAGTCTGCTGTGCCCTCCCCCACTTTTTCTTCCCATCCCCGCTCCCCCGAGTCCACGCAAACGCCGTGGTGCGCACCCTGTAGTCCACGTGGACGTCCCGAAAGCCAGGCTCCCACTACTGCCGAGGAGGGACAGCCATCACGGGAAAGGCCGATTCGACTCTCACTAATCCTTCGCGGTGAAAAAAACTCAAGGAGGGTCAAGTCGCCGGTGACTCCAGAAGCTGGGAGGCGCGGGTGGTCCTGCGTGACAAGAGGCAGGACACTGACGGGACGAAACCAACCCCATGGCCGCAGCTGTGAAAGGAAGGACGCGAGCCCGCGGGATGGTTTATAATGCAAACCTCATAGCGTCACTTCCGCCTGGTCTGGGCAAGCGCAAAATGGGGAAAGGAAGGGGTAGAGTCGGCCACAGCGTCCCCTGCTGGATGAGAAGTGTACAAGAGTCCCGCTCCTCTCAACTTGTAGGGGGCACAATGGAGTCAGTCAGCGCAGGATCTCGGATCAGGATGAGTCCTCTTCCTGAATTCAAATGTAGCCTCTAACACTACTTAGCTGTGTGATCCTGGACAAGTCATTTAACTGTTTCTTCATCTTTAAAATGAGCTGGAGAAGCTGACAGACCACTCCAGGATCTTTGCTAAGAAAACCCTCTAGGGGTCACCGCACAGTGCGGACTGACCGCGTGCTCCGGAAGGACAGAGGAAGGTCCTAGTCCCCAGGACCAGCGCGGGCTGCTTCTCTGCTTACAGCGAGGCAGTCCGTGTGGCCCCGGCCACTGCAGACTGACGTTCCTGCCCGCAGAGACGGCGCCTGGCTCTCCGTAAGAACGCCCGTCCTTCACTTCTTCCATCCACCGTCCTCTTCCCTTTTTTCAGCCAGATTCCCGCTACCTAGCGCCGTTCCCTTCTCCGAGGGCATTTCATTACACGGGAATCCGATCCAGTCCGGTTCCTTCATTTGATGGAGGACAGAACCAGCAGGACTGAAAGGAAACCGCCCGGCGAGGGTCAGTCTGACTCACCCACCGTTACAGTCTTACTGAGTCTACGCATGCCGGGGGGCACTGACTCGGGGACCTCTGACCCGGGGACCTCCTTACGGGCGCAGCGTCCGGGCCAGTCTCTCAACCCACCCAGGCTTTCCCGGGATTTTTGCCGTTTTACTGGAAGAAATACGGGGAGGAGGAAGCCCAGCCTCCTGCACACGGAAACGATCAGCGCAGCAAAATAGACGGTGAATGCTTATAGCGTGGACACCTAGACTTCCCTAAAAATGATAGGAGATAGAATCATCCCCGTTATACTCACATGCCTTTGCATGTGTGTGCACATAAACATATGTAGGCACGCGCATCTGGTATCGTGTAATAGGTCTGCTTCTCCACATTATAGGTCACATACATAAATGTACACGGATGCCAACTTCTGGGGAATAGGAATTGTTTCACTTTTGTCCTTGCCTACTGCCTGACACACAGACGTTAACAAATATTTGTTGATTAATTGACTCAGAGAAGATAAAGAAGAGAATTTATTTTCCATAATAAACTAAATGTTGTTTTGATTTTCTCACTTTAGGATCTCGGGGCTGAGACTCTAGGCTGTGTATAAGACTCAGGACTATGTCCAGAGGGATAGAGACTCAATGGTTGTGGAGAACTGAGATATCTTTGATTCACTCAGTCTCCCTTCCCCACAAATTTGGGTTTTAACAGCCGGGAACATAATAGAGAGATGGACTGAGAGTCAAGGAGACACATTTGAATCCTACCTCAGATACTGACTAATTTGAACCCTGGGCAAATCACTTTCTGTTAATCTCAATTTCTTTATCTGTAAAATGAAGATAATTAATTATAGCACCTACCTTACATGGTGGTTGTGAAGATCAAATGAAATAATATGGGACGTCCTCAAAGTTTTAAGCTTAAAACTTCAAAAAGAGTTTGAGAATACTCCATGTATATATATATAAATATGTACCCTAAACATGAGGATAGTATATACATATGTACACACATATATTTATATATTACATACGCAAAGTATTTTTTTCAAACCATAAAGTGCTTTATACATGTTAGGTGGTATTATTTGATCCCTTCCTCCCCTCCCCCATGCGGTATTGAAGAGTTCAGGACTGGGATTGGGTTCAGATGCTCACATGGTAAGAGAATCTAGGCTCTCAAGGGTTATAATCTCAATAGTATCTAAATCCTTTCTGAATCTTATGTTCTATAATATTAACTCATTATATAACACTTGAAGATTTGCAAACCACTTTCCTCAGAGCAAATCAGTGAGGTAGTAAAATTATCCCCATTTTGTAGTCTACTGAGGCAGGGAGATAGCTAGGTGGTACAATGGAGATAGTACTGGCTCTGGAGTCAGGTGAGCCTGAGTTCAAATCCCGCCTCTGGCACTTGATTCCACTTCCTTCAACAAGAAAATTTAATTCTTCTTTTGAGACTTTGGGATGTTGTGATATACTCACAATCCCATATCTAGTAAGTATACAACGCTGGGGCAAAACCCAGTCCAGTGTTCTAACCCTGTGCTCACAGTGGCACAATTTAGGGTACTTTAATGAATGGAATAAAGTGAGCTTCCCTTCAAACTCTTCTGCCCCAGTTTTGGACTGCAGGGAACAAGAAGTTTGGAGAGAGAAAAACAGAAGGGATGTGTGTGGGGGGCTGTCTGCTTAGAGTGGTGGAAGAGATTGATCTTTATGCCCTTTGGTATGGATAGGAAGAAACAAAGCTAGAGGGTAGAGTGTTTTAAGGCTATTCTAATACGCTAAAAGCTTGAGGTGATAGAATAAGTCACTGTCTTCAAACAGCTGGAAATCTGTCATTGGGAAGGATTTTATTTGTTCCTCTTTGTCCCTCCACCCCCTTCTCTGGTGACCATGTTGAGAAGCTTACTTAGTTTCTTGGACTTTCCATGATGGGAGAGAAGAGACTCTGCAAGTGCCCCTACTTCTGTCCTACTTTCTACACAGCTCTCACATGGTATTGGATATCCATCCATCCATCCATCCATCCATCCATCCATCCATCCATCTATCCATATTGTCTATGTGAGTCTGAGACTCACCATAGCTGTAGTATGACCTACTTTTGATGTGAAATCATGCAAGATCTCTAGAAATATTTTCCTTTTCTGGATATTCACTAGCCATCTCTTTAATGATCTAGATTTAGTTATCTGCTCTAGAGTCTTCTCAGCAATTGAAGTTAAAGTTACTGGCCTCTAATTTGCACATTGTTCTCTTTCACTTTTGGGGGGGAGGAGGTCTGGGAAGGGGGAAGGACATTAAGGATCAAGAGCTTTGCAGTCTCATCTGTCAGTTTAAGAATTTAGTGACCTGGTCCAGTGGGATTTCATCAGTAGTGCACCCCTACTAGTACCTTATTTGTCCTGATTTAGCCTATTAATCATTTGCAGGGCAAAATGTCTCTTGCTTCTCTCTGTCATCAGATAACATTGTTTTATCTGTACTGATTGGCAAGCCTATCCCTTCTCTGTTCTTTTTTTTTCTCCACTGTAGCTAAATATATAAGTATATTATATATATAAACAACTACTTTTTAAATCTTATATGTGCAAAAACATTTATACCAGTTTTTTGTAACTGCTGAGAATTGGAAACTAAAAAGATGACACATCACTTGGGAAATGATTGAACAAATGAAGGTGTATGAATATAATGGAATATTGTTGTACCAGAAGAAATAAAAGAAAGGGACAATTTCAGAGAAAGGTGGGAAAGTTTTTATGAAATGATGAAGAGGAAAACTGAGTGGACCTGGGAGAATTAAATTTTGCATAAAATTTTCTACACAATTTGACACAAATGTAGATGTTTCTAATATGTCTCAGCTACAATCCATTTCAATAATGTAATCCATGTTTGTGAGCTTCTAAAGGACAGAGGTGTTGGAGAAGATATTTTCCTTAACAGTAATATAGTAATAAAACTGTAAGGAAAAACAGCCTTAGAAGAGGTAAGAATTGATCAACACAATGACCAACCTAGATTTCATAGGCTTGCTACCCACCTGGCAAAGTGGTAATAAGTATATTGGGAACATATATTTTCAGATAGAATTTGATGTTTTACTTGACATCGCGTATTCTAAAGTTTTTGTTTTTCTATTGTATTTTGTTTTAAGTTTGTTTTTGTTTTGTTTTTGGTTCCTATGGGATGGGGTGAAGATTGGAGAGAGAGGAATAGTAATAGAATTTCACTTTCCCATTAAAAAAAAGGTTATTGAAGCATTTTTTAAAATGTCCAGTAAAAAGGTCAGAAGGAAAATATAAATAACAGCTTTGAAATTTTCATGTCAAATTTTAATATAAATTAAAAGGAAAAGCAAGCTGCATATAATATTCACAATTTCATATATAATTCATTTTTATTCAATTTTGCCTATGGAAATATTAATTTTATGTGGATGTTCAGAATTTTTAAAGAATTGAAAAAATGTAATTTACATTAAAATATATTGTTTTTAAAACCTTTTGTCTTCCTTAGCTTCCTTTGACATTAATAAAATTCAGTTCATTGCAAGCATGTTGGCATTCCTAACACTATTTTTACAGTCTCAGATATGGTCTCTTAGTCATCCTGTTACCTGCCCTTGTTTTCATCCTTAGTAACTATCTATTTTAAATCTAGGTTGGTTGGTGAGATTCTCTAGTTATTGACATCAATATCTTTTAAAGAAAGATTTCTTCATTTGTTGTTGTTATTTTGAATTTGATAAACCACTTGAATATTTCCATATAAAAAGAAAAGACAAAGTATTGTATGGGAAACTGCAAATGTCATTACATACCACCTTTAAAAATCATTAAATTAAGTCAATTTCAACAACTGTGTTGTATTTTTCTGTTCTCTTTAAAAAAAAAATAATAATCACACATTTGTCTCTTCAGACAGTTCCTATTCCTGCCAAACATTCCCTTACACCCCCAATTGGAATTCTTTCTCTTTATGCATGCAAAATTTCATTCTGGAGAGTCTCTAATTCTTTTTGGGCTGACTTCTGTAGAGTTGTGCTCCATAGGAGCCTCTGAGTCCTTTGAAATCTGATTTCTCATAATCTAAAGTATATATTGAATACTGCTAGTTTTCTTCTTCTTCTATTACAGGCTCTGGGAATGAGTACCAACTTTTCTTCCACAGTTTGTGCCATTTTCATTCCAGTAATCATTTCTTCCCTTTTAGTGAGAAGGTTTAGTAGGTACATCCTCATTTCTTTGTTTGCTTTCAGCATATTGACTTTATGAGTTGCAGTTTATGAATAACTGGTAAAGTGAATATGGAGGATTGTATCATTTAATTTTAAGTAAACTAACCCTCCAAAATGGACAAATGAATTTAAAAGTACCCCTGAAAAGAAACTCTGATTACTAATACTAAAATTGTCAACACAAAGAAACGTAAGAAAATAGCCAGGGCTATTTTTCCTCTTCCTTGTAGGAGCTCTTTATCAGATGTTATGACGGAACAATGATGATGACCTGATGACATTTGACAAGACATCAACACAATAATCCAAAAGATTTCAGATATATAAAGATTATTTGACACGTGGATTTGTACCCATTATTATTAACCAGTGAACACATTCAAGCATTTAACTCAAAATATTAATCAATGACAATATGAAACTATCACAATTAGTAAGTAATTTAAAAACTAAGCATTTTGAGCCCCAAGGCTAAGCTTTAGCTCTTTTTTGGGGGGAAGGGGCAGTGTTTAAAGGCATATGATATTCAATCTAATACTTTAAAAAAAAATTTGGTTAACTCAATGGTTTTGTGGTTTCTTACTCAATTTGTTGTTCAGTCATGTCTGACTCTTTGGGATCCTGTGGGCCATATTGTCCATAGAGATTTTTTGGTTTTTTGTTTTTGTTTTGACGAAGATGTTGCAATGTTTTGCCGTTTCTTTCTTCAGTAGATCAAGGCAAATATAAAAGTGATTTGCTTAGATCACATAGGCAGTAAGTATCTTAGACCAGATTTGAACTTGTCTTCTTAATTCTAGGACTAGTAGTGTTCTATACACTGAACAATCTAGCTGCCTTTTTTTTTTTCTCTTAATAGTGCAAGACAAAAGGCCATATAAAAATGAAGAAACATTTCTTCCAGACATGACTAAAATGGCCGAAACAATACATGGAAAACAATATAACAACAAATTCAAATGTATTTTTTTTTTTTTGTCAACAAATACCAATAAACATTGCTAAAACTTGGAAGCTATAATTTATTAGTACAAATTGCTCAAGTAAGAATGTTTTGTATACAATCTGACATAAGTACTGACATTTCCAATGTATCTCAGTTTATTGTATTTGCTAGAACCTATTTCAATAATGGAATACCTGTTTGTAAACTCCTAAAGGACAGATGTACCAGAGAAGATAATTTTTTTTAATAGTAAATGTTTTCTTTAATTAAAATTATGTTTTATGGGTAAAAATTAGGTGTGTATAGGAGCAATTGCTTTGATTGAAATGAAGAAAGGATTCCAGGCTAAGATAACAATAAACATATGTAAAATACATTCACCTCATTGATGCTTTCCTGAGTTCAATCTAGACTCAAGACCCTTTCTAGCTGTGTGATCCTGGGCAGGTCACTTCACCCTGTTTGCCCCAGTTTCCTCATCTATAAATGAGCTGGAAATGGAAATAGCAAATCATGCCACTATTTTTGCTAGGAAAGAGACAACTGGAAAATTACTAGCCAACAATACAATTTAATGAAAACTAGATCTTTAATATTAGAATCTTTGCAATATTTTATAACTAGATGGGGAATGACTATGGAAATCTTGTGTACTTTAGAGATTTACTGTCTATTTTGTGGCAAAGTACTTGAATTGTCAGATAAGCTATGAATTTATCTTTTATAAAAAGACAAATGATTCAAATTTCCTGACCTTTTCTGTGATGACAAGTAGTTGTCAGTAGTATATTACCTACCTAGCAGATACATTTTTTTAAAAAGGCACACCTAATCTCTCTCCTGATATTAAAAAAAGGGAAAGTAACTTCTTTTCAAAGTTGTAGAATAGAGAAAACTTTTTGAAAATAGATATTTGAAAATGTTTTTATATTTATGTGATTTTGCAGCCCAAAATGCACCTATAAAAACTCTTAATTGCATATGTAAGAAAGTTGAAAACAGAATTTTCTAATAACCTGTTTAGAAATCCTCCAAAGCAGTTCAGTGAGTTTTGAATTCCTTACAAAGGTTTTTAAGAACTGACTGACATCAGGAAAGAGGGAAACTGAATGCATTATTTTTCACAATCTTGGCATTAACTGATGAATAGAACTGAAAAGTGAGTATCGTCATTTATTGAGTGAAGCCAACTGCTTCTATTAGGGTCTACCTCTCTTTGTGAGGTACAATTTTAGCTATGTCAGCCGTTAAAACCAAGTTTTAACAAATAAAATTAAAACTGAGCTAACTTGAACTCAATAAAAACTGAGCTAACTTGAATTTAGAGCCAGACCTTTAAATTGCTGCATTAAGAATTTTTTAAAAAATCTGGTCTCAGACACTTAACACTTCCTAGCTGTGTGACCCTGGCCAAGTCACTTAACCCCAGACTCAGAAAAAAAAAAAAAAAAGAATTTTTAAAAAGACATTTCATATGCAAATTGACAACTCTGAGATACCACTACACACCTGTCAGATTGGTTAAGATGACAGGAACAAACAATGATGAATGTTGGAGGGGATGTGGGAAAACTGGGACACTGATACATTGTTGGTGGAGTTGTGAAAGAATCCAGCCATTCTGGAGAGCAATTTGGAACTATGACCAAAAAGTTATCAAACTGTGCATACCCTTTGATCCAGCAGCGCTACTACTGGGCTTATATCCCAAAGAAATACTGAGGAGGGGAAAGGGACCTGTATGTGCCAAAAGGTTTGTGGCAGCTCTTTTTGTTGTAGCTAGAAACTGGAAGATGAATGGATGTCCATCAATTGGAGAATGGTTGGGTAAATTATGGTATATGAAGGTTATGGAATATTATTGCTCTGTAAGAAATGACCAGCAGGAGGAATACAGAGAGGCTTGGAGAGACTTAAATCAACTGATGTTGAGTGAAATGACCAGAAGATGGCTGTACACTTCAATTGCTGTATGAAGATGTATTCTGATGGAAGTGGAAATCTTCAACATAAAGAAGATCCAACTCACTTCCAGTTGATCAATGATGGACAGAAATAACTACACCCAGAGAAGGAACACTGGGAGGGGAATGAAAATTGTTAGCACTACTGTCTATCTACCCAGGTTACTTACACCTTAGGAATCTAATACTTAACGTGCAACAAGAAAATGGGATTTATACACATATATTGTATCTAGGTTATATTGTAACACATGTAAAATGTATGGGATTGCCTGTTATCAGGGGGAGGGAGCGGAGGGAGGGAGGGGATAATTTTGAAAAATGAATACAAGGGATAATATTATAAAAAATATATAATAAAAATTTTTTAAAAAATTACTCATGCATATATACTGTGGGAAAAAAATTCTAAAAAAAAACCACATTTCATAACATTGCTCTTATTAAAATATAAATATATAAATAAACTTTTTTGGAGTGCAAGTACCCATTGATAATGGGTTACTTGATCAAAAAAATTTAGAGACCAGTTCTCCATGGTATCTAGCTTGATGCAGATATATCAACACACACATATATACATGTATTTGTTTTTCCCTATTTGTATACAAATGCAAAGAGGCAGTTTTTCCTTTTTTCCCCGTCCTTTAGAAAATCCTTTTAAGTCAGAGATGCAAGACACCTAGAAAAAACACTTTTTCAAAGTGTACTCTCAATTCATGGGTATGAATCTGTCATTCTTTTATGGCCCAGAAATTCAAGTCCTTTTTTTAGTCACCAATTTCTTAGCCATATGGTCATTTCCTAGACTAGTTCTTTTGAGTCTTTTGTTTTCAACAATGAGAAAAAAATACAACTTGTGTCCCGGTGGTCTTCAGCTTCTTGTCCAAGATTTTTGATCTTTGATAATACTTTTTAGGTCCTTTTCAGTCATATCATTTGTGTCCAAAGAAACATTGAAGCCACTGCTTTGTATAAGGAGCATACAAAGGAAAAAACAAAACAAAACAAACAAAAAAAAAAACACTTGGTCATTAAGCTTAAACAAACTGGGAGAAAAAGGGAAGGCTTGAAGTAGGTGACACTAAAATGAACCTTAAACAATTAAAAAATTCTGGGATATAGAAAAAAGGAAACAATGGACTCCAGGTTTACGTAAAGTCAATGATGGAATAGTGAGTTCAGGAACAACTACTAATCTAGAGTGGACAAAAGGCAGTTTATGGAAGGAGATTAATGGGAAATAAATCAAGAAAGGTAGATTAGAACTAGATTTTAAATTTATGCAATAGATGGATTGGAGGCAGAGGATTTAGGTGTGAATTTCTATTGTTACTTATTACTATTGATTACAAATTATTCAGTTTCTCTGTACTTGTTTCCTTATCCATGAAAGGAAAGGTTTGAACAAGATAATTTCTGAGCTACTTTTTAGCTCTACATCTATGAAAAAGCCTGACTGAACACTATATTTGAATTCTTAACCTTTTGGGGGGATTGGGAGGGATTTATGGGCAGCTTTGGCAGTCTAAGTAAGCCTTTATATACCTTTTCAGAAAAATGTTGCTTTTCTGGGGGGGAGTTTGAAAGAACTTTGATATATTTTATTTTTCCAATATATGCAAAAGATAGTTTTCAACAATTCACCTTTGCAAAACCTTGAAACCTTGTGGTGCAAAATTTTCTCCCTCTCTTCCCTCTTCCTCCCCAAGACAACAAGCAATCTTATAATCATAGGTTAAACATGCAGTCAGAATGTTTTTGAATGCATGATATATGTAAGATTATAAAGGAATCCAGTTATGTTGAAATACTTATCATTTTTTTAAAATAAAGTTCAGAGCCCATGTTAAAAACTTCTGTTCTAAAGGAAAGAGGGAACTGATTTTTGAGTAGTGGTTAAGATGTGATCAGACCTATGCTTTAGGAAGATTGCTTTGGAAGGTGTGTTGAGGAAGGAATGGGAAGTTAAAAGAGAAGTCTGGGAAACTCATTTGAAAGCTTTTATATTAGTCCAGTTGAAAGGTTGTGAGAAATTGACTTAGGTAACTAAGATGGAGAGAAAAGGATGGATCAAAGAAACATCTTGGAGGTGCCAAAATGGGAAGTCGTGTTTGGAGATGTGTCATCTGTTTATCTAACAACTAATTCTTGGCTATGTATTCAAGCTTTTAACAGAATTTGTTAGGTACTGAATGCCTCCTAAGTGATCTTCAGGGTTTCCAATATTCCTAGTTTCAAAATTGTTCTCAAGATTATTAAAGGATCATAACTCACAAAGGCTGGAAAGAAATGAAAAATAAGAACAAGGTTTAAATGTAATGAATTGCTTTATGAGGCAGCAGGCTCCACATCACTGGATATTTCCCAGTAGAGATGGGTTGATTGCTTTTTTAGGGTATTTTTTTAATACCAGGAATCACCAGCACATCATTAATTTGAATTTGATGCTCTTTTCAATTCTGACCCATCAGAGAGACAATTGACAAATTAAAGGGAAACCCCATAGAATCTTAGGAAGTTCAGAGGACAAGCCTTTATTAAGTACATACTATGTGCCAGGTATTGTGCTTTACAAATTACACCTTACAAACATCTCATGTAATCCTCACAATTCTGGGAGGTAGGTACTATTATCATCCCCATTTTACAGTTGAGGAAACTGAAGCAGGCGGAAGTTAAAATAGCTTGCCCAGAGTCACACAATTAGCAAGAGTCTGATTCTGGATTTGACCTCCCATCTTCCTGACTTTGAGCCCAGTGCTCTGTTAATTCTATCACTTGGCTACCCCAAGTGTGGTAGAAGATGCTCCACACACGAGATAAATGGGATCAATTGATTTCTTTGAAGAATGGAGAAAAGAAAACCTTCTCACACTCATGCTTTTATTTGCTGATACTAGAATTTCTGGCTGGGTCCTATTTCCATGTGATGGGAGAAGGACCAGGGTTCTAGTGGAGGCTCTGATAGTTAGTGATTGTAGGCTATTGGGTAAGACATATTCTTCTCCAAAACATATTTTTTGCTTGTGTGAAATGTGTGTACCTATTGGAGTTTGAAACCTGGATCAGACTAGGGGTCTCAAGTCAATTTTTTACTTGCAAAATGGGGATAATACTTGAATCTGCCTCACAAGGCAGTTGTGTTGTGTAACCTTATAGTGTTGTTATAGAAGTTAGGGCTATTAATAGTGGGAGAAGTTACAGCATAGTAAGCTGGAGATCTGGTATTCATGTATTTTCTAGGATAAGATCATCATGGTTTTTAATATTTATTTCCATGCATACCAATTGTATTTATAGTCTTTGACCCAGAACTTCTGGTTCTACCCCCTTTCCCCACTGGTGGCTTGGGGTGGAGGTGGCATTGCAGGACTCTAAGATACAGGAGGATCAAATACTAATTTAGACAAAGACTTAAACATGAGGAAGGAGAGAGTATTATAGGAACATGACTCCTGCCTGTTGCCCCGTTGCATTGCTAAATTTAAAGCCTATTATTTCAGGATTCAGCTAGACTTACCACCTACCAAGAAACTTCTGAAACCTAGATTGTAAACTCAGGGACTTATTCTTCTCTGCATACCTATCAAGGTTTTGGCTATAGCAGGAATTCAGTAAATGCTTAAAACTCTTCTGCATCTTGGGTTACCATACATAAGATTTTAGAATTGGGCATTGAGATTTAAATGGACTTTCCCATCAAAACATTAAGTGCTTACTATGTGTTAAGACACTGTGCTAAGCACTAGAGGTACAAAGAGACAAAAGACAGTCCCTGGCACCAAGGAAGTTACAATCCAACTTGGAAGACAAGCAAACAAATATATACAAACAAGCTATATATAGGATAGATAGGAGATAATAGAGGGAAGGCACTAGAATTAAGAGGATTTGAGGAAGGTATCCAGTAAAAAAGAATTTAGTTGGAACTTAATGGAAGCTATAAAGGCCAGTGGGTGGAGTGAAGGGAAGAGAGCATTTCAGCCTTGGTATAGCCACAGGGAATACCTGGAACTAAGGTAAGGAGTTTATTTTTTGTGGAACAGCCAGGAGACCTATGTCACTGAATCAAAGAGTATGTGGGAGAAAGTAAGGCTTTAGGATTTTAGAAAATAAGGAAGTTATAAAGGATTTTGAATGCTTAATAGCATTTCATATTTAATCATGGAAGCAATAGGGAGCCACTGGAATTGTGTATTTGTGTATGTGAGAGTAAGAAACGTGGTCAGACTTGTTTTAAAAATATCACTTCAGTGGCTCATGATTGTCCCCCATTCTCTCAACCAGAATTAAAACCAGTCCAGTGGGCATTTTCCTATTCTGCAACTCAAATGTGATCTGATCTGGTTCTGCTAAACTGGTGGTATTCATCTTTTTGAGATAGGATACTTGCTAGTTAAGTTATGTGACATGAGTCTTCTAAAATGTTATGGAGCTTCTTATTTTAAGAATAAAGATCAATTATAAATGAACTTTTCCCACCTGGATGGCCCACAAATCCTACTGCTCAAAGTGAACAAATTGGCTTAAAAATCTCGTGTCCACACATGGACCCTTGCAAGAAATAAAGAGTTCATCTGGAAGGAATAAGACTCTAACCAAAAGCACACAGGGCATTAGATAAGAATATCCTTAAAATTTAATTGACTAAGTGTGTTACATTCAGTATTCCATGTGTTTCTTCTGGACAAAGAATTGGCATAAATACAAACAAGCTTCTGTGCCTTCTCTAACAAAGAGATAAAATACTAGAGAGGAGGGAACAGAGTTCACATCTTCATATTTACATGTTGTCTTTACTTTACAACTTAGTGCCAGAAATATTTACAGAAAATACAGTAACAACAAAAAGATCATGTCTTGGCAACATACAGAAGTTCATACAAATTGTATTGTGATTTCAAGCAAATAATGGCTACTGCTCACTGCCAGCCACAACTACAAAGCCTGAGAAAGATGCCCTCCATTCACTTCTAGAGAAAGTCTTGAAATGTGAAATTTCAAATGACACCCTTTTTCTTATTATTTAATAAAGAAAATTAGTTCAGGGACAAAAGAGAGCTACTATCATAGGTGAAACAGATGTATCTATCTGTTGAGAAACTCTGAATGTCTTACAAGTGGTATTTCCTAAGATTTGTCTTTGCAGCAGCTCTCTAAATTCAGAAAGCACTGAGATGGTTTGAAATACACAAAACAATACTTTTATGAAGATACAATCCAGTATTTAAATGGGACTTGAAATTGTTTTAAAAGTTAAATAGAAAATCTAATTGTCACATAGGTAAATAATGTCAAAATCTCTGATATCAGAAAATTATATAATCTGTCATTCAGGTTAGTTGTACTCACCTTTCTGGGTAAAATTTAACCTTCCAATAATAATATTGAGTTAGATCAACACATTTGTATATTTGAAAATCAGCAAGTACTTTCCAACAAGTGCAGAAGAGGTAACAGTTTGTGAAGGCCTCAAATCCTGGACAACCTATAGCCAACATATATTATTTACCACTATTAACCACTTTGCATTTCTTGAAAGGAGAGGAGAAGAAGGATGGAAACAACTCCTCAGAGTAGAAAATAATAAAAAGGGAGGAGAAATAAAAAAGGTTACAAAATTATATTGCCCACATAGGGCAAATTGTAGAAATGGTAAATGCTGAAAGAACTGATGAAATGGACCGAGAGGATAAGTAGCCAAAAAAAGGTATTAAAGCATGAAAAAAGCATCCCCATACTCATTTTCAGAGCTGCTGCTAATAATGGAAAAAACTTAACGGTTCATTCCAGAAGACATTTTAATAATTTACTTCAGAAATGTGTGTGTGTGTGTATGCACACGAGCATGTGTTATAGAGCTTGGCCTTGGAAGTGAAATTCTGTAACACTACTCTGTTTTTGTAACACACTCATCCTCCAGTGTATACCTGTAGCAAAGTCACTTATGGTGACTAAATATATTTTAAAGACAAATACATTATAGATGAAGTAAACTAAAGTAGATTTTGATGTCCAAAAGTGGTTATTGAGCATATGCAGAAAAATTCAATTATGTGGAATAGTAAAGATTATGTGACAAGTGAGCACATGCACTGGCCATGCCATTTAATCAGTGGATTAAATATGCTTCTCATAGGCCATTTTAACCAGAATGATTTGTATGTAGTAAAGACAGTTGGTGAGTGTAGTGATCATGAATTCAAACCAACACTATGCATTAGATTAGCAATCTTAATAAAAAACTTTCCTATGGATGCAGCAATTGCTTTTATCTGACCTCAAGGGTCATGTAATGTAAGCCAACATAAATACTTCTAGGGACTAAGGAAGAATGCTTATGATGCAGATTTTGGATTTTTAGTTTGAGAGAAGTCACTGAGTCCCACTGCTTTCTTTGTACTAACAGCATACAAACAATACTCCTGCTGTTCCACAAACATAGCATTTTCCATGACTTATTCATCTATTAGAGAGGGGGGGATATGCAGAGATGCTAGCAAAAAGTGGTGAAGTCAGGAACATTTTCTTTTTCATGAATAGATTTTCCTGACTTCATCACTTTTGCAAAAGTTGGGTTTTATTGGAAGAATATTGGATAAGCATTGACAGTCAATCACCTTTAAATTTTAGGATTTAAAAAATTTTAAGGCTGTAGTATAATTGTTTTGACTGATTAAACTGAAAGACCAGTTTTTCCTTGCAATATGCAAAACCTGATGTCCTGTTTAAGATTTCATACAAATCGCTACTTAATTTTTACAGTAGAACAAACTTATTGTTTTTCCCACTACTCAGCAATTTGGAAATATGTAAATTCTAGCTTAGTTTGAAAGGAAATAAACTATCATTAGAATTGTTTTATACTATTGAGGGAAAACTGGGCGAGTAAAAAAAAAAAATGACCTGGATGTAAAGAAAGAATTAAAAAAAAAAATAACACTGAAGGGCAAACTTTTAAACAAATTCATATCTCTGCCTACAGATGGCAAATTGCATGCCGTATGGAATAAGATTTGGATCTGAGTAGGGGAAGGTGGATGGTAAAGCATAACATTAAACAAAATATTGTATTTAACCAACTATGCTTCATGTAATAGTAAACAAATTCAATGGAAAAAACTATGATCAATTTTCTCTGAATTTGAATTGGTTATTTAAATACCTGAAGATAAAAGAATCTCAAATAAATAATAAAGGGAAGGAAAGAGGACAAGAATTGTCTTACATTGCTTTAGGAATCACTATAAGGATACTTTGGATCCACCTAATACTCTTCATCATGGGAAGACCAGTAAAAGTCAGATAGAGGGGGGATGTCTAAAATTAATCACAATAAGGATTTAATGTATATCATGTCTTCAGATTAACAAAACCTACAACACAGAACGAATGACAAAGAGAAACAATTTCTGTCAGAACCCAATAACAGTTACTAATACTGAGTACATTCATGGGCAATGGGTAATTTTCCCAATACAATTAAATGAGTGAAGTTTAATTTATACTTTCAAAATTCCTAATTATATGTCCACAGTATACATTTTCTGTTGGGTCCTGATAAGAATATAAATCATAGATGAAATCAAATCATTTTCAACAGTAGTTGTGAGCTGAAATTTATTGAAACCAACAAGAAATTTTGTAACATTTCAACTCTCCCTTCCTAGTGTCTGAGAAACACCTTTCTTTCTGTTAAGCTAAACTGGACACAGGTGGAGTGATGGCTTCATTGATTTTATATAACTTTTCACTTCGTGTTTTTCTACATTGCCAACGAATGTAGACAGTGGAACCTCCCACTTTGGGTGTGCTCCTGATAGACCCCTTTCTGTGGTAACTAGTGGTTATTGTTAGACAGATGATCTGTATAAATGAGTAGAACAATGCTGACATTGACATTGTTATCTTTTTGATACATGAAGATGAATATTTGAAAGTCAGACCTTTCCTTTAAAAATATCTGCATAAGAGATATTCATGGGTTCTTCTTTTTGTAAAGCTGATAAGAGGCTAGAATTCTTCTTGGTTTTCTCCCCAGCACAAGCAACTCCAGATTTGGGGAATCAGTCCTTGGAGATTCTCGGAGAAGAACCCATTTGGTATTGAATCTCCTTGAAAAGGGAGCTGTGTAAGACTCTCTGACTGCTAGTTTATGAACCACTTTGTTACACTTCCCCTTCTTGATGAACACGTTTATCAAAGCTGTTTAGAGTTTCTCCCGAAATGTACTATTTAAATAAAACTGTCACTTTAAAAAAAAAAGTTGTATTGGATAAAATTTATATCACCCCATTGAGAGGTTTATGATTGTGTTTGGGAGAGCTCTTCTCACCAGAAAGCAGAAATTCTTCTTAAGTTGTACTTATAATGGTGTCTCTTCTGTCTTGGTGATTGAAAGATAAGCTTTATTTATTTATTTATTTATTTATTTTTTGGTGGTGGTGATGGTGGTGGTGGGATTTTTTCCTCCAGTCAGTGCTAGTAACATTTTTTCATTGTTCCCTCTGGTAGCCACCAATCTCTGATATAATTGTCTTTGGAGGACACTGGTTTAAGAATTGCAATTCTTGAGCCCAACCTCTTGGAAAAGTGAAGTATAAAATTCTGGCTCCAGCTGCTTATTTCTGTATTTATTGACAATATCTGCAATTTTCTGTTTTCGGCGCACATGTGGAGGATTGTAGGAGTCACTTTCTAGCCTCTTTCTTCTACAAATGTTTATTACAGTCTGCCTCACTAAGAAACCTAAAAAAAACAAACAAAAAAAAAAAAACAGAAACAAATTAAAAACAAATGTTAAGTCAATTATCAGTGTATACCATAAAAATTAAGCTAAACCAATTTTATTTTGTAAGCATCTTTGCCATATTGAATTGTGACATTTCTGATGTTCCTAAAGACCAACACAGCATTTCTGAGATAAATTAGGTCACCGAAAGGATATAATGAAATCAAAATATCTTCTAATTTTCCCTATCAAGTCCTAGGATACAGTAACTCTTAAGAGGTACATTTTACCTTGCTTTTTTTACTCATCAGAAAAAGCAAATCTTAAAACACCTCTCTCAGTTTTACCTTTTTATTAGAAGTGGTAAAAAAAAAAAATTATTATCTGCCAGCCCAGCATGATCACTCTCTATCCTTTATAGTATATAAGAAGAATTGGTAGGTTCAGAAGGCCTATGACCATTAACTAAGTTGTGGTACCTCAAGCAAATCTCTTGCCCTCCTTGCCCTTAGGTTTTTTTTTTGGTAACATACTGGGGGAAGGGGGTTGGGGAGGATAGAAAGCGTTTGAATTAGTATTTTTAAAGTCCATCAGAGTTTTAAAATACTACTAATTCTATGGTAAAAGTCACTCAATATCTTCTTAATCTTAATATTTAAAGACTAACTTACCAAGTGCTCTCCTGCTGACAATCATCCCATCTACCAGTGGGATGACCATGTTAAACTTTCCAGTAGCTCCTTGAATTTTTATTCTGAATAATCCAGTTTTTAAAGGGTGGATGAAAATGATAGGAACTTCTTTTTCAAGGGTAGTTGATCTTAAAGAAGGAGAAAGGGAACAGACAAACTTCTTAAATTAGATAAAATATAACCGTATTACCAGTAAGCTTAAAGAAAGGACTTGATATTTGTCCATAATCCATAAACTGCCTTATAGGGAATGACTGGGAGGGTATCAGAAGAACTTGCTTATTGGAAACAACCTTCCATAACTTGCTTCCATGGTAGTATGCTTGGCACTTTTCCCCATTCCTTCCAGCTAGCCAAAAAGAACTGAAATATTTTCTTTAGAAAGGCTTTGATAAAAAAGAGCTGGGAATGGAGACTGACATATAATAAAGGAGGTTTGTTTAAAGGTTCTTTCATTAATACTGTAAAGCAAAACAAAACAAAAGCTGGCCCCTTAGGGGAATGGAGCAAATGGATAATAAGGTTTCAATGAACAACTACAGTTGTTATATGGTACCCCAAGTTGGGGAAACACAAAGGAAAGAATCTGGCAGGGAAAGCACCCCTTCTTGGAAATGATGAGTTATCTTGAGGGTGGAGTGGAAAGTGCTAAAGTCAAACTTAACAATATTTCTTAGACAGCATTCTCAATATAGAAAAATCCCACAAAAGAGTTTTGATTATCAGAGTGGCCAGATATATCCCAAATTATCATAAGAAAAATGACATCTCAATGAAAGAGTATCTTACTTGGTGAAAACCTAAAAAAATGTGAACTACAAAGATAAATGAGGGGCAGTTACTTGAGGGACAGGAGGGCTCTTCATTTTGTAAGCTCTTCCAAACTTAAAGCCATCAGATTTACATTTGATTTACAATGAACATTTTCAGAAACAGATCTATTTTATGAGGTAATGTTACTAATTTGAAGTTCATGACATTTCTTGGTAGAGAAGCCAATTTCCTTTTTTTTTTCAATACGATGAGATAAAATAATAGGAGGTGAAAAGATTTAGACCAAACATATTTCAAAAGTAAATAAACCCCCACCAAAAAAAGGATGTCTTTTTACCCATATGACATTCAGAATGTCATTTGGGCAATAAAATTAACACTTTTCCTTACAAAGCAAAGCAGCAAGTGTTCATTTGAGGCTTGAAGAGAAGCAAAGGCATGTAAAGGAATGGTTCTTGGGTGAGCATGACCTACCTCAGAGAAGTGCTACTGTTTAAAGTCATTTCTACACCAGTGCTGATCTCTGACATCAGGTCAGAAAGGGGAAAGTTTTCTAGAAGAAATCAGCATTTGATCATAATTATGATTTTGCTACATCTCTTGTTTATTTGAAAGTGAATAAAAATCAGTATGTTTTATTTGATTCCCGAAACAGATAATAACAGAATGTTATACCACCAAAACTCCCAAATTAAAACTTTTAAATAATAAAACTTATGATTCTCCCAAACAAGGTCAGACCTAAATTAGTTAATTTATGCCCTCCACATGGGTTATTCATAACAGGGATATTGATGGGATCATCTAACCTTTGGGGACCTCAAAAAAACACCTTTTGAACTCTCCCATAAACTATTCCTCCTAGTCACAGTTTGTACAAGAGCACTGTGCTCAATAGACCCACTAGTCTGACCCAACATGCATTTGCTATCCTCTTAAATAGTTTATATAACTGTAAGGAGAAATTATCCACAACTACAAATAAAAAAAGGAAAAAAGAAAAACAACCCAAACCTTTACACTATCATGACTACTTGTGATGGCCAAACAAGACTCCCCTCCCAACCAACATAAGGAGATAGACTCATAAAAAGAAGTCTCAGGGAAGTTTTATGTAAACCAATACAAAGTGAAGTAAGTAGAACCAAGAAAACAACATAATTTTTTGTAAGGACACTGAGAACACTGTAAATAGAAAGAACACAATGAAACTGAATACCATGTAATCATAATAACAATTACCAAGCTTGGCCCCAAAGAAGAGTTGAGATAGTGAACCTGTCTCCCTTCCCTGAAAAAGCTGGAAGGTCAGGGGAACCAAGAGTATGTAGTCAGTCCTCCATATATTGCAGATGTAGTGGATGTTGCTTAGTTTTGTTGAACTGTTTGTTTCTTTTTACATCTTTATTTCAAGGGAAGGCTCATTGGGGAGGGAAAGGAGCAAGTAGGGATATATTTGGAAATAAAGGTGAAGTAAAAACAAAAGTCATCAGTTATTTTTTTAAAAGTTCCAGTGGGTAAAGGCAGAAAAAAAGCTTTTCTTTTCTTTCCTTTTAAGAGGTTTTGAAGAAGAATTGGGAAATTATCTGCAGAGCAACAGTTTTAGTTGAATCACTAATTGCAGCAAGATGAACTTTAAAAAACTGAAAAAATTTTTAAAATTGTTCTTCACCTTAATTTCCAAATATAGCCCTCTTCTATCCAGAGGGGTCATCCCTTATTATAATGAAGAAAAAAAAGAGAAAAAAAGTTCAGCAAAATTTATTAAGACATTAACTAAATATGTCAAAATAACCCTAACATCTTTCACCTCTACAAAGAATAGTAAAAAGGATATTTTCTCATCTCTTTGTGAGGGGCAAGTTTGATCATTATTAATTACATAGTATTCAGTTTTGATTTGTTTTTCTTTCACTTTGCACTGTTATAGTATGTAATATATTGTTTTCATGGTTTTGCTTGCTTCACTTTGCATCAGAATTCAAATAAAAGGTCTTTCCAAACTTCTCTGAATTCTTCATTCTCATTTTTTTAATTGCAACATCATATTTTATTATATTCCCATAAAAATAATGATAATAATAGCTAGCATAACATAAGCACTTTAAGGTTGGTCAAGTATTTTATGAGTTCATAAGTTGAGGCTCACAACATCTCTGTGCAGGAGATATTATTACCCTCATTTTACATAGGAGGAAACTGAGGCGAGATTAAATGACGCTGGCAAGTATCTTAAAGAGAAGCTGAACTGAGGTCTTCCTAACTCTTAAGACCAGCCTCCTGGCTTCTACATTACTTAGCTGGCACTAATTATGCACCAGATTTGTTTAATTATTTCCCACTCAACTGGCATGAGATGTTTTTGCAAATATTTTGATCTCTATGAGATTTTTTGAACTTTGACTTTCCTGGAATACATGTCTGAGAGGGGTATTTCTGAGTGAAAGCCATAATTCTACATCACTTTCCAAAAAAGTGAGACACTCTGCAAGTTCCACCAATACTGTATTAATGTGCTTGCCTTTCCCACAATTGCTCCAACATGATTTACCATCTTTTGACATTTTTATGCCTTTAAAACTTATTACTTCAAGAACGAATCTGTATCTTCCCTCCACCATAACCCCTTGTACAATTTTAGTATAATTCTGCGTATCGTTCCAAGTCTCTCAACACTAGCTTTTGGAGGACTGGACATCCTACTCTGAGCCTCTACAGCAGGGGTTCTCAAACTATGGCCCACAGGCCAAATACGGCCTGCTGAGGACATTTATGCGGCAATGGGCTGAGGAGACAGAGTGTGAGGTTTTGTTTTTACTATAGTCTGGTCCTCCCACAATCTGAGGGACAGTGAACTGAGACCCCTATTTAAAAAGTTTGAGGACCACTGCTCTATAGGCTGGCAGGAGCTACCCTAGGCTTGTGTTCTGCAAGGATGTATCATTATGAAGCAATGCTTTAATAGAAGCTTTTAAATAATATGATAGAAAAAAATTCCTTAATTCATTGTTACTGGTATTATGTTCTTACATTTAGACTTTATGAAGAAAAATTGAAGATTCTTACCTATATCATCATAACGTTCAACCCAGACTACAGACACCTTTGTCTCAGGTCCCATAGGTGGGACAGTCCGGCCCTGAGGTAATTTCTTTAGGCGAGAAGTAGGACTTAACTATAAATGGGAGAGAAAAGAAAATGAATTACAAAGGAGTAATCAGGGAATATACCCTGATTAACAAGTAAAATACAATTTGTTAATAAGATTAACTCAAATCAACTTTTATTAAGTCTTCTATGTGCAGGAAAGGACTGTTCAGGAAAGTTAGAATAAATTCAAAGTCAAAAAAAATTATAAAAAAGAAAAAGAAATCACAGACCTAAATAAAACAACAAATGTACATTGTCAAAAAAAAAAAAAAAAAAAGAATAAATTCAAAGTTTAGCTAAGATATATGGCCCCTAATGTCATGAAGTGTATAGTCTATTAGGGAGAAATGATATACAGAAAACACTAAAACTAAATAATACACAAATACATTGGTGAAGATTTAATATAAAGTATTAAATAAAGAAAGAAGACCTAGATCTTTGAGGTTTGAGAAAAATCTACCAACTCAAGTCAACTTTTATTAGTATTTATTAGTCTTTTATGTCAAGGAGAGAACTGTTCAGGAAAGTTAGAATAAATTCAAAGTTTAGCTAAGATATATGGTCTCTCATGTCACGGAATGTATAGTCTATTAGGGAGAAATGACATAAATATAGATAACTCTAAAACTAAATAATACATAAACACATTGATGAGATTTAATATAAAGTGCTAACAAAAGAAAGAAAACCTAGACCTTGAGGTTTGAGAAGAATCTTGGCAAATCAAGCTCCAAATCAAGACATAATTAGGAAATGGTTAAATCTACTGATAAGCTAATATGTGATTATTTATTATTATTACTACTTAATGCTGTAAACCATGAAGAAAAACATGGTACAGACTTTAGAGAGGGAAGCAAGAGAGATTTGATAAAACGGACAGTGCCAAGACAATTATAAATCTACAATTATTAGTTATAAATCTACCAACCTACAAAGAGTTTGAAAACATATCAACACACTGCCTTACCTTCTGTGAAGAATTAAGATTGTCTGTATGATTAGGGAAAAGTTCAAGTGTAAGTGATGGCTGTTTTAGTATTCCAGGCAGAAGATCCATATTTGAATCACTTTCTTGGTCTGAAATATTGCTTTCTACTGAATCAGCTGTGGAGTATAAGAATAACAATAAATCTACTAATTTCTTGAACCAAAAGAGTTAAAAATTACTTATGTCAATGACTGCATTAAATCAGTCTCCCAAGATAATGTTTAAAAATTTGCCGATTCAGTCATGATTTTTGGCAAATATTTTAAATGGGTCTAATGCCTCTAAGAAGTGGTAAAGGAAGTATAGAAAATACCAAATCTTGTTTCTTTAATGTTTAGATGACAATAAAATGTTATACATATTCAGAAATACTCTGGCTAAAATTATTCCATTATATGAATATCAATTCAATCTAATTCACATTTAATGAGTGGCTCTAGTATGTCAGATAACTGTGTAGCAGAACACAAAATTACCCAGAATTTTAAGAGCTGGAAAAAATGTTGTAGTCATTTAGTCTAATTCCTATCATTTTGTTTTCAATGTACAATTTAATGGGACAATGAGATTAAGCTATGAAATAATCAAAGATAAGACAGAAAGAATCAAATAATTATGACAATGGCTTAAGCTTTATAAAATCCTCTTTACAACTTCTCATTTGCTCCCATACAGCAAGGACTGTGAAGAAGGGCTAAGGAGACACTCCTAAGGTTGGGTTTTTTTGTTTTTTTTTTAATACGGGAAAGATTTATTTTATGTTCTTGCAAGAATGGGTGCTAAATGAGTTAGACACACTTTTAAAACTCCAAAGGCAGCATTTTATTTCCTCTCCTTTAGCACAGTTCCTCCCCTGATTCCCCATTAATTGGATATTACAAAATTATAAGAAATGAATCTCTAGCCCTCATTTCACAGCCAATCGCTGCTCCCAAGGAGCTTACATTCTAGAAGGGGTGTAGGTAACAGGGGGGGGTAATGGCAGAGAACAAAGATTTTTTCAGGCCACTACCCCTGATTACAAATGTCTTTCTCTGCTCCCAAGGAGCCACATTCTTTAGGATACCCCTATTTTAAGATGAGAAAAAGAAGGCAGTTTTGGTAACTTTCCCAGAGGTACCCTGGCTAGTTAAGAGGCAATATGTAATATGTACACAGAAACATATAAGATATATACTGGACACAAGAGATAGGGGAAGTACTTCTATAAGCTAGAGGATTAGAAAAGGCTTCATGTAAAAGGTGGTATCTGAACTTGGAAGAACAGTAGGAATTCTAAAAATTAGAAGTAATGAAGGGATGGAGTCAAGTCAGTACAAATAAGAAAAGTGGAATGTCATTTATTAAAGAATAGTAAGAAAGCCAGCTTAGCTGGATTGTACTATGTGGGAAGAGAAATAATGTGTAATAAGGCTGGAAAGATAGTTAATATATCTTTAAATGCTAAAGAAGACTTTATATTTGATCTTAGAGTAACAAAGAGCCACTGGAGTTTCTGGCTAGGGGAATGACATTATCTGATTTTCAACTCAGAGAAATATCTGTGGTAGTTGAGTGGAGGATGAATTAGGGTTGAGAGAGACTTGGCACAAGGGAGCTCATTAGGAGGCTACTGCATAGTCCAGGCCAATGGTGATGAGTGATTGAACAAGGGTGGTGACTGTGTGAGTAGACAGAAGGGGTTGGATGTCAGAGGTATTGTAATATATCATAACTGAATCAAGTAGCTCTGATCTGTGGAGTAGACATTATGATTTAAGAAGTCAAGAAAAATCTCTTTTGGGTAAGAGATTTTAGGGAAGATTCATGAAGGCAATATGCCTTGAGACAGACCTTGAAAGAAAAGTAGTTATAACATTCTTGGAGATTAATGAACCATCACACACAGTTATAACTACCATGCTGCTTTAACAATACATGGGTTTTTGTTTTTTTTTGTTTTTTTACATTTTTTGGCACATATATATATATATATAGCTTATATATATTTGCTTGCCAAGTGAATACCTACTTACCTATTTCTATAAACTTGGCTAGCTGAAATGATTCTAGTCCTAGCATGGTGGAAAAAAGGCTTAGATTAAAACTATTTGTATGTTGTCTCCCCCATTAGATTGTGACTCCCTTTAAAGCAGGAACTATATTTTGCTTTTCTATTTATCCCTTGCTCTATGTGCTAATGATGCCTGGCACACAGTTAAGTACTTAATAAATGCCTGTAGACTGATTGATCTGGGTAGAAATCAGAACTAAAGTTTCCTTAGAATAACTGTCTTATATTTGTTTCACTTCTGTCCCTGCAAGTCTAATATTCTAATTTGTGCTTTCTTATTATCAAAAAAGTAGCAAAATCAAGATTTCAATCCAAGTCCTTGGGTTTAAATCCAGTGATCTTTCTACTATATTACTCTAATAGCATAGAGGGAAAAAGACAGTGGTACAGAAGATCAACAATACACTAAGCTGGAAAATAAAAAGTTTGAGGATGATTCATAAGATTAGCTAGTCAATAAGTATTTCTTAAGCTTTAACTAAGTGGCAGCTGCTATGTTAAGCACTAAAAACACACAAAAAAGGGAAAATTCAGTCCCTGTATTCAAAGAGCTCACATCTGAAGGCAGGGAGACAACATGTAAATATGTACAGAACAGATGAGAATTAATTTCAGATAGGGAAAGGGAAAGGCTTCTGGCACAAGGCGGACTTGAGATGAGTCCTGATGGAAGCCAGGAAATAAAGGGGCTGAGAAGAGACAGAGAACTGGGAGAGGGAGTATGATCTGTGAAAAACAGACTAGGCTGGTAAAAGCGCTGAGGACACAGCTGAAGAATTCAGCATTTTTTTCTAAGAATCAATCTGAGGAAATGGAGTGACTTTTTTAAAGATGGGGATGTTAGCTAAACCCACAAAAGTGGGAATGGAGTTTCTATTCCTAGAAATCATTAAGGCAACATAGAAAAATCTTTCCTAAATGGCTAGGTTTTTCCATACCCAAAGACATGGGATTAAAATATAAATCTTCCTGAGTTCTCTATTAACTTGAAGAATCCATGTGAAAAATATGCAGAAAATATTCTTACTTAAAGATTCCACGGGTGAAGGAACAACAAAAGCCATTTCTGTAAGGGCATCAGCATAATACAACACCTTTTTCTGTCCGTTGAAAATACTTGCTCCAATATCTTCACACAGACCTATTTCCTCTAGGAACAAAAAACCAAATATCACTGTTATAAGGAGTATGAACTTGTGTTCAGCAGAATGCCAAACACCTAGCTTCATAACATTTTATACAGTCCCTAAAATAGACTGTCAGCACTGTATAGAGGAAAAAAGGAAGTCTCTACCCCTTACTGGGTTTTGTATAAGGACATAGCATAAATATTATTGAAAAGAGTTTTCCATCAACTCTTTTGATATTTTAAGTAATAATAACCTAATTTATTAGCCCCTATTCAGTAGAATCTTTCCTTCAACAGTTGGAGGATAAGTCTGTTGTTAGTTCCATTTTCTTCCTTGAGATCTTGAAAATTAGGTAAACTAAATGAAAATATTTATGTAATTCTTCCTAAAAGAAGTTAGATAAAAGATATATTCAATATAATTTTTAAGTTTTAATTTTAAAAAGCAATTTGCCTCAAAAATCTCAATTTTTTAGTTGAATAATGTTTTACCTTGCTCAGGTACATCAGCATCACTGTAAGTGTTAATAGACCAGCTTGTAGAAACATGTCCAGTCCACCCAGGGTGCTTGCCTATATCCACTGACCAGCCAAGAGACAACAAAAATTCTAAGAAATGTGGCTGAACATTTTTGGAAGACTCAGCATTCTTCAGAATCTGAAACACAGAAATAATAATGGAAGAAGCCAATTAAATAGAGTTGGATTTAAAAATGAAAAACAATTGACTTTTTAATTGTGTCATTTAATTGAAAAATTACTTTTTAAAAGTGCTTGGTAACTTAAAAGTTAGTGCTAGGTAATAATCAAGTTTTAGTAAAATGGCCCTAAATAACCTTCCTTAGTTCAAAGAGAAGAACAATTGTGAAGTAGCACTATATTCTCATTTTGGAAACCCTTTTCCACAATATTTATACCATGTAAATCATGAGCAACACTAAGATTTTATTTTCTTCCAATTAGCACGCACTTGTTTTTCTCTCTCATCATCCTTCCCCCCTATCTATATCAAGGAAAAAACACAAATCCCTTGTATGTATAATTAAGCCAAACGAATCTCCAAATTGTCCATATTCAAAAATATGTCTCCTTTTACATCAAATGAAAAAGTTGGACATATTTGGTCCCACAGCATTATTTCCTAATTTTTTTTTTTTTTTAAAGAAACAAAAAACAAAAGGAAGGAGAAAAAAGCCAAAAGATGGCAATGCTTTGGGTCATGTTGGAGGGAAAGACAAAAACATTCTCTTTCAGAATCACCAGAGCCAAATTGGAAAACACCTCAAAGACCATGAAGCCCAATTATATATGACCAAGATTTTCTTCTCCAATGAACTCAACAAATGGACATACAGTCCTTTGCTTAAAAGGGTGTAATCTACTATCTCCCAAGATAGCCCATTTCATTTTTGTTATAAAAGTTTTACTTAAATTTCATCTTGAAATGTCTATCCATAAATTCATAATTTTGCCTTCTGGGAAAAATAACTTTTAATACCTTCCTTATTGACAGTTATTCAGGTATTTGAAAACAAGCCATCAATTCCCTCTCTCAAAGCTTCTACGGGGTAAATAGGCTCAGTTTTTTCAATTAATATTCATATGGCACGTGATCTTGAGGACCTCTGCCATCCTGGTTTCCAAATGTTTGCATTATAATTCAAAATCCCATCAACAACATAGTAGAGAACTTGTTTTCTCAGTTTCACCAAACCTGGATTTTATTACCAAATTAAAAAAAAAATTTTTTGTTGTTGCTGCTTTTTTGTTCTTTTAGTCATTGTATTTTCATTTTTCTGATGCTTAGAACATTTGAATGAATTGTTTTTTAAATGTCTGGTAGAATTCACCCATGAACCATGATCCTGGGGATTTTTCCTAGGAAGTTTGTTAACTGTTCAATTTCTTTTTCTAAAATGAGATTATTTAGGCTATTTCCTAATCTGTTAACCTTAGGTAATTTATATTTTTGTAAATATTCACTGATTTTGTTCAGACTGTCAAATTTATTGGCATATAATTGGGAAAAGTATTTCCTAATGACTTCTTTGTTGGTGGTGATTTCACCTTTTTCATTTCTTACTTTTCTTTCTTTTTAATCAAATTAAATTTTAATCAAATTTAAACAAATTAATCAAATCAAATTAATGGCTTATCTATCTTATTGGTTTTTTCATAAAACCAGCTCTTAGATTTATTAGGTCACAAGTTTTTTTGTTTTGTTTTTTTACTTTAATCTTGATTCAATTTTCAGGATTGCTGGTGCTCAAATGGGAATTATAAAATTTGTTCTTTTTCAAGTTTATTTTGTTGCATGCTTAATTCATTGATCTTGACTAGAGAATTTGAGAATCTTGTCAACAATTTCTATTTCTTCTGTCATAAGTTCTCTCTTCATGTTCCTTGATCTCTAGCTCATAGTTTTTGTATAGGCATCTGAATTTCTTGGTTTCTAAGATACAAGAAGAAATGCTGCAGAATTTTAATCTTCAGAGTATTTCAGATAATTTAGTACAACTCCTTCAATTTTAAAGGTGAGGAAGCTAAAGTTCCTAGATATTAAAGGACTTAAAAGCAAACACATAGCAAGTGGTAGAACTAGGACACTTATTCTATCTTCTATTAACCCTGTTCCAATCCATTATTCTTATTAAAACATTCTTTTCACAGTCTAGTCTTCATACTACCATATTAACTAGAAGGATGTTTGTCAATGCTAAACAAGTAAGGAAGGCTATGCTTCAAGAAATCATGTTTTTTTTACTTATCAATAAAATTTTAATTTTACTGATTTTAATTCTTAATTAGTTCCACTTCAAAACTTTTAAAGAACAATGTCACATTTTATTTTTAACAGTACTTATGTAGTCAAGTCATGACAGAAAGGATCATAAGCAATGCCTCCCAAATTTCCAATACATTTCTTCATCACCTTTTTGTCTTGTAATACCTAACTTCCAAGCCCAGACACTTTGATTCCTTCAGTTGTTGATGTTATATTTGCTTATCTATATACATGATGTAGCCATGCACATGTCTTGCACAAAATTAACAGCTTACTAAATATTTGCAATTGAATGTCAACAATTATAAAGTGTAAAAATATCACTATTAGGGTCTTGTAGTTGAATTCTTCCTTATTGATGCTATGACACTATAATAAAATAAGAACAGAATTTATTTAAGTACTTTTGTGAAAGCTAATTTAGTTGTATTTTAAATTTTAATTTACTTGAAGTAAAAGAATGAAAGTAAACAAACCAACTTACTTAAAAAAAATCTCATTAAAAAGATTGTACAGAAGTGAAATTTATCTAACATTTATGAAGCCCCCCCCTATCCATGTTCAAAGTATTTCATTTTCTAAATTGAAAAAAAATCAGATGCCTATTTTAGAATGCAAGCTCATTGATAGCAAGGACTTGATTTCATTTTTGGATTTGAATTCCTAGCACCTAGTACAGAGACTGATAGATGCTTTGAAAAATTTCTGAATTTGAAAAAAAGCTTATTCATATTTATTGTAAATAACCCACTTTTTAACACACAACTTTCATAAGACAGGAAGAAAAAATGAATACTAAAGAGTTTAAAACTTAAAAGCATTAGTCTATATTTTCTTAAAAAATTAAGTATTTGGCAATAAGATTTCACAAATAAATTTTCAAGGGTTGATACAGAAAAAATTTAACATATCCCAGAATACTTACCTCTTGACTTGTTTTCTGATATGCTTTCATATAGAAAATAAAAACTGTATCAAAAGGGCGACATGGTAAAAGATCCAGATAGCCAATGTCATCAAAAAATCCAGATATTGTTGAGTCAAGTGCAATAAGGTGGGGAGGTAGACGACTATTTGCAGGTTCCTTTCCGTCCAAAAACAAATAGAATAAAACAAATTATTTTCAATTTCCATTAACATTTAAGAAATTAGTGTAACATATATTTTAGAATAAATCTCCTTTTAATTCTCAGTTTGAAGACAACAAAATAAAAAAGAATCCTATTAAAAGATAATAACAATAGCTAGTATTTACATAGCACTTTAAGATTTGCAAAGTGCTTCTGAAATATTTTAGCCACACAACTCTCAAAGTCAAGTGCCATTATTTTATTATTATGTATTATGCCATTCTTCACTTTTACAAATCAAGAAATTGAGACAAAGAGTAAGTGACTTGGGGCGGCTAGGTGGCATGATGGATAGAACACTGGCCTTGGAGTCAAGAGGACCTGAGTTCAAATGCAGCTTCAGAAACCTGACACTTACTAGCTGTGTGATTTTGGGCAAGTTACTTAACTCAATTACCTCACCAAAGAGGGGAAAAAAGATTAAGTAATTTTCTCAGGATCAAACAACTATTAACTGCCTGAGGCAGAATGAGTAAACTGCACAGAGACTTAAAAGAGGATAGGTAGATTTACCCATGGTCACACAGGCATTGTTGGATTGGAAGCTTAGTCTTAGGGTTACAATCCAGTACTGCTTCCTTTACACCACCCGACTGACTTTTTTTTTTAGAAAGGCAATTGGGACTAAGTGAATAGTGTCAAGTGCCTGAGGCTACATTTGAACCCAGATCCTCCTGACTCCAGTGCTCCATCCACTGTGCCTTCGAGCTGCCCCATCATCTGACTTTCTAGGCTGAAGAGAAACAGTAAACAATCATCTCTTTGCTGTATACATTAGCTAGAATTCATCTAAAAAAAAAAAAAAAAAAAAAAGCAAAAACAAAAAAACAGTACATCAAACTTATTCTGGTTATCTTTCTTTTTACATTACTTTCTTTTCCATATACAACACTCCCTGACTTCCTATCAATCAAGCATCCCTATTAACAAAGAATCTGAAAGAGAAAAAAGAAAGGAATTCTGTAATGTTCTGTTGTCTCTTCAATTATAATCCTTCTCTGGGAGGAGATCTCTTTTCTGTAAAATCTTTTCCTCTGTGAGCAGGTTTCTTGAGAAGCTTCTGGAGCCTCCAACCAGCCTCTTCTTCTTCTTCTTCCTGAATCCTGGCTCTGAATCTCCTCCAGCTCTTGTCCTTCCCCAATCCAGACTGTTTGTCCAGGCCCAATGTTGTCTTTTATCATCGCAGAGAATGGGCATGTGAGAACTCAGGGGCTTGTGGGAAAATACTTCAACCAATGAACTTGCTCCTCTTAAAGGTGCAAACTCCTTTAAACATGTAAACTCCCCCCCAAAAGTCCAAAGGTGCAAACTCCTTTCAAAGGCCTGAACCAAAGGTGTGAATTCTGAGCTAGAGAATTGTTTAGACAACCTGAGTTATCACCTTGTAATCCTAACAGAGTTCTATAAAATCAACCAAAATATATCAATTCAGTATAATAGCATAGGCCATATATAATGTGGTCTTTAACTTTGACAAAATGACACATTCTCACTCTAAGGTATTATGTCTCCCTTGCGGTATCAGAATATTAGTGGAGCTGCTGAAACTGATCTATCAGAATAGTTATTCAACAAGGAAAAAGATAAAAGGAGACAATTCTACAACACTGACAATACCCCTTTCTTACCTATTTCAGAATAAGTGGAAATGTTTTGGACTAGCTCTACACCCTTTTTAGTTTAATGTTCCAAGGAGGTATAAAATATGAATTCTTTCTGGATATTTCAACTGAGCAGAGATCTTCAAAGTTTAGTAAGAATTCACAGCTTGCTAAGATCAAATGAGATAATACTTGTGAAGTGCTTGGCAATGCCTGGCCCAGAGTGGGCATGTAATAAATGCTTATTACCTTCCCTGTTCTTCCCCTAGTGTCATGGAATATAAATGATAAAAGAGTCCATAAAATGGATCCTCTGTGGATCACTATTCTCCAAATCATCAATTCAAATATGACAACACACAAATCACACTGATCCCTGTTGCTAAATCAGTAACATCTGACTCTTTATAACTCCATTTAGGGTTTTCTTGGCATAGATTTACTGGAAGGGTTTGTCATTTCCTTCTCCATCTCACTTTACAGATGAGGAAACTGAAGCAAACATGTTGAAGTGATTTGCCCAGAATCACAAGTTAGGGAGTGTCTGAGGCCAAATTTGAATTCAGGAAGATGAGTCTTCTTGATTCCAGGTCTGGCCCTCTATCCATTGAAGCACGTAACTGCCCAATTGATCCCTGGAACACTGTGAAATTCACACAAACAAAAAGGTACTCTACATAAACTACATAAAGCAGACAAAAAAAATGTAAACTGCCCAAACCCAGCAACCAGCTGGGTTAAATGAAATGAGCCTAGGACTGAGTCAGTGATAGAGGTATGGATACAGTGAATTTGGAAACTGGGACTGCTTCTAATGATGCTAATCTCTTCAGCACAGCGAAAGTACATCTCTTTAATATCAATATTTCCATAATGCTACCACATTAAAAATCATGGAACATCATACTTGCAGAAAAATCAAAATTATCAGCATCGCTAAGGGTAATGGAACAAGAATGGTACAGTGGACATAAGGATGGATTACAGCATATTACTAGTGATAACATTTAGGTTACCAATTGGATAAAAGGTATCACTGTAAACATATATGAGCACTAAAGGAAATGAGTTGGTCAACAACAAAGAAAGATGAGACAGGCAGCTTGAGAGGTATATAGTTATGCCGCCCTGCACAGACAAGACAAGAATGGAAAGGGTACATAGACTGATAACCTACTTAAATGTCAAATAAGTCCCATAGAAGAAAATAAGAAAAGAGATCTCTTCAAGAACGTCAGAGATATCAAGAGAACATTTCACACAAAAACAAGACATGATAAAAGACAAAGCTAAGGACTTAACAGAGGTGGCAAGAATGTACAAAAGAACTGACAGATCTTAATATCACTGAGAGCCACAATAGTGTGATTACTGATGTAGAGCTATAGATCCTGAAGAATGATGTCAAGTGCACCTTAGGAATAAGGCTAGTGGAGATGACAGAATTTCAGCTGAGCTATTTAAAATTCTAAAAGATGATGCTATTAAAGTACTACACTTAATATATCAGCAACTTTGGAAAACACAATGGGCCACTGCATTAGAAAAGATCACCTTTATGCCTTAATCCTAAAGAAGGGCAATACCAAAGAATGTTCAAATTATCAAACAATTTCACATACCAGAAATATTTTACGATTTAGGCTTCAACAAGACATGAGCCAAGAATTAGCAGAAGAGTAGTCTGGTTTTCAAAGAGGCAGAGGAACTAGAGGCAAAATTACCAACATTTGGTGGATTATGGAGAAAGCAAGGGGGTTATAGAAAACGTCTACTTCTGCTTCATTAACTCCACTAAAGCCAGTGTGGATTATAAGAAAATAGAACAAGTGTTTAAGACTGAAAAAAGAGTGCAACAAAGCTGTATATTGTCCCTTATTTAACTCATATTCACAGGACATCATGCAAAATGGATCAATCAAAAGCCAGAATTATAGTTGCCAGAAGAATATCAACAATCTTACATATGCAGATAATACCACACTGATGGCAAAAAGTGAAGAATTAAGAAGCTTCAAGATGAAGTGAAAGAGAACAATATAAAGACTAGCTTGAAGCTCAACATTAAAAAAAGAAAAACAAAAAACCTAAGATAAGACAAATGGTCCCATTACTTTATGGCAAAAAGAGGGAGATTTTACATTCTTGGGCTCAGAGATCACTGCAGATCTTGTTCTTTGGAAGGGAAGCTATAGCAAACCTAGACAGAATACCAAAAAGAGGAGATTATCACAAAGGTATACTGTAGCTCTGCTGCCAAAAATCTGTATAATCAAAACTACAGTTTTTCCAGTAGTAATGTGACAGACTCTAAAGAAAGCTGAACTCCACAGGATCAACACTCTTGAATTGTGCTGCTAGAGATGATTTTGAGAATTTCTCAGATAATAAGATCAAAGCAGGCAATACTTAAAATTAATTCAGGCTACTCAGTGGAAGGACAAATATTGAAGCTGAAGCTTACATGCTTTGGCCATATAATGAAAAGAAAGAACTCCTTGAAAAAGACCTTGAAGATATTAGGAAAGATTGAAGGCAAAAGGAGGAGGGTATAATAGAGAATGAGATAGTGGCATGGAAACAACGAACAGAGTTCAGACAGACTTCAGGAGAGAGAGTGGAGAATAGAAAAGCTTGATATGCTATGGTCCCTGGGATCACAAAGAATCAAAAACAATTTAATAAATGAAAAAAACACAACTTGCTTTGATTCCGTTGTGTCCAATGGCAAATAAAAGGGTGATAAACTAGATGACAATTTTTGATATAGTCTACAGAAGTGCTTTTGGGCTTCAAGTGACCCACAATACCCTTAAGTGTGGTTCAAACCAGATTAAAATGTAATTGGAAAATATTTAACAAAATGAAAGTGAAAGAAAACATAGGTGTCACATTTTTTTTTTTTTAATTAAATCAGTAAGTGGCCTGCAGGGATATTTATAAATGCATTTGTGGTTCCTGTTCCTATTTAAATTTGATAACACCAAGCCAATATTTTAAATACCAACTTGCATAGGTTGCTTGTAATAGTTGTTGATACTTATATAAAGAGGTTTGTGGGGACAGAAACTAATTATTATGGTACTTAAAAAAAAAAATCTGGCTTTCAATTATCCCAGCAATATTTACCCTTTCATTATTAGAGGTATGTGAGAACCATAAGTATTAGGGAACTCAAAGAAACATATTTGAATATATATGCAAAAAAATCATCATAAGACTGGAAATGAAAATTCCAATTCAGGTATTAAACAAATGCATGAATGCACCTATACAATGAGTCACCTCAGGGCTTCCACACATAAAATGAATCATATGTACAGATAACAAAAATTCCAATGGCCTGAAAGTTTTCCCACTTCACCTTAGAACATTTGAATGAAATCCTATGATAATAAAGAGAAAATAACATTAATTATGGCTTTATATAATACATCAGCTCTGTGTATCATAATTCCTCACACCTCTAGTATCTAACAAAAGTGTACAAGATCACTAGCACATAAGTGTTCCAAAATTACCTTTAATGCCTCTAATGACAAAAACCCAAAGTGTGAAAGAAAAAGACGTGCAGTTTGGAATTCCTGGGCAGGAGGTGGGGGTTTACAGTCAGTAACTGGGTCAGGGAAACTTTTCTTTCGCCATTCTTCTTCACTTTGCTGTTCAATGGATATTTCATAAGTGATCTGCTGGGCCATGCCATTCCTCAGTTTTTCATGTCTCTCTTCTAACTGAAATGCATTAAAGACATTATATTATACATTCAAAATGATATAAGGTCTATAGTCAATATAAAATTAATAATTCTTATTATTTCTGTAATTAAAATTAAATTTAAAAAATTCAAGTAGTAAGTGAAATTCAATAGCACACTATTAAACAAGTATTACAGGAAACTGACATGCACAAGAAATAAACAATAGTTAGGAACTAGTGTCTTACTTCCTCATTTACGATTTCATGCAAGTCAGGAATGCTCAGATCTGCTTTTACAAAAGGAATTTTGTCAACCTCTTCAGGAAATGGTCGATGTTTCACTGTGTATTTAATTCCAACATCATTTTTAGGAAGTGGACGAGGTTCTGGCACAAAAAGCTGTTAAAATGAAGCAAAGCCAATTTATATGGTCTAAGCACTTAGGTATAATACATAATGCAATGCTGAGATCCTACCTTCTATAAAAAACCTTTCTTGATCTCCCCTAATTCTAGAAAGCTCGGATAGACTCTGATGATTATTTTCACTTTATCCTGTATTTAGCTTGTTTATACATAATTATTTGCATGTTGGTTCTTTCATTAGAAAGAACCTACTCTTGAGAGTAGGGACTGCCTACCTCTTCCAGTCTTGCCCTCCCCTGAAAAAACTCTTGAAGAAAAAGGTATAGAACAATAATAAAACATTTGGGAAAGGAATGAAGTAATGAAGACCTTTTATCCCTTAATTAATTTCTTCCTTTTCCCATTAATTCTTGTAACATAAAGCCTAGAAAGATGATCTTAGACAAGATTGAATACTGGAGGTAGGAATGATAGCTGTGATACCAGAAAAGGAGTTATAAAATTAGAAAACAAGACAGGATTTTCTTTTTTTATAAGTGAAGCTTTTGGAGACAAGTTATTTTTGTCTCTCCCACAATTATTTTGCATGGGAGGTTTTTTAAAAAATAGAATCCTATAGGACTTTTGACTCTAATTTGATTAAAGAGTTCTACAATTAAAAAAAATAAAAATAGCATCCTAGGGCTTATTACATTATTATATGAGACTCATAGCAAAACTGTGAAAAAAGTGATACAAATATTACTATTCAAATTTTACATATGAGCAAACGAAGAATCAGAAATTAAATGAATAATGATTGATGATATGATATGAATGATAAATACTTTTATTTTCTAGGAGAAATCAAATAAGAATACTATTAGGTCCAATTGTCCAAAACATTATTATCAAGATAAAAAAGACTTTGGTTTTATATGTCTTTTCTTTTGCTGAAGAATCTTGGGGAAAAAAAAGCTTAACACTAGAGACAATTTTAGTGCTGAGACGTCCAAAGTTTTTAACAAATAAATTAAAGCATCAATTACTGACAACAGTAGTGTTCTATCCTGAAGGTATATGTGTATTTTAATAAAAGCCAAAGCCTTAATCTCAAATATGAAAATCTTGGCAACATGCCGTTGCAAAATTATTTTGGGTCAGAGATATGTCTTACTCCCCTGTAGGTCATACTACACAAGCAAACTTCTATAGGCAAATCTGGACCTCTGAGGAAGTTTTCAGAATATTAAAGGTAGGTGGAATACTATTAAGCAGCAATGCATGTATCAGTAATACAAAGATAGATTGATTCTCTGATGGCACAATCCACACCTAAAATGTCATGAGCATTTCTAGAAGCTGCATTAGCTCTAAGAAAACAAAGATATCATTTACTGATATGGTTCTTTAGTTGTAGGTACTAATTAAGAGACTTAAAAGTGTCACAACAAGGTAGGGAATAAGATGAGACTGTGGGTTGAACAATACACCCAAGGGAATAGTGATAATCTGTCCCATATGATAGAAAACAAATTTCTTACTGAAAAGGAAAAGAAAGTTCAACATGTTAAACTAACTTTTTAGACAAGCAACACTTAGACTTCTTTCTATTTTAATGAAGTCATAGGCTCACAGGATCTTAGAAATAATCTAATTCAGCCCCTTTTCTCATGAGAGATAGCTGATGATGACGCAACAGATAAAGTGTGGATTTGGAGCCAGGAAGACTTGAGTTCAAATGTGACTTCAGATATTTCTAGCTGCCTAGTCCTAGGCAAGTCAGGCTCTCTCTGTCTTAATTTCTATAAAAGTAAAATGCAGATAATGACAGCATCTACTTCACACGATTGTTGTAAGAATAGATAATATTTGTAAAGCACTTAGCATACCCTATCACAAAGCAGAAGTTTAATAAATGTTTGTTCTCCTTCTTCTTAGCATTAATGACAAAGGAAAAACTTGAGAGGAAAAGTGATTTGCCCAAGATCACATAGTTGATAAATAGCAAGTTTTGATTCCAGGCCCATTAATTCCAAATTCAATGTTATTTCCTTTGTACCACAGTGTCTTTTCAACATTACATATTTAGCAATTACATATACAGCCTGTTATCAAATACAAAAAGGTAATAAAGTAATTTCATATAAGGTATAAAAAAATTTTTGTGTACTAATAAGAGTGTATTCTATACAACTTCTAAAACAAATAAGCCAAACATAATAGGGTTCTAAACTTTTTTTTTTTTTTAATTTAATGCTCTCTTCTTCCTCTGAATTTTGATAGATACCTTCTGATTTGCTTTTGCCCCTCTTGGTAAAAGGGAAAGCTGCTGTGCCCAAGCAAGTCTTCCAGACATTCCACGGACCAAAACAGTGACAGATGGGAAAAAGTCATCTGTAAAGAGAAGTTTAGAAAAGACAATTTAGAACTCAGACACAATGTTAATTTTTAAAACAAAATCTTTATAAGCAATAAAAATACTAATAAGTGATAACCTTATCTTCCTGTAATTTATGATTCTGATAGTTATGCCAAAGTAAGTATTTGCTAACCACTAACATCATCCAATTTTTGTATCATTTTAAAGAAAAAATATTGATTCATCTCTGATCCATAGCCAAGTTGTATTACTTCTATTAAATGCACAGTGAATTCTTTTCTTGTTGTCTGGCTATCCTGAGCTTTGTGGGCCTAGTATGGTTTGGATTTGCCTTACTACCATCTATTGCCCATAAAAATCTGTTCTTAGTAAAAAAAAAAAAAAAAAAAAAAAAAAAAAAAAAAAAAAACAGTTATGTTTTTAGTAAATGAACTGATACTAAAGCATGGTTGATTAATTTAATTCATAATATCTGATAACAGCTAAATATGCTCTCCTATTCTGCAGATTCATCACCATTTACACTGTGCTTGATAGCATCACTGATTTTATCTTTCCTCACTGATCTTTTAATATCCCAATAGCCTCTTGTCATTAATGAATAGAATGAAGATATAGATTATTTAGTTAAGGATCTAGGCTGATGTTCAGTTAATGTGACAATAAATTTGTAAGGGAACTTGCTCAAACTGAATAAAATGAAGAGGTTGCATGGTAGCTAGTTTATGAAATTTTAATTTACTTAAGGATCAAGCTCTGATTCCTCAGAGAAAAAATTTAGGAAATCAGTTTTAAATGAAGAAAAGGACATGATCTGGCAGATCAATAGAAGACTTGTACATTCTTTATTTCCTCTCAACATTCTTCAGTACATGATTTCTAGAGAGATTGCAAGCAGATCCCACAAAGACTCAAAGGGATCCAAAATGAATACTTTGCTTACTAGTGAAATGATGTCTCTATTCTCTATCTCTCTATCATACCATGACGTTGGTATTTTCTCCTGTACTGCAATACCCCAACCATTCTGTTTGGCAAGCTGCCAAGTGGTATCTGTCAAAAGCTTGCCTAAGGTCCACATTCTTCTGACATCACTTTTCAAGTGTACTAGGACTCTTCTATAATTCATAAGGGTCTATGCTCACATTTTCCAAATAATCCTTCCAAAGACAGAATATCGTAAAAATCCCTATTAAGTCTTATATATTTAGAATAAAATCCACTTACTCTGTTCATTCCCTAGGGGTTGCTCCAGCATTGCAAGGATGACACTATTATCCAGGACAAAGTATCGGAAACTATGTCTATTTACTGTAGGCAGCCTAGAGCACTTAATCAAAGTAGTTTCATTCACCAGGCTACAAGAAGAGGCAGGACCACTGGGTGAAGGGAATGCACCAAGTAACTGCATGATGCTGGAGAGTACAGGAGAGAATTCAGTTACAATTTCCAAAAGGATGCATTTTTAGCATACTTTAGTCATCAATGTTACCATCTTCATATAGTCATTCTTAGATCCCACTTTAATTAGCTTCTTAACACTATTTACCCTGAATTTCTACAGTACTTCTTAGCACTTTTCATGACTTCCATACTGCATTTTGAATTGTAAATATTTGTATGTGCATATACAAATGCATGTACATATATATTAGGCTATAAATCACTTTAGGAAAGGGATCATATTTTACTTTCAATTTTTTATAGCACCTAACACAGTCACTTATATATATTATGGTTTCAATGACTATGTTAAAATAGAATTGTTTATGCTACAAAATTTGGCATTTGATCATATTTTGTTTTATATTATTCTATGTTTATTTTGTATTGTTTCTCTAGAGAGAATTCTCAGAGAGTTTCTCTGGGAAGCAGAAACTAAATCACTTTTCTCAGTGCATAGTGCTAGTAACACTGAGGTATGAAAAAAAAATCCAACTTGATAATTGATTTAAACTTGCAAAGTCAAATTTAAGAAAAGCATAGAGTACTAGGAAGAACACTGTGCTAGAGAGACATCAAGAGAACTGAGTTTTGTCTCCACTGTACCACTAATTTAGCAAATTATCAAACTTCTCTTGGCCTCAGTGTAGAGCACTGTAACTCTAGAGAAGTATACTTAAAACAAGGTGTTAACTCAGTGGAACTGATTAGATGATGGTTTTCTAGTTCACATATACTTAATACTTAGCATGGAGATGTAATGGTTCTCTAGTTCACACATAATCAGTGTGCTGTAATGTATATAAGGGCTATAGGTATATAAGGTATATAAGGGCTAAGAAGGAAGGATCGGAAGATAAGACATTCTATCTTTGACCAGCCACATGGCCCTTCTGCCTCCTGCACTCCTTCCTGAGACCAGGGACTCAGGCTGATTCTGAGGTCCTCTAGAAAGCTAGCCCAAACATTACACTTCGGTTTTCTCATCTACAAAACAAAAGCAGTTGGTCTAAGTGATATCTAGGGTCCCTTCCACATCTAAAAATCCTTGATTCTAATAAACTTTTCTTTAATATTAGATGTGCAACAGTTCATTCAATTACATCTAGTCAGCTTGAAGACTTATTTTTGCTGAGCTTTCACTAAAGTTTAAATACCTCCTTTTATCTACTATAAAAGTCAACTTTAAGGAGCTTGATCTTATATTAAATAGCAAAGAAATGGAAAAGTAATGTAGCTGTCAGCCTTTGCATTTTTCATTTCTTAATTCAGTGGCACATGGTATATATATCTTGCAAGGTAGAACTAAACTATAAATCTTATTTTCAAGTTGGAGAATACAAAGCATGCAACACTTAGCTATGTCCTACAATGTTTCACATCCAGTGAAAGGATGGGAAAATTTACAATGATCAAACTATTAGAAAAAAGAAAACAAACAAACAAACAAAAAACTATTGGGTCATAATCCCTAACAGCTTCCATACCATGTAAGGGTGGCTTCAGCTGCATCCTTTACCCTCATAGATGCAGGGTTTGGCTCCTTATCTCCTTTGTACTTGACCTCTTGTTCACTACTCCTGGACTTGCTTCCTGAGATACCCAATTCCACAATCTCTAATACCTCTTTTAAACAATCCTAGACAAGAAAAAAAGAAGACTCATTAAATTCTTCATGAGAAATTAAATGTGAATCTTCATTTTCTTAGATGATCAGAGAACGGATGATTACTGAACAGAAATTAAATTCAACTATGATGTTTTGTAATTATGTAGAGTTTAAGGTGAGGATACAAAATGAATAAAGCCAAAAACTACTTTCAATATATTTGTATAAACTTTCTTTTAAAATACTGTGTCTCAACAAAGTATTTTCAACTTTTTTCCCCCTTTTGATCTGATATCTCTTGTGTAGAATGATATATGTGGATACATGTTTAGAAAAATGCCACATGTTTAACTTATACTGGATTACTAGCTGTCTAGGAGAGGGGATGGGGGAAAGGGAGGTAAAAAATTTGGAACACAAAGTTTTGCAAGAGTGAATGTTGAAAATCATCCATACATATGTTTTGAAAATGAAAAGCTTTAATTGAAAAAACAATTATTATTAAAAAAAATAAAATACTATGATTGTCATACAGTTGTTCTAACATTTCTTAAATATGAAATTGTGAGGGACATACCAAAAATTCTGCTGATAATGGGATGAGAGAGATGAGAGATGAGAGGAAGAAAGGGAAAGAGAGAGAGAGAGAAGGAATCACATCATCATACTAAAATGTTAGGTGCTAGGTTATAATGCCTCTCTATTCATCTGCCACTGATTTCACAACCTAGATTTTAATTCACCTACTGAGTTAAGTGATTTGTCATTGATAGAGACTAGTGGCTAACATAACATGAGATTTCTATCTTTATGAAAATAAACTTTAGAGCTTTAAAAAAAAACCAGTGCAAAATTAGGGTGTCCCATATATCCATATATTAACAAATTCATTAATCAATACATTTCTTTGTCCAAACTAATTACAGGTTACACAGTACCTAGCAAGATGTAGCAATCAGGATTAGAGTTACATTGGTAGCCAATACTTAAGTACAACAATTTTTAAAATAGAGAAAGTTATGTTTCAGTTAAGGAATTTCTTGTTTAACATGACCCCAAACTTAGTTCTTCTCTCACCTTTTCATCAAGCATGTCAGGATGTTCTGTCAGCCAGACACAAAGACACTGAAAAGCTGCAACAATCATGGAGTGAAGATCTCTGGAGTGAAGTGGAGCTGGCCGACTACACTGGTACACAATGTAACTACACACAGAACTAATGGCTCTCTTTTGGTCTGCTGAGTCCACTGTCACTTTCACCTAAGAATATTTAGGTTAGGAAGGTAACAATTAATTGACAATGGTTTCTTTGGCAAGTAGCTTGGTTTCAGTGTCATTTAAATATGTTAGGTACTATAGAATACTTTGTTTTTGTACATACATAAGATGAAGAGAAGTCTAAGATATTACTAAAATATACATATGCTACAAGTGGTAGTAATACACTTCACCAATGTGAGGTTATAAACCTTTCAGAACAATTTTTCAGGTCTCTAATGTCCTTGTATATGTAAATGAATAGAAGTAGCCACAAATTCAATTTGCCATGTCTTTATTTTAAGACACTCCTTTGGGGATTCTTGAAGCTGGTCATACCCTCAGTATGGTTATATCCATATATCAAGTCTATTGCCTAAAGCAGAGATGTCAAATCGGAGATAGTAATTAACCAAATTAAAATATGTAGTGATTAGGAAAAGCTGAACAAAATAAAAAAACAAAACACAGATAATGTTAATGTAACATTTTCTGAGTCAATATGCAGCTGTATTGATCTGTTTCTATTTGAATTTGACACCACTGTTATAGAGAGCAAAATTCCTCAGCTTGCAAATTCAAAGGTCTATGAAATCTGGCTTGAGCAAACATTTCCAGATTGTCTCATTTCTCCTCTCCACTTCTTTATGCTCCTCCATCTCTGCTTACTAAATTGTTTCTCTTGTATCAAGGCCCAGCTCAGGTTCTATATGTAGCTCCTCTATGATGCTTTCCCTGACTGCCTTAGCTAGTAGTGATCTCTCCCCCCTCCTTATAGTTCTCATTCTATTATGTCCTTTCCTATGCAAATCAAATCATAACTTGTAATAAAAGTCTGATGTTATTGTGATGTGAAAGTGAACTCTGTACTCTGTATTCTTAAACGCTACACTGGCAGAGTAAATTGGCAAGACCAGAATTTAGAAAGGTTTAGTGAGAGGGATTATTGTCAGAGCTAATGTTTGCTGTCCTAGGGATCACCTAGCCAACTTTGGAGAGGTATCTCAACAAATAAGCTGAAAGTTGATGCATTTTTAGGTCACAGAAATCCTGGAAGGCTATTTACTAATTTACAGAGTAATTATCATCTCTGGGGCAACTAGGTGGCACACAGGTTAGAATATCAGGGGTAGAGACAGGAAGACCAGAGTTCAAATTTGACTACAGATTCTTAATAGCTGTGTGATGCTGTGCAAGTCATTTAATTGTTTGTCTCAGTTCCTCATCTATAAAATAAGCTGGAGAAAGGAATGACAAATCACCCCAGTATCTTTCCCAAGAAAACTCCAATATGGTCATGAAAAGTCACACAAAATTGAAATGAAACAACAACAATAACAAATACCACTGGAAATATGAAATAGCCACACTGACAGAATTATATATTCTTGAAGATTTTCAACATCTGTTTTTTGGTATGTTTCATATTTCCAAGATTTAAATTAGTTCCTAAAAACAAAGACCATGTCATTTTTCAATTTACTATTTTCAGATTCAATCATAGTAATTGACACATAACTAGGTATATAAAAGGCATTAGTTGAATTAAATTTGATGTGTTCTTTAAACATATGTATGTACACATATAAAGATATGTAAATATGTGTGTCATCTTGTTATTTTCATTGGTTCTACTGTAAGAAATGTTTTATAGCTTGCCTTTTACAAAATTTTTAGTTATAGTCTAGGTAAAAATACACCCAACACTTGATCATCCCATATTAATGTATAACAAATAGTTAAAATATAACTATGCTAAGCTAAAACTATAGTCTTTCCTCACCTTTGCCAGTCCAGAAAGAAGCTCTAATGCAGCCAATGATATGCTCATGTCTTGACGCCACTGAGAATTGAGTCTTTGGGTTACAAGGTGAATGCTACGAATCAGGAGTCCAGCAGCTGTATCTGTATTAAGAGCTAGGATATAACCCCAATGCCACATACCACAGGGAGGGAAAACAACTAAGCATTAGTAACAATAAGCAAAGCATTCCCTTAGGCACAAACCAAAGCAGCCACAATAAGCACCTGGACAATGAATTTAGCAATTTACATGTAGGCTGATTAATCAGCACCCCACACTAACAAGTTATTTATTTGAATTCAAGCAGCTTCTAACATCAAAGCAGAATTCTATCAAATTGATATAAGTAGAATTTTAATATTAGAAAAACTTTGAACCTTAAAATATTGTTAGCTAACAGCTCTTAGGTTCCATTTTTAAAAGCATAACGAAAATTTTTATAGGCCTTGCAAGGAAATTTTTTTAATGATCTGAACTATGAAATCTAAGTTTTTAGGGCATCCACATATGATAAAATCACCCTTGGCAGCTACTACCCATTTCCTTTGTATAACCCTTACATTACAATGCAAATATTACATGCAATACCCTTAACTAATTTAAAAAATGTTTCTATTCAGAACTCTGTTCCTGAATGTAAGAAAATTAGCATTCCCAACCCCCTGAGTTTTATTTGACTGTCAATTCTAAAAGTAAAAGAAAGTACTATTTTGGTATTGCAAAATTAGGAGACTATGAAACTAAAGTCATAAATGAAACTTGTGGGACATTATACCTGTCAATCCTATTGGGAAGAGGGCAGTGACAACAGAAAAAGGAATGGTCATTAAAGAGAGACATATATGCAGCACACTAACACAATTTGGATTTCTTAGCGAAACTTTTTGCAACATTACAAGCAGAACTTACTAACAGTTCATCAAAATGCTGAAACAGACTAGTCACTTCACACATGCCTATTGGGACACATACAGTAAAAAAAAAAACAACTGCTTCAATATAAAAAAATGATGTTTATATTCTCTTAAACATTACCTTATTAATCACTAGGGTACCCAGAACCCATATATATAAAATGAATAGTGTAAAAATTACAACACATATTAGTAAATTCAATGATTAATCAAATGTGCATTTGAATAACATATGATAGAGATTTTATTTTACACATGACATACCCAAGGTTAGGGAAATGAGTTTAGATCAGAAACACATTTAATCAAATTCAAAATAAACAGATGCTAAACTCACACATAAGTAAATAATTCAACCTTGGATTAATGTCTACTCTGTAAATATGTCTCTCTATATACTAAAACCTAAAGGCACACAACATTACAAAACCCTTGAAAAACAATATTCTTAAGTCAAGATATTTAGTAAAATGCTTTACTAAGTAAGTGATTAGCAAGTGTCATATTTTGTATTCATGAATAAAATAATTTCCTAACCTTATGCTATAATATATAAGCAGTTTTAAACATGAGGGTCTTTTCAGAGTACTATAGTAGTTGAAAAAAATATAAGTGAATATAAAATGAATATAAAATAATACAGCTAAATCAAAATACTTTAGTCTTTTTAATCCAGATTAACATCTAGAGAGGGACTAGTAATGTTCTCCCAATTATGTTCAAAGATGTAAAAATTAGTCAACAAACTATTAAACATAATTTCCAAAAACAATATTATTCTTAGAATGCTTAAAAGATTTCAAAAAAAATATACAACTTACCATAATCTCTTAGAAGAGCCTGGGCAGGTCTTTCACTATCTGGGGTTGTAGGTTCTGTACTTCCTCCACTCGCTGAACTAATGCCACTATTAGTACGACTATGACTTTTCAGGTTTTCTTCACCATTCTAGCCAAATTGAAGATTATTTAAAGATAGAAATACCATAACCATTGATATTTGAGATGAATGAGCAAGTAAATTCATTATCAAATAGATATAATCTTCAAAGGTATAATCTTTGCTAACGAGACAGGAATAAAAAGCTGATATAGTAGACCTCATTTACCATATAGATTGATATATTTATGGGCGCAAGGAGTAGAGGGGAAAGAAAAACAGACTCCTGATAGCCAATTCAAGCCTTTTCCTTGTTTTACTAAGGTAGTGCCATGAAAATTATATCAGATATACAGCTAGACATCCTGGATTTCAAATGTTCAGCAACTCTGCCCAATTGATAAGTTGGTGTGAAGTAGGTGAATCACAACTTCACTACATATTACTTTCCCCAACAGTACAATGAAAAGATTGGACCTTAACTCTGAGATCCAGCTTTAAATCAATGATTCAGTCAGAGGCAAGTATTTTTTTTACTATCACTATCAGTGTCCTCAAATAACAAATGAACAGAGGTATAATACCAATGATAAGCACCAATGTTTTCATGAGCAGGACCAAATTCCAGAATGGTGGTAGTGAAGGGGTATATTATGAATGATATTTCATTTACAAAAAAGTTACAGTAATTAGCTCATTGTTTTGCTGAGCTTTTGACAGTCAGTCATCAATTAGGTCATAAAAATAATCTCCTTGTATGGCATCACATTTAATAATGGCCAACTTTAAATCAAAACAAAATAAAAAAGCAAGCTTCTATTTAACCAATGAAAAGAAAGTTCTCAAAGGTCCGAATATGTCTTAAAAATCCCAACGCAATACATTTTATGAAATAACAAAATAATTGACAAGATACTAGGCACAAAAGTATTAATGCTTCTTACCATTTCCATCTGACAACCAATTGATTCTAGAAGTGCTGAATCTTGAACAATATTTAACATTGCACCTATAACAAAGAAAGTATTTTATGTAGGATTCATGGCAAGAGTTTTTAAAAATCAAATTGTATAAAGTGCTTAGGAAAACTGAGCAGGACTTGTTACAGACATATGAATTTCATTTTTGCTGAGTATTATAAAGATCATTTATTAACTACTAAGACCCTGACTGTTATTAGGAAGACTGGGAAGAGGCTATACTCAAAGAACAAGAATAGATTATGTATTTTCCAAGTCACTAAAAAAATAAAGGGAATTACACTTTACATTTTATTTTACATTAAGAGTTTAGAAATATTAGGGCATTGTATGATTTTAGGGTAAAATGCGATAAAATTATTTTTTAAAAGAGAACTTAGTAATACTTTTAAACATTTCTATAATGCAACAAAAATTGGAGACAAAATACCACCAGAGGCCCAGCGTTTTTAAGAAGTGACCTAAGTCATTGTGTCTTGTTTCTTCATGCACTTCTGAAGCTCAGGGAGTGGGGCATAGGTGTTCTTCCATCTTAATATAGATTCCAAGTACAGCATTCTTTCTATTACACCACACTGCCCCATATTACTTGAAGAGCTATCAAGTGGAAAAGGGATTATATGTATTCTCTATGGCTTTAGATCAGTGGTCCTCAAACTTTTAAAATAGGGGGATAGTTCACTGTCCCTCAGACTGTTGGAGCACCTCACACTCTGTCTCTGCCGCCTCAGCCCAGTGCCGGCGAGTTTAGGTAGAACGTCACTTCGTGTCTGATTTTGCCATAAGCGGGCCACATAAATGTCCTCAGCGGGCCGCATCTGGCCCACGGGCCATAGTTTGAGGACCCCTGCTTTAGATAGTAAGACTAAGAAAATGTTAAGAGTTAGAAAAAGTCTGATTTTAACCTTCAACAATGAATTAGAGGTCTCATAAACTGATGAATTTCCCATCACTAATGATATTTCTGGTAAGGCTAACTAACTATGATAGGGATAATACAAATGGAAGCTGTGGTGGAGAAATTTTTGGACTAATTTACTCTCTAAGGTTCCAATTCTAACAGTGTTTCCATGAATTCCTAAATAACACCAAGAGCAAAACTGAAAGCAGGTAGGTGAGGAGGGAAAGAATAGGGGACCTCTAAACTTACTGCTAACAATGCTGTAGCGTTTGGAATTCAGGCCGGTTGAACTAGTGCTCAACTTTAAAACAACTTCTGGTGATACATGTGTCCCTTCTTACAGAAGCAAAGGTCTGAATGGTACACAACTCTGGGGGTGAGTTGAACCTATTTGAGGTGAGTTATCCTTTCCCTTCAGTCCCCAGGGCTAATTACTGGACTGTAATAAGAGCAATGAAAAAATGTTGACAGCTAGAAACAATGTTCTGAAGCAATTTTTATATTACAAAGGTAAAAAAAAAGCACAAAGGGAAAAATAAAAAACTGACCAAGAAAATATTCCAAAGCATGTCACAATGAATATAAGCAAAGGGGCCATATAAACAGAAGTTCCCTCTATGGTCCGTCTCTGTGTACCATTCCCTTAAAAGCTCCTTTTCTATTTTGGTCAATGGCACTTGAAATCTACTAAATTCTAAATCCTGACATTCTCTGACTCATTTATTTCCATCACATCCCCAAAGTCCCATCAATTCTACCTCATTAATATCTCTAAATTCCATCCCCTTTTCCCTAGTTCCACTATCATCTTGTGTTAAAAGTCTTCATTATTATCCACCTGGACTATTACCCTAACTTCCTTATAGATCTTTTTATTCCCACTCACTCCTAAACTAATCCATCTCATATGCCACAGCCAGAATTTTTTTTTTTCCCATGTCTCAATCTGGACATGTTACACTCTAATTTAAAATCTTATTACCTACCAAATTAAATTTCAAACTACTCAGCTTTATACCTTAGGCTCTCCACAATTTTGCTACCACTCAGTCTTTCTAATCCTATTTTCCACCCGTACTTCCTTCCCCAACTGTACTCTATGTTCTAGTCAGATTACAAAATTTGTCTCCTTGAAGTTTACCTTTGTTCACACTATTCCCTATGCTAGAATATCCTCCTTTTCCTTCTTTGCCTGGTGAAAGCCTACATGTCTTTTACAGCATAGGTCAAATGCCACTTCCTATAGTTTCCTTAATGACCCATTTCCCATCATCAATGGGCTTCCCTTCCTTGAATCCAAATGTTATTTGTATCTTTCTTACACAAACAACTCATAAAAATAACAGACAGCAAGACAGTAAAAGTATATATGTATATTTCTTCTACAACACTACAAGCCTTGGAGAGGGCAGACGCCATGTCAGCCTTTCCTAAACTTTTTCTTGCTTCTGGCACAGTACTATGAAAATTTTTAGAGGATACAGTACCATAATTTAGTAGTCCCAGTGGGGAAATTAGTTCCACCAAATGTAGATTAGTAATTTATCTTAAATTTATAGTTTTAAGAGAAGGTATCCAACAAGATTAAGTGATTGGCCCATGTTGTCACAACCGGTATTTGTCAGAGGAAGCACTTAAAGTCAGATCTTCCTAACTCCAAGCCAACACTTTAGTCATCATGCAACCCTTTCTTACACTGCATATAGATGATGTTCAATGATTTTTTTGTAGAGTTTAAATGCATTTAAAGTCAAATTATTCTAAACTTTTACTATCTAATTTAAGTATTCTGTTATTCAGCTAATGCCATATCAGTCAGCCCTGCCTTGCCTTTATGACATACCCATGATTCAGTACTGCCTGACATTTTAACTTATACAAGAAGTATGAACACAAACCTAATATCATCTGAGTGTTGTTGGGGTCCGTTTCAGTTTGCAAGGCACCTATTAGTATATTCACAAGCCTCAATTTCAGTGACAGAAAAGTTATTGGTTTATCATATGAAGAGCTGTCGTCATTACTAAACTTTCCTTCCAGAACCACCTAGAGAAAAAAATAAATAACATTGAATATTAACTATTCTGAATAATGAATTCAAGCAATAGAGTTGCTCTAGAGAAAGAAAGGATCTGCCTGCAACCTTGATTTCCAATCTTATCTCTTCTAGCCTCTTTGCCCTCTGTTGGGCCACAAAACATGAGTTATCTCTTATCACAAAAAACAAATGTTCAGTAATCTGTGATGGCAGTCTGACAAAAAGGAATACCACCCTTAAATCATTAAGCCCATCACTGACACTTGGAATACAGAGATTTTCATTTACATTTTTAAAAAATTATTTAGACCTGAACTAGTATAGAAGAAAGGGGACACAAGGAACTCTAAATAAAATATTACCTCAGATTTGACATTGCCAAAATGATGAGGGAGTGGTAACAAGGAAAGTAGAATATTAATAGAGGCTCTTCTTAGCTCTGTTGGATTTACATAGGTTTTGAATTTTGAGAGTTCCCTGCAAATGGATAAAATAAGAAATAGCTTAGAAGATGAGCAAAATGAATTTCAGAGGTGACCGAAAAAAAAAGAAAAAAAAAAGAAAAAAAAAAAGGCAAATAAGGCAGTGTGGGAACTTATCAAGTTAAATGTAAAGTTTAGTTTAAAAAACAAAACAAAAAAAAAAACAAAAACAAAAACAAAACAAGCTGTACAAAGTAATGATTTACGGTTTTATATGTAATCTTTTTTTTTTTCTTTTGTATTGGAATATACTAATGTTAGTTAATATATGTCAGGTTGCTAATAGTTTAAAAAAAAATTAACAAATGGTTCATAGTAATTCTTAAATGAATAGTATTTACCAAGGTTGTTGTGAAGATTAAAAGAAGTCATATTTGTAAAGCATTTAGCATAGAGCCCTGACAGATAATAGCTGCTTATTGCTTCACAATTCTATTTCCTACCTTTAAGCAACTTTTTTTTTTTTTTTTTTTACTAGCATTGGGATTGTTGTTGTGAATTCCTATGCTAAGCAATTCTTAAAGTGCACTAGAATGTTTTTGTTTTACTTGAAAAAATTTGAGGTAAAGCCTTTTCCTAAGGATGGTACGTCAAAATGGAGAATTAAAAGTTAAAAGACACATTAGAGATCCTCTATTCTAATTCCTAACATTTGTACAGATGAGAAAAAACTGAAAATATAAGACTCTACAACATACTCATTATGATAATAAATAGCAATACTGAGACACAAACTTAGTGTATTTTTCTCCAAAGTTAGTGACTCCTCTACTCCATTACACTGTTCCATCATCAGTAGGTCTTGACCTAACTTTCTCCCATATCTTCAGGACAGGCCCAAACTAACTTAATTCACTGACAACAGAAAAAGAATAAGGATATGGAATGTGTCAGTAAACACTGTCAGACTAAGGTGACATTGATTCTGCTGAATTTCCTTTTTTCATTTTTGTTAAAAAGGATGGCTTACCAAGAGAGATAATATGACTTACCTATCAGGCAATATGGTTTCAAGAGCTGATATAAAGTAAGGAACCACAACATCAATCCCTTTCAGGTCACAGCAGAATAAATGAGGTGAGTTTAGAATAATGCTGGCCAAGACAGGGTGGCACACATAATCAGTTATCTGCAAACCTTGAATTAAAAGCATGTAAAATCTAGGAAAGTAAAAAAAAAAAAAGGTATTAAATATATGCAGCTGCAACCTTCCATTAATCACTATCAGATAAATACTCTCCCCCCCCTCCCCCAAGGCTGGGGTTAAGTGACTTGCCCAGGGTCACAGAGCTAGGAAGCTATCAGATAAATATTAATTTTCAGCAGTCAAGTCTACTTTTTATTATAGCCACCTTTAAAAGATATTTTAATCATAGTAAACCTCTATTAAAAGCATAAAGTGGCAAGCCAGTAAGTTATCTGTTTTTAAAAAATACAAAATATTGGTTTACTTCTTCCCATAGGGCTATTCCAGAGTTAAGTTTTAATGAAGTCCAAAGGATCAAAAAGCAATTTTTAATAATTAACATATTTGTAAGGTACAATTCCCTCTTTTTAATGAATATACTGCAAAAATTTCAGCACTTCATAAGGATTTTAGCATTTTTAAAGCATTGTTTTAATAAGAAAACATGTTTGCTTTTTTCACATTTAAAGGACAAAAGAGGAAACACTTTCATTAAATCCTCTTGTTTCCAGGAGAAAATAAAAAGTTAAGATATATTATAGATGACAGTTTCTTAACTTATAGGTTTCATCAATCCCAAAGGATTCCATGAATACATTTCAAGAATATATAACTTGGGAGGGAGGTGGTGGTGGAAATCACACTTTTATTTTCATTAACTTCTAACAAAAATGAGCATTTCCTTCAATTATTTTAAAACATTCTGAGAAAAGAGTCCAGAAGTTTCACCAAATTGCCAAAAAGTTAAGAACTTTTCTTAGGGAAAAAACAGAGCTGAAGTGGGCCATTTAAACAGCTTATTTGCATATAAAACCTGCTCCCAGATATGTGAGACTATGATGGTCCCTAAGGGATTCCATCTTATCAATGCCAAGGTATCTTAGATTGCACCTAAAAGCTCTTTCTCTTTTTACTCCTTTGTACTATTCTTCTTTCAATCATTTAAATTCTAATAATTAAAATTATACTTCCTCCACAAAGATACCTCTGAATGACTAGAAGAATAATTGGTACTTGAGTCAGAATTCTTTTCACAATAAACCTGGCAAGTGATCCTGCAGTCTTTGCTACCTTCTAAGTTAATCCTATGCTCCTTATGAAGAATAAAATCAGACTTGTTGAAATGTCTAACACTCTGGGGCTAAGCATAATCATCTTCATCTTTCATGTGACAGCCTTTCAAATATTTAAAGCCCTCCCTCCTTTTACCAAATCTTTTCCAAACAAAAAAATCTCTACTTCTTTAGATTTGGTTAAAAATTTCTAGTTCTTTTCATATGGCATAATCACAAAGTATTTCACTATTTTAATTGCTATTCTCCTCTGTATGCTCTTCAGCTTACCAATATTCTCTTAAAATGTGTCATGCAGAATTGAAAATAATACTGTAAATAAGGTCAGAACAGGAGAGAAATACGACTATTACTTTCCTTATTCTGGATATTATATCTCTAGCTTCAGCCCAAGAACACAATATATTTGTTTTTTTGGTAGGTTTTTTTTTCCTTCTGGCTACCATTGTTAACTTATACTGAGCTATGAGAATTGCTAGGTGGGAAAATTTATGCATTCAATCCTCTGCTATTATATAAGAAAAACACTATATATTTTTGTAGTAACTTTGGAAATTTTTAATATCTTAGTCCATCTTCTACATTTCCCCTAAACAAGTTGGAAAAGATTATGTCATACATAATCTAATATCACTTATACAAAGGTATTCTAATGCATTTAGTGATGATGGTACCAAAAATCAGTATATCTGATTGTAGACCATACAAGGGACTAAGGCAGAATAGGATCCAGGAAATCAATTACAAGGCACATTCTTATATTCAATTATAATATCAAGAATAGATATAAGAATTTTGGGGGGAGATATGCATACTAGATTCTCTAAGAACTTAGTCCTTTCTCTACTGAAGATAAGGAATGAGGGATAACATGTTCTTCTGCAATTTAGTATCAACATCTGGAAAATCCTATATTCAAGGCTTTTCTATGATGTACTGAACAGTAGCAACTCAGAGAGGGAAACAAATTTCCATTGAGCATATCTAAAAAGGAGAATAACCATCTTAAAGGATAAGATATCCCAATATAGAAAGAACTATATGCTCTTTGTTGGAGGAGCATTCCTAAAGAATTCTAATGTCATCAAGGCCTAAGAAAGGAAATATTACAATATTTAGAGGCCTTTACAAGTATTTCAGATCACTGTCTACTTTTTTTTTTTTCAATCTACTGAATCATTATACATTTTTTTCTTTCTTTCTTTCTTTCTTTTTTTTTTTTTTTTAAATAACTCAAACTATAATAATAGAAAAACTAGAATAAAATCTTAGACCTGGATAAATAAGCTGGCAGAATCTCTTCTCCAGTCTTCTTGCTACAAAAAATCCTACACAGTGTCCCACAAGCCTCAGCTCTTCCTGCTTCATAGTTATCGGGAAATTCACTTGCATCAAACATGAGATTGGAAGGCATGGTGTCTGAGGACATTTGTGACCCTTTCCGGCGAAACTCCACACTAGCTTGTGTCGTTATAGCTGAGGAGAGAAAAGGGAGGGCTTTATTGTATTAGTCAATATACCAAATAGGCTCATGGGATCCTGGACACAAAGATCCAATTTGGTAATAATTTTTAAAACTACTTAAATAGGATCCAATAATGCTTCTGTTTAGCAACTATTTAAGAATAAAGGGCTACTTGAATTTTCTAAGAATGGACAGCAATTAAATCAGAGTGGCACTACAGATTTTAATAAACATTAGAAGACGCATTTTTCAACTGGAACATATTTAGTCCACTTAAATTATGCATATATCTATACATGGTATAGATATATGATGTAAAAGAACATTTAAAATTTTTAAATTTTCCATTTCTTTTCCTATAGAAGTTTTTTAAGCGACGGAGAAAATTAGTCAGTAAAACTTGTTATTTTCCTATTAGCAGTCTTCAAAGCAAGAATCCATACAGGCTATAGTAGACCTGTATTGGTGGTGGGAGAGAAATAAAATTCTCATCTGACTATAAAGCACAAACTTAATATTCTCCCCACCAAGCAAAATGAATATGAATTTCAACCATCACAGGGAGAAACTAAGTCTAAGTTGAAGCTGGGATATAAAAAATAAATTGGATATATAAATAAACGAGAGAGAGAAATATATGATCATGCTCATTGTTGGGGGGAGGAGGAGGAGGTCACTGAAACAGAAGCCCTTTGAAAGTTGCTTTGATTTTTACGAAAAAATCTGATTTAATATTATATTAAAATCATTACAAAACATATTTTAGATCTTTACAAAATAATATAAATTATTTGGCATGAAATATTTAATGAAATATGTAAGCAAAGCACAAATCTTTATGCAACTTCCCATGAGCCATTTTGGTCCTGAATAAGCTATTTAGCATAATATACTTAGAGAACACTACATGCAGAATGCATACAAATCAAAACACTAGGTCTGTAAAAATAAGCTTAAAGCTTAAAAAATAAAAAAATAAACAAAAATAAAAGCCAAAACACAGTTAGTGCAAAGTCCTGGAATTCATGACATGACCAGACTAGTGTACAGAAATAATGGGATTGATTCAGGCAGATTAATTTTTGCTTTTGCCAACAATCTTCCCCATTCAAAACAGAAAATATTATTTTCCTTCCCAAATGCAAAAGCTACAAGAGACAATGACAATGACAATCAAATTAAAAATGGAATTATGAACAAAATAAAAAACATGATTGCAATTAAGGAAAAGCTACTGGTTCCTACTTACAAGATTTATAAGAAAGAAGAATTTGGATAAAAGATGCTGCAAGATAATAGAAATAAATGGAAACAAATCAAAGGACAGCAGTAGTTATAAAATACTTTAAAGATGGTGAAATTTTATTATAGTTAAGAAGCTTTTAGCTTTTTAAAAAATTAGATTAAAAGCTTTATGATATAGCAAGCTAGTTCAAACACATAGGAAACTGGCATTCAGGTCCAAAATTATGGTTTTGTATCATGCAAAACAATGAACGAAGAAAATTATACAATTACAAATAGTTGAGGCTTTGATCTGCTCATATCAACGTGCATTAAAATTTGAATTCATTAACCCTTCCCAGCTCAATGTCACTTTTAGGAAGTATAGTATGCTATAATTTTAATCTAAAACTAATAGGTCAAAGGAACAGAAATTTTAAAATTGAGGTGAACTATGTAGTAGAATTCTTTTGTGATCAGTCAGTACTTGCAAAATGGATGAAAATGGAAGTTCCTGGAAACCAATTTCCTATTCTATCTCCACAAATTATCATTACCCTTTGATTTTTTAAAACTTACTTAAATAATACCTCAATTATTTTACAGCTTTCACTATACCCTGACAGGTGTCTAAAGCATGTTTAAAAAAAAAAAAAAAAAAAAAGATACCCTTAAGTTTTTGAGTGATGAATAAAAGTGGGTCTCACTCTCATAGAAAAATCATGACTAGACATAAAAGGTTGTGTCGAAAACACATCTAATTCTGGTTTCAATACAAATGTCTTCTGGTAAATGATTATTATCATTAGTATGGATACACAGGAATAAGCTATTTAGAGATTAAAAGGACTCACAAGAACTCTACATCACAGAGATCCTCTGGGATTGAGGAGTTTAATGCTAATAGTAAAATGTCTGAAATCAACTTTTGGGAAAAAACAAAAAACAAAAGTATGTTTTGACAAAAATTCTAAAAATAGGCTCACATGTCTGACTACCAAACAAATAATTGTTTTAAATGTCAATGTGGTTTGGAACAACTCTGAATAAAAAGTAATAGACTCTAGAAAATGTCACTCCCAGATGGTTGTCTTCTTTTCAACATTGTTTCTATTTAATTTCCACATACTTATTAAGTACTATTTGCATTCTTTAACATTCAAATTTGTTCTTATAAAGTAAAATATTATGAACTTAGAAATATTAGACTTCTCTTGAAATAAGAGATTATAGAAAACATTAATTTGAAGTCAAATAGCAGAAACCAGAAATATGAATTCTAAGATGTGCATGACTAGGAATTACTATTTTAAGTGTTATTAATTTCATCTGCCTATACCTGTGAAGGTACTTCTCTACGTTTATACTTTTTTTGAACTTAAGAGAATTTGCTTTTTGATTATATTATTAGTCCTCATTTTGAAATAACTTATGCTATATATACTGCTGGCATGTGATGAAAGCATGACCTCATAATATAATGGAATTTTTTTCTCTGATATATTCTCCAGAGTAATGTTAACATTAATTACTCTATCCATTTTTCTTTTCTTACTTGGCTTCCATTCCCTAACCCCAGAAAAAAAGTGCTTTGTTATAAAGTAATCTGTAAATTCTGGGCTGATCCATGATTAGAGGCATGGATTACAGATTATAAATATTCAATAAATTCTTTTCAAAAAGTAAACACTACCATCTCTGGGGAAGGTAACAAATAGATTAGGTCTTTGTCTTTAACTGCTTTAGGTTTGTAATGGAAAACCTAAACACTGATTATCATGGGTGAATCCTTAATATCACTCTTAACAAAGAGTATGATTAAATAAAATTATGACTTCAGCAAGCTGTATTTTAAAATGATGCTATGAAAGAGGTACACTTACATTTTTACCTTTCACCAAGATCAGTCATGCTTTCATGGACTAAAGTCAAATAGCTACCGTTTCACAAAAGAGAAATTGCTATGCTATTTTCTGGTTTTCATATGTACAGTTTTACTGACATTTTTATCACAGGCATACCCCGATTCATGTCATTAACTGATCTATTATGCAGAAACACAATGTTAAGCAAAATACCATCATAGGAGACAGTCCATAGGGACAGAACTGATAGAATTAAAACAGCAAGGATGGGGCATGCTGATCTGAAAGAGTGGAAAGGGGCAGGAAGCAGAAGTCAAGATCACCAGTTTGGGCAGCATCCATATGGACATAACAACATAATGGTGTTTGGAAGGATATGGCAAGGCATAAAGGTCTTAATGATGTTACTATGAAATGGCACTGGTTTAGGCAATGTTTTGTGGGGTATGCCTGTAGCTAAGAAAAATACTTCACCTAAATCAAGTTGTTAAGTCAATAAGTCATGGCTCTTTGTGATGGGTGTTACTTTTCTGGGTAACATGAAGGGGACTGCCAGGAAATGAAATAACATTAATTTTGAGTCAATCAAAACTGACTAATATAATTTATGGCTCATTAAAATGGAGAGAGAGACAGAGACAGAAAGAGAAGGGGGGAGAAAGGGAGGGAGAGAGGAAGGAAGGGGGGAGAGTGAGTCAGTGAGAGCGAGAGAGAGAGAGAGAGAGAGAGAGAGAGAGAGAGACAGAGAGAGAGAGAGAGAGAGAGAGGCAGAGAGAGAGAGAGAGAGAGAGAGAGAGACAGAGAGAGAGAGAGAGAGAGAGAGAGAGAGAGAGAGAGAGAGAGAGAGAGAGAGAGAGAGAGAGAGTCAGAGAGACAGAGAGAGACAGAGAGAGGGAGGGGGGAGAAGAAGAGAGAAGCCCAAACCCAACAAAACATACCTACAATGGGCTGGTGGCAAAAACTCCAATTTCAGTTGGTTGAATTCATAGGGTTTAAAGCTGGATGGGACCTTAGAAATCTCTGGTCCAACCCCCTCATTTTACAGAGGAGAAAACTGAAGCCCAGAGAAGGGAAGGGACTTGCCCAAGGTCACACAGGTAGTAAGTGGCAGTTCAGCTGGAAGGGGTTAACCATAACACACTGCTTTGTTAGAAAGAATTTTTTTAGGTATGTGTTAATCTTGCAGGTAGGAAATGTCAGAAAACAAAAAGAAAGTATACATATTTGTTGAGCAATATTTACCAGTCATGCTGCTGTCTCTGTTTAGCCCATTGTGAAGTTTACAATGAACAAACGATGCATCAAACAACCATGATCCAAAGAGATTCAAGATGCTATTCACTTTGGGCCTCCTCGGGGCAGGCAGCGGTCGAGGCTCTGAGCTAGTCTGGTTGGGACTAGACAGTGGAGAAGTGGAAGACGTCTGGTGTGAGACTTTAGAGGCGTGCCCAATGTTGGCCTAGTGGAAGGACAAGAGGACCCCCCACCCGCAGGAAAAGTTTAAGACAAAGAAAAGACCTGATTCAAGAGCAGATGTATAAAAAATAAGGTGGAAAACGGAACTCTGATGTCAGAGATCTTACTGTGCTAGTCTTCACGGTGGCCTTATTCACAGTAACTGTTCGATGCCTTCGATTATGAGGGGGAGTTGTGCTGCTGGCAGTGCTCTGGGGCATGTTCAGCCTGTTCACTGGTGTGGGTGGAGCACTGTCACATCTAGGTCGAGAAATACCTAAAACAACAGTAAGGAGAAGAAATGATCTCAGTTCAGAGCTTGGCACTACTCTTGATGTCATAATGTTTTACAGAACTATTATTACAAACATCTTCCCCACCCCAAACTGATGGCTTTCATGCAGTCAAAATATTCACTTCCTCCTCTTACCTCACCCTGCCATGGGGAACAAGAACTTAACCCTTTCATCCAACAGCTCTCTGGAACACTTCTATCTTGGTTGGTGGCTGGGTCTCTTTGGGTGCTTTACTCCCCCTTCTGATTCTGGATCCATAATCAAATCAATTCTAAAGTTCCTCCTGGAACAAATGTGTCTTTCTGTGTCTGGATGACTCAATTTATAATCTCTGAAACTTGTTGACCCAAAACCCCTTCCCTGATCACCACTCCCCTAAACTCAGTGTCCCTTATTAGAATTTTGAGAGCAGAGACTGGCTAAGCCCACAGTGTTTAGCCCATGTTTCTGGTAAATGCTTTTTCATCCCCTTACAGCAAATAATTTAAAAGCAAGTACCTAAAATGAGTTTACAGATTGCACTATGATAAAACTAGAGAGGCAGAGCCAAGTTTGCGGAATGGAGGCAGGAAGGAACTCACCCAACCTCTCCCCAAAACCACTCCAAATTCTTTAAATAATGACTCTAAACAAATTTTAGAGCATCAGAACACCCAAAAAGACAAAGTAGAACATTTTCCAGTTGAAGGCAACGAAAAAGGTCAGGAGAAAAGGTCTGTGGAAGCAGGGTGGGAGCATAACTCGATCCCAATACAGGCTGCACCAGCACAGCCCCAACTCAGACCCAGCCTAGACCGCAGTCTCAGTAAGGTGGGACCTAGTAGTGCTAGAGGCTTCTGGACCTCTCCCTGCCCAGGAACATCAGGGAATTCAGAAGGTCAGTGGAAAGGGTCTGCGACAAAGGGGTGGGAGTCCAGTATGCAGTCAGTCCCAGTGCAGGCCACACCAGGGCCATACCAGAGCAGGCCTGGCCCCAACCCTGGGGCCTCAGCATCAGCAAAGCAGAACTCTGCTGATTTAGTACATGAGATCCTACAGCAACAGTAAGAAGGGGACACTCTTCTAATAGCTTTTGGTCAGGTCCTGAGAAGTATCTCTAAAAACAGCGATACAAAACATTAGAAGCTTGGGACAATGCACTCTCCACCCTGGAAATAGAGCCCTACTTTAACAAAGAGTTAAAAGCCGAATAATAGGTGAGGAAAATGAGCAGAAAGCAAAAAAAGTTCCTGACCACTGAAAGGTATTATGAAGACAAGGAAAATCAAAACACACACAAAGAAGATAACAAAGTCAAAGCTCCTACAATCAAAGCCTCCAAGAAAAATAAGAATTGGGCTCAGGCCATGAAAGAGCTCAAAAGGGATTTTGCAAACCAAGTAAGAGAGATAGAGGAAAAATTAGGGAAAGAATTGAGAAATGGTACAAAAAGAAATGCAAAAAGCTAATGAGAAGAATGTCTTAAAAAGCAAAATTAGCTAATTGGGAAAGGAGGTACAAAAGCTCACTATGGAAAATAACTCCTTAAAAATAGAACTGAGCAAATGAAAACTAATGACATTATGAGAAATAAAGATACAATAAAGCAAAACCAAAATTATGAAAAAAATAGGAAAAATACATGAAATGTATCTAACTGGAAAAACAACTAATTGACCTGGAAAATATATCTAGAAGAGACAATTTAAAAATTATCAGTCTACTTGAAAGTCATAATTCCCCCCCCCCCAAAAAAAAAAGCATTGGCACCATCTTTCACAAAATTATCAAGGAAAACTATCCTGATATTTTAGAACCAAAGGGTAATAAAGAAACTGAAAGAATTCACTGATCACCTCCTGAAAGAGATCCCAAAGTGAAAACTCTTAGGAAGATTATAGCCAAATTCTGGAACTCCCAGATCAAGGAGAAAAATATTGCAAGCATCCAGAAACAATTCAAGTATAGTGGAGCCACAATCACAATAAGACAAGATTTAGCAACTTCTACATTAAAAGATAAAACTAAATATATAAGAAAAGTCTTTCTTTTAAAATGTCACTGAGATTCAACTTCTTGCTTATCTGACATGCTATGATTTCCTAGGAACTTTTAACAATTTTTGAAAATGCAACTGAATTGATTGTGCCAAAGTTTATCTTAAGATATCAAAAGATATATAACTAATACAAAACTATAAAGACCACTAATTCTACTTGTGCCTTGATCCCATTTTCAACAAGCTACTTTAGGAAATTTTCATGGTGATCATTCTTACAACTTTTTAAAAAAGCAATATTGATGATTTTTTCTAAATCACAATTGCCTCCTTTTCTCTTGGTTTCTGCGATCTGATACTATTTCATTTTTATTATCTTTCTTCTTCTCTGACTGTTCTTTCAGTTTCCTCTAGTAGTTTATCATTCTCTTCCCATTGTTAAGTATAAGCATTCACTAAGGTTCTATCCTAAGCCCCTTCCTATCAGCTATTATTTCTCTTGATGATTTCATTAGCTTCAATTCAATGACCAGAGTGTCTATGGAGATGACTCTCAGATTTTTATATTTCATTTTTGTATATATTCGATTTCAGTCTCTCTCCTGAATTTTCGTTCCACTTAATGCTTACCATGCATCTCCATTCAGCTGTCCACTAGGAATCTCAAACTCAAATCTTTTAATTTATCCCCAAACCAAATTCTTCTATTTCTCTTTATTACACCATCATCTTTCTAGTTTAGTCCCCCAGGTCTGCAACCTCATAAATATCTCTATCCAATCAGTTAACAATTATTTATATCCTTCCTTCATAACATCTGTCATATCTATCTTCTCTCTAGCAATACAACTACAACCCTAGTTCAGGACTTTAATTACTCTTACCAGGACTACTGTACTAGTCTCCCAGTTGATCTCCTTGTCTTCAGTTTCTTCTCTCCAAACATTCTTTCACAACTGTGAAACTCAAATCTTCTTTGGCTCCCTATTGCTTCTGACACCAAACACAAATAAGTCTGGCATTTAAAAAAAAACTTTCCACAATATGACTCCACCTACCTTTGCATTCTTATTTTATAAGCTGGCTGGCTGTACCCCACACGGGGCATTCCATCTCCTGCCTCCATGCTTCTGCATAAGAGAATCTCTGGAATGCCCCTGACTTGTTAAAAGCTTTACTGCCTTCAGAGCACAACTCTGATATCACTTCCTATTCAAGTTTCCTACTACTGTCCCTTCTCCCTCAGTTACTTGAATTATGTTGCTCTTGAAATTATTTTTACTTACTTATATACTTGTCATATCACTCAATGGAATATGAAGTCTTTACTGGAAGAGACTCTTTTGGTTTTGTCTTTGTATCCATACAGCCTAGTACCATGCCTTGAATGTATCAGACACTTAAAAAAGCTTGTTGAACTGAATTAGATGCTCGGTTCAGTTGGTTATATTAATGATGAATAAAAAGCAACAATACAAAAAGTGGACTAGAAATTGGAACAGACAATATCTTTAAGAGAAAAGAATCCAATCTAAGTGAAGACTTGAGAGGTCACATCTCAAAAAATTTTTATTCTTTTCTATGGATATGATGGGATGGAGAATATGAGGACATTGAAAATAAGGACAGAGTACAGAAACTTGCCACAAAATCACTCTCTTAGAAAGAAACATGAAGAAAATTAAAGGCATTGAAAAATCAGAAAAATAAAAAGTGATTCAACAAAAGTCTAAATGTTTAAAATCTATGAAGAGGCAACATGGTACAACAGAGAAGTTCTGGATTTGGAATGAAAGGACCTAGGTTTAAATACTGGTTCTTCCCACTTACTAACCTTTGTGACTCTGGGCCAGTCACTTTAGTTTCCTCATCTATAAAATGCTGGTGCAGAACTAAGGTCCCTTCCAGCTCTTTATCTACAATCCCTGAAATTGGAACAGGAAAATGAAATTAAGCTACATTTTGTAATATACAATTAAGAACTTTGTGACAGAAGTTTGTGATGTATTAGCAGGGGTTAATAGGAAGTTGGAGAATTTTCTAGAATGTGATTTCTCTAGGTGAGACTCTATGCACTTACTAAGAACTATTTTTATCCAAGGGTGATTCTGATTAACTGAGGCTGAGAATGTTGTTGTTGCTGTCTGAGACATTTCAGTAATGTTGTTTCAGTCATGTCTGACATGACTGTGACTCCATTTTCTTGGCAAACATATCGGAGTGGTTGGCCATTTCCTTCTCCAAATCATTTACAGGTGAGGAACTGAGGTCCACCGTCACCAACTAGTAATTGTCTGAGGCCAAGTTTGAACACAGGAGATGAGTCTTCCTGATTCTAGACACTGCATCAGCTATCTGGCCCAGTACTAAGAACAGTAGCTTTTAATTAATTTTTCTAAAGAAAATTTCTTAGACTTGTCTGTTCGCACGCGGTATTAGCTTAGCTTCACTTATTTCCCTTCTTCCCATACAAGGTTATTGATTATGTATGCCCTATCACTTGATTCCCTGCTAAGTTTTTTTTTTGTTTGTTTGTTTGTTTGTTTTTTAAAGAGCTTTAGAGCTAGAATGGACTTTAGAATTCATCTAGTCTAATGCCCAGGTTAAAAAATAAGTAAAATGAAGCCCAGGATGGTTGAGTCCAATGCCAGATAAATAATAAAATAACCAGGAATTAAATTTAGGCCATCTTATTCCACATTCAGCATTTTTTCTTCTATGCCATGCTGACTTTTTCAAGGTTTTAATATAAAATATACTTCAGTACTTCAAGGATTGATGAGTTCATCTTAGTAGATAAGTTCTCCATTGCTAAAAAGTATAACTCCTCCATAACTTAAATGAGGATTTCATAAGTTACTATGCCTAGCAAAATGTTCCTTGATGGTCAATTTTCTACAAACGAGTTTGCCCAAAGTCTACTCAGCCTGGCACTCAGATCATGCATCTTCCATCACTAAACCTACACTGGAAGTCTGTTAGGCTTAATTCAATTTTCTAGCTGTTGTGCTTTGCCGGCATAAGCCTTTAAAACTCTTGACTCAACTTTATTATAGCACTTGTGGAAAACAGGGTTTTCTCTTTTCCTAAACAATATAGAAATCCTGTATATTTTCCCAACTGTTCTTTCTTTTTTTTTTTTTTTTTTTTTTGGAGAAATCATAAAACGCCTAAGAGTTTTTTGGGAAGAGGCATTTGAAAAGACTTCTTTAGAAACCTTTAAGGATAAGACAGACTCAATTTCTGTTTGGGACAGTTCAATTTAAGTCACATCAGCTCCTTGAGTCAGTAACTGTTTGGGTTGTTTTGCTTTTTTTGTGGGTTGTTTTTTTTTTGGTCTATGTCTACATACTAGATATTTTGGTAAAGACTATAATAATCCTTTTGTAAAGAAGTTTAATAAATTTAGATCAATTCCCAATATATATCAATACTTACAAGGACAAGAAATCTAAATTTAAAAAAAATCACTTTAGCTATTAAATGCTTAATCTCTTTGCCAAATGAAAGAATACAACAATGGATTAGAATATAAATTTAATAGTAAAATCTAATAGTGAAGGATAGTCTATTTTGGGAAGTATGATCTCATAAAATAGCAAGAAGTAAAGAAGGGTGCATAGAAGTGACTTTAGAGAAAGCTTGACAACAGATTCAACTAAATCTAAATATCCTAAAACTTTTTAAGGACAAAACTGTAAGGATGACTGGGAATATAAAAATAAAAAGGAAAGATCTGTAAGCTTTTTCTCCTCAATGACGGTGAAACAACATTAATATTCTCCTATTACAATCAGATGAACTATATGAAGAAATTTTTTTAAAAACTCAAGAAAATAAAGATGAGAATTATCTATATTATACAAATATAGAGAGGGAATCTACTGGAAATAGGGTTAGAAACTGTAATCATGCTCTAATTCAATAAAACGTCAGCTCATTCTAAGTAAAGATCATTTTATTCTTTGTATTTGTATCCTTAGTAGCTAAACTAATGCCTAGTACATAATACGCATTTAACAAAAATGACTTGATTGAATGGAAGCAGCACAATTTTGAAACACTGACTTTCAAGATGTCTGAATATATAGAGGATATTAAAGTCTTGGAAAAACTTTCACATTAAAAAAAAAAAGTGGGAGATAAAACCACATCAGTAACTATTGTTTCATGTTTTTACTTTAACATTTCTACAAAGAGATGAAATCACTCTTTATAAGGACAATCTGTGCCATTTACCCTTTGAGAGCAATCTCAACGAGAGTTTGAAAAGGAAATAGACATATTCTACAGCAAACTTTATAAGCATTCAGTTAACTAATGTTATAGAAAATATAAGCTCCAACTATGCTTATTTTTCATGGGTTAAAAAAAAAAAAAAGTATTTACTTGATAAATTTGCCAAAAAAAAAAGGCTGTCCACCACCAAGAAAGCTTTTATAAATATGTCCAAATCTTGCAAAATTTCTTGAAAGATGTAGGAGGTCCAAATCAAAGAGGAATGGTGAAGTTTTTTCTGACTATTTGCAGATGGGTTGTTTACAAGTTTTAGAACACTGCAAAGGCTCTTAAAGAAATCTATAATCACTCAGAAGAGTTTGGCCTAATGTTCCACACATACATACAAAAGAACAGAGGAAAAAAAACGAACACTTATTGCCCAGACTATGATATGCAGTTGAAAAGAAAATATGTAGAATTGGTACCAAAACTGAACAGAAAGAGGGAAATAGACTGTACTGCTTTTTGGGTATTACATAGCAACTTGAGTGAAACAAAGGCATATATATTTTTTTAAAGGCACATTTTCCCCCCCCTGAGCCTGGGGTTAAGTGACTTGCCCAGGGTCACACAGCCAGGAAGTGTTAAGTGTCTGAGATCAGATTTGAACTCAGGTCCTCCTGGATTCAGGGCTGGTGCTCTATCCACTGCGCCACCAAGCTGCCCCCCAAGGCACATCTTTTTAACATAAATATTCTTCTAACAATTATGCATGGCTTGCAAGTCATGGAATACTAGTATCCAAATTTAAGTTATAAGTCACCAAAAAGGCAACAAAAAAAATACAAGATGGGTATGAACAGAATGCAATAGGTTGTTTAATAAAGAGTTGAACAGAAGAATCAAGGTAAAAGATAATATCAGAAAGCTGTATGACCAGGAAATAAGGTAGGCTGGTGATTTATCAAGAGATAAATAGTGGAAAGACTGCCTGCTCTACTTGTATCCACACAATATTAGAAAAAAAGCAACCAATGAAAAATGTATAAGAGGCTATAGGAAAACAAGTTGCACAGGATGGACTGTGATCTGCACCAGTGAAGGGTAAGCATTTATAAGGGTGAGATCACAGATCCAAAATATCTGAGGCACTCTGAAGATAATGAAAAAAAAATGGAAGAAAATAGATCCCAACCTCAAAAACCTTACATGGTAATTGACCAGACTGCCTGAATCAAAAGAGTGAACTAGAAGACTCAAGGTATTTTCTAGCCCCATGAATTCTACGATTAAAAAACAGATCTTAATTTTAGTATCAAGTTATCAATAATTGCAAAACTTACCTAGGAATGCATCCACCAGGCAGCTGATTCCACGCATGGCACGAAAAAATATATGAGGCAGATGTTTAAGGCAGGGATATTGATTCAATTCTTGTGTCATTCCACTCACATTAAGGAACTGTTCCTGAAATTTGGGAGTAGAGCTTATAATGGCTGGATTACTCAAATCCACGGGATTACTATCAAAAAAGAGAAAAAGTTTTACTTTACCAAATTAATTACAATTTCTAAATAAGTAGAAATTTATTAATATAAAATAATATATAATTTAAGAATCTGGACTTAGGAGAACATTGTGTATATTACTCAGTCAAGTGACATCTGTCGTCTTTAGTTCTCAAATTCTTGGTCTCCAAAATTGGATTTAATAGCTTCCAAGTTCCATTCAATTCAATTTAAATAATAAAGACCTACTATGTGTAGGTCTGTGCTAAGATGAAGGTAAAAATACTAGGGTTATAAAGACATTATGAAAAGATCTCAGCACGTAGGGAACTTAAAATCTACTGAGGGATGTAATATAATATATGCACAAATGAATATAATTTGAATATGAAGAGAATATTAACAATAGTGGAGGAAGGGCAAAAATCTGAGAATACAGGGGCATCTAGGTGGTGTAGTAGATAGAGCCCCAGCCCTGAAGTCAGGAGGACTCGAGTTCAGATCTGGTCTCAGACACAACACTTCCTAGCTGTGTGACCCTGGGCAAGCCACTTAACCCCAGTGCCTCAGGAAAAAAACAAACAAATGAGAGAATACTTAAAAGGTATAATAAAGAGGAAGGAGGTCCCCTGTAGACACAGGGGACACAGCCTGTATATAAGTCCAGAGACATAGAACAGATGGTTATAGAATAGCTTATAGCCAGTATGCTTTAATGTATAATCCACGAAAAGAAGTAACATGAAATAAGGACAGAAGGTCAGATTGCAACTAGACTGAAAATCTTTGAACCAGGGGTTCTCAAACTACGGCTGGAGGGTCAGATGCAGCCCGCTGAAGATGTTTATGCAGCCAGCCAGGTTATGGCAAGTGGGCTGAGGGCAGAGACAGAGTGTGAGTTTTTGTTTTACTATAGTCCGGCCCTCCAACAGTCTGAGGGACAGTGAACTGGCCCCTATTTAAAAAGTTTGAGGATCACTGCTCTAGATGGTCTACTAAAGTATTTCTATTTTATCGTAGAGGCACTAGGAAGTCACTGCAGATGTTTAGGCAATTGTATTATTTGATGCTACAACCAAGTCCCTCCATTTCTTTGGCACTCAGTTTCCTCACCTACAGAATGTAAAGAACAGGGAAAAAGGAATGAAGTGATCTCTAATATATTTTCTAGCTCTAGTAATTCAGTGTAAGACTTTGCTTTCTTACATTTAGAATTGAAAGACAAATTTGGCTCTACAGCTACTGGCCTAAGGATTTCCTGGCTCCAGTATCTATCTATGCTGTTTAAAATAAAATCAGTGCCAAGAAGGCACAGAGGGCCTGCTATTACTACTTACTACACTTGTCCAAAACAAAAAAAGACACCACCAATAAAACCTGTTAAGCAGGAGACTTCCCTACCTACAAGAGGAAAACCTGACAAGTTTATATAAGCTCTTTCTTTGACTCCTTTGTCAGAAAATAAGATCACTATGTACTAGAGGGATTTTCAAAATTTTTTTTTAATACCCATTAGCATGGATTTTTTTTTTCAACCAATTACATGGATGAAATAACAATATAGTAACAATGAAATAATAAAGTAAGGTAAACCAGGCAATGATTGTAGAGAAAAATATTTAATATAAAATCCATGGACAGATCTGTACCTGAATATTTGGATTCAGAATACATTAGAAATATATAGTTTGCAATCACAGAAATGATTAGCTACATAATCCCATAAAATGGCATTTGTATATAATGTGTTTGGAGTCTTGATTTTCATTCATCATCTTTAATATATAAAAATAAAAAATATAAAAATTTAATATATGAAAATAAATCATAGTTATGTAGATAAAACATGTAATTTGTTTTCTTAAAAATTAATAAAGCTCCATTTTCCTTATGTTAACATTAAAAAAAATTATTTGAAACAACTTAATACCTGGAAAAATGCTAAGAATGTAGTAGAAAATAATACCTAAGAATTTTTTTTAACATACTGATTTAAAGAGTTCAGTAAAATATAAATAATTCTTTCCTGGATAAAGAAAATGGCTTATTTTTTTATTTGGTTCAATTTAATAAATAGCACCTATTACATATTTTGAACAGCATTAGGTACTATTAAGTATGTAAAAGAAGTATAAAAAGTATCAATGAAGAGATAATGTGCAAACAATAGAAATATTTAAACAATACCTTAACATATGTAAAAAACGAAACCATGTCTGTGCAATGCAGTCATTATCCATTTCAGGAGGGATAAGACTGGCATCTTCATCAGGAACTTTAAATGGCGGAAATGAAGGACCATATGTAAAACGTAATAACCTAGGAAAAGAAATATTGATTCATGAAATTCACCTTTAAGTAGGCAAAGAAAACACAGAAAGCATTAAAATATGAAGAGAAAACATCAAATTCAATTGAAAGTCAAAAAGTTGCTAAACTTCAGATATATCTGGAGAGGGACACAGAGAAAATATGTAATTTGTTTGATTCTACTCTCTTAAAATGTACAATCTAATTGCATTAAGTGTTTTAGGTAAAATTGTATTATTTAAGAATCTGAATATAGATGTTGATAGTTCTTAAATTTTTCAATATAAAAATTAAAAGAAAAATATAACATAGATATATTCTAATTTACCAAGCAAAAAAGATTCACTTTTAGTAAAAATCTCTAGTGAATGTTACTGATCAAAACCCTACTGCATAAAACATTGAACTTGTTGAGGTATGCCACCATTATTCAACAAATATTACTGAAAAACCTATTGTCACAGACAAGAGCTTTGTGCTATTTAATAATTATGGGGAATCGGGCATGGTCTATGATTTCAAAGACTTTCTAAGCTAGTAGTAGGAGAATGATAGAATGACAAATTAAGTGCCACAGGAAAAGTAAAATGTTTTTAAGAATTTAGTGGAGGGAGAGAACTTACTTATTAGAGGGAAACAGGGATAGAAATAAAGAAAATCTTTATGAAAAAGATAACATTTGGGCTGGAGCTTGAAAGACAAGTAGAATGCTCATAAGCACAGACAAAGGTTGAAATATAAAGCTTAAGTGCTATATATCTTCACACATTTAAAAGATTATCATAAGGAAGTGGGCATAAACTTACCTTGATTGGTCCTGGAGAAGAGAAATAGGATTAATTGGTAGAAACTTATACAAAGGCATATTTCAGTTCAAAAAAAAAGAAAAACTTTCCAATATGTAGAAATGTTAAGTGAATAGAATTGACTTCCTCAGGATTTATTAACCTTGTCACTAAAGATCTTCAAACAGGGGCTAAAAGTTGGCTATCTGTAGAAGAGTCATGCTTTAAATAGAGGAAAGGTTGAACTAAAGAACCTCTGAGATTTCCATCTCAAAAATTCTATTTTACAAATAATTAAGAAAAGAAATTGGGGATAATCTGCTTTGTTCAAATAAATAACTTTATCCATATAGTTAGTATGACCAATTTAAAGGAAAAAAAACACTTACCTAGAAGTGAGGGCACAAATAGCTTTGCTCCACTGTTCCACAACAGCTGGATGATGCCTCCAGTTGGCCACCATCTCCTTGGCAGTTTTCCAGTAAGGTGGAGTTGGGAAACAACGGGTACAAGCTAGTAACCAGACCTCAAAGAGAACACCAATCAACTTCTCTGCTAGATTCTCAGCAATGCCACCTTACCAAGAATGAAGGAAACATATATTTGCCACGTTTATTGTAAAAACATTGTAGTTCAAATATCAATGTGGGAACATGTCATCAATCTCACTGTCCATGTATAATCATGATAATAATTAACATATTAGTTTGAAATTTTGCTTTCAGATAATTATTGTCCTCAATAATGAAACTTTTAAAAATACACATTAAAGCTAAGCTACTGTAAGAAATCTTGAATAAATTCAAACAGAATTTAAATTCAGGTCAATTTGCTATTTATCAAACAGGAGCAATCAGTAAGATTTTCAGTAAAGCTCTGAAACCACTTTGAGTGATAATATTGTACAAATCGGGACATTAAAGCGTCAGGAGATTGATAAGGAAGGAGGAGTAACAGGCACACAGACGCCAATCTTTTATAAATGGAGATTCATTCCCTTGTGGCTGTATTTAAATTACTGTGGGGAAAAAAAGGAAGCTAGATGCTAGCATCCTTCATTATATGAGGATGCAGAGGACAGAACTAAGATCAATGAATAGAAATCGCAGAAGATTTCCATTCATCCAAAAATATAGAACTTTGTAATACTTAGAAAGGACTACCTTTAGAAATAGTGAATTTCCTGGTCACTGAAAATGTTCAAGTTGAAGCTGAGGATGATTAAAGGTGATTCCTATCTTAGGTAAGAGACTATTAAATGACTTTTTTGGTTCCTTCCAGCTGTGAGATTGATTCCTTTTTTTTTTTTTAATTTTAATAATAGCATTTTATTTATAAAACATATGCATGGGTAATTTTTCAACAGTGACCCTTGCAAAACCTTCTGTTCCAACTTTTCCCCTTGAATTCCCCCACCCCTCCTCTAGATGGCAGGTAGTCCAATACATGTTAAATATGTTAAAATATATGTCAAACACAATATAAGTTATTTTGCTGTACAAGAAAAATAGGACTTGGAAATAAGGTAAAAATAACCTAAGAAGGAAAACAAAAATGCAAGCAAGCAATAACAGAAAGAGTGGAAATGCTATGTTGTGGTTCACACTCATTTCCCATGGTTCTATCTGTGGGTATAGCTGATTCTCTACATCACTGAACCATTGGAACTGGTTTGGATCATCTCATTGTCGAAGAGAGCCATATCCATCAGAATTGATCATCATGTACTATTGTTGTTGAAGTGTATATTGATCTGATTCCTTTTTTAAAAAGGATCCTCTAACAAAACTAATATAACCAAGATTAGAAGGAAATCAGAATGCTTTCCCCAGATTTTTATATTTTTTATATTTTTACAGCAAGTGTTTCTGATAAAGGCCTCATTTCTCAAATATATAGAGAAATGAGTCAAATTTATAAAAATATAAGTCATTTCCCAATTGATAAATGATCAAAGGATATGAAAAGATGTAAAGGGATGAAACTCTGAATAGGTGCATTGGAATCAGACAACGGAGAACTTAAGGCTAATTACCTATTAGACAATACTCTAGTAGCATATGTTTGGAAAATGGCCCTGAGTCTCACTATTCTGTGCTGACTCTATCTTTTGGTGTATACAGATAATTGTAGGAGGGATTAGGGGGTGGAGTAAGACAAGGCAGAGTCACTTGAGAAGGGAGGTAGATGATCCCTGGAGAGTGTGAGCCATCCCCTTCATTTCACCCCCCTAAAGACCAAAGACTTTTGCTTTTCCTGACTCTGGCTGATCCTGAGGTCAACAGGGAGCTAACTCGGACTTCACAAAAAGACAGTTTTCAGATGAAGAAATCAAACTTACCTATAGCCATTTGAAAAAAATGCTTTAAATCATTATTGATTAGAGAAATGCAAATTAAAACAATAAGACTGGCTAATAAAACAGAAAAGGAAATGATAAATGTTGGAGAGTATGTGGGAAAACATACATTTTAATGCATTATTGGTGAAGTTGTGAATTGAGTAATTCTGCAGAGCAATTTGGAATTGTCCAAAAGGTTATAAAACTCTGTATTCCCTTTGATCCAGCAACACCACTACTAGATCTATATCTCAAAGAAATAAAAATTTTAAAAGAGAAAAAGACCTATTTGTATAAAAATATATAGCAGCTCTTTTTGTGGTGGCAAAGAATTGGAAATTGAGGGGATGTCCATTAATTGGAGAACAGCTGAACAAGTGTTCTATTTGTGCCATAAGAATACATACTACTGTGCTATAAGAAATTAGTAGGTTGATTTCACAAAAAACTGTACAGACTTATACAAACTATTGCAAAGTAAACTAAGCAGAACCAGTGGAATACTGTACAGAGGAATAGCAATACTATACAATGATTATCTGTGAATAACTTAGCTATTCTTAGCAGTATGATTATCTAAGATAATTCCAAAGGACAGAATTTGAATGTAGATTGAAATATACTATTTTTCACTTTATTTTTTATGATTTTTTGGAGGGGAGGGTATTTTCTTTTATAACATGACTAATAAAAGCTCTATCAACTTGTTACTCTCTTGGGTGGTGGGAGGAAAATTTTGGAGCTCAAAATTTTAAAACATGAATGTTAAGGTTTTTACATGTATTTCGGGGAAAAAGTAAACTATTATTGTTTCTTAAAAGTCACCTTTTTATGAACACTGAAGAAAGAACAGATGAAACAAAACTTCCCCAAACCCACATACCTCTCCCAAGGAGAGGATCTTCAGAGGACATAGGAACTAGTGCCAATTTAGAAGGCTGTATGCATTGCTTTCTGGTATCTCTAAGAGTCTGTATAAAGTAAGAGTGTGTTTAAATGGGTTAGATGTAGGATATCAGTGCTCCCATAGTTACATAAGATGGAGGATTTTTACAACAAGAGTTACAAAGGCTGGATGCCATGGTCATGTACATCTCATTTACAAAATGCAAACTAACTCAGATTTTTTGGGAAGTTGTAGTAAAGATGACAACAGAGAAAAGAGTAGGATTGAAGGAGATCAGAAAACAAAGAGGCAGTAAGAACAGAGAAATAGGCCAAATGTGGGAAATGAAAAGAGTTAAAGAATACTAAGGAAACTAACAAGGAAAGAGGTTTAACAAGAAGAGAATGTAGAAACATAGAAACAACACTGATGGCAGTATAGAAGGAACCATGACTACATTTTCACATCCTTCTTCCCCCATTGCCGCCTCCAAAAAAAAATTAGTCCTTTATTTAGGGCAAGAAATTCCTAAAACCTTTTTTGTATAACAGACCCCTCTCATAGTCCAGTGAGGCCTATATACCTTTTCTCTGAATAATATTTTTAAATGTATAAAATATTAAAATTATAAAGGAAGCTAAGTATATTTAAAAACGATTACCAAGACATTTTTTAAAATTCAAGTTTATGGACCCCAGAATTCTTGATTTATATACATCATCCTGTTAACATACAAATTGTAATTCAACTTTTCAAAAAATCTTTCATAACTTTTTAATTAGATATGTTGACAACTTCCTATTTAGGTAACAATTGCCCCAGTCTTTTTCTTTAAATAAAACTAGAAATATACCATGTGTTTATATAAGAAAAAATGTTTGAAATAATTACTGCTGAAACATTACCAAGTGTTTGAAAGTTTCCAAAATTCCAAATTCCAAAAAGTTGTATTTGGTTTATGTATGGTTATTCCTAATTGAAATTATCAATCTATCAATGTATTTTGAGATGAATTGTATTCAATTCAAATAAACATTTATTAAGCACTTACTATGGGTAAAGATAAGTGCAATATGACACAGAAAAAACAAAAACCAAGAAGATAGCTACTATCAATCGTTGCACACCAGCCTCTTCATTCACTTTTGCTATTCTCCTCTGATATTTATAAAACTTATGGACCTCTGATTCTACTATTAGCTACATTTTTTTTTTTAGAAAAATGCATATACACCCAAGATAATTCAAAAGATGGTATGTTTGTGTCACTTGTATTAAGCAAACAAGTGTATGTGAAACTAATTTAGCAGATGCTGTTCAAAAAAATGGAGAAATTTCCATTAATATGACCCACTCAGCTGAGAAAAATAACTCATTACGCTGTATCTAGGAGGGTGGCAAAAATGTTAGGAACTCTACAGCTCGTACACCTATGAATGATGTCCTGCCTGAGAGTAAACAACTACAACTACTCTACAACAACTAAACTACTCTACAACTATATTCTTTCATAAGGCTTTCAAGATCTCAATATGATAAAAGTCACACATTTCTATAGGAGAAAGAAAACAGCCTAATATTTAACTCTGTCTCTACAGGGGGCACCCATTGCCCACTTACCAATTCCTTTCACCTACTGTGAATTCCAACCCACTTTCATTGTTAAGTGTGAGAATCAAGGCCTGAGTTCAGGGCTCTGAAAGCACCATCACAGAACACAAGTCAAAGTCACAGGCTAAGGTCTTGTATCAGGTCCAAATTCAAATGTATCTTCAAACAAAGCTTATTCTCAGAGACATTGTTGCTATTGATCATTTTAAATACCTAAGAAAATTCTAAAGCTAAAAGCTACAAGGTGATTGAAGAACATACAAAACCTAAGTTATTTTAAAAACAGAACAGAAAATCCTACAAAATAACAACAGAAAACCACCAAAACTACATACCTTGAACAGTTGGCATTGCCAGAAGAATGTCATTAATCTGCAGGAGAAATAATAATAAAACTTCCCATGTTTCTCGTGCCATGATGGTTGACTCACGAGCTAGTTTCTGGATGGCTCTTAAAACTTGTAAGCATAACCTAATTTGACTGGACCCCTGTTCTTGTCTATAAAGAAAATAGACAACATGATTAAAATAGATTTGTTGCTAAATGTTTTCCCAGAGAAGAGTCAAATCAACCACTCAGAGTATCAGAGCCCTTCTAAGATTCTTTAATTTAGAAAATATTCCCTTATAATCATGCTGAAATAGGTCAAACCACTGCAACACAAGCAAGTTCAGCTCTTAAGCTTTCAAAATATGTCAATTTGTCCTCCTTTGCATCAAGTACTTGAAACTTATGGCTCTCACTCTGATTATCAATATAGTACTCGTTATAGGTACTTGTTAGAGCAGTAGTTCTCAAAATGTGGTTCAGAGAATCCTGGGGGTCTCTTGAAATCCTTTTAGAGGATCTACAAATTCAAAATTAGCAATACCTGTAAATGTAACTTACATAAACAAGAACTCTTTGGACAAATCCTCAATAATTTCTTAAGAGTATAAAGATACTTAGAATAAAAGTTTGAGAGCCACTGTGTTAAGAGGATATATGATCATGAAATGACCTGACATTTGAGAAGGATGGTCTAATGGACATATTAATTATACATACATCAAGATTCTTCAAATGATAATCTTTTACTCTGTTAAAACAAACAAACAAAAAAACCCAAAACACCACATTATCCTAGCTCCTCATATAAGCTGATGTAATGCTATATACTCAACTTTAATAGGATAAAATGGCTTGGTTAATATCTTTTGTATAATTACTTTTCCAAAATACTGTCCATTATAATAGAGACCTATACAAATTGTTCCTGTCGGTGATGTTCAGAGAACACACACCACAAAAACCTCATATCTATTAATTTTGTTGAACAAATTAAATCTATTTCTTAGAGGAAGTAGCATAGTACAGTGAAAATAAAACTGTTTTAGAAAATAAGAGACAGGGCAGCTAGGTGGCACTGTGCACAGAGCACCAGCCCTGAATTCAAGAGGACCCAAGTTCAAATCCGATCTCAGACACTTAACACTTCCTAGCTGTGTGACCCTGGGGCAAGTCACTTAACCCCAATTGCCTCAGCAAAAATAAAGAAAGGAAAGGAAAGAAAGGAAGGAAGAAAGAACCTGTTTTCTTAATCAAACAATGGGATTTTGAGCAAATCATTCTCAATATCAATTCCTTCTTTTATAAAAGAAAGGGTTGGCCTAGATGATTTCAAAGGTACCTCCCTAGCTTCAATGTTCTATGAATGTAAGGATTCCATGCTTAAACAGGATAAAACCAACTTGGTCATCAAAAGAAGTTACATCATTCAAAAAACATTAGGCATCTACTGTGTATGAGAAATTGTTCTAGTACAATGAATAAGCATATAATAAATAAGACATCATCCTTGCTTTCCAAGATCTAACAATCTTGAAGGGGAAAGATAATTGTCCATTGCGTGTAAAAACAATGTGAGCAAAAGCATAGAAGAAAAATAAATCAGAATAAGATCAGTGAATGTCCAGCAGCACAGTATGGATAGAATCAAGAATGCATGAAGGGATATATATGGAGTGTCCCAAAAGTCTAAGTGCAGTTTAAACTTTTTAACAGCTTAAAACTGCCCTAAGACTTTTGGGACAACCTGTATAAGGCTGGGAAGGGTAAGTGGACTAGATTATAAAAGGCCTTGTGTGGTAGGTTAAAGAAAGTTCCCTAGAAATCAGCAAATGTTAACAATAAGGACAGAAAAAGCAGACTAATTAGATGGAATAAACATCTATGAAGAAGGGAATGTTGAGTGTAAAAGAGCAAGTATTCTAAGTCCTTGGATAGATGAGGTAGTGGAGATGAAGTAGCCATCACTGAAGAAGTGGTACTTTCAAGAGAAATCCAAATAAATTTAAGAGCATGAACACAATTTAAATCATAGTAAAGAGGTTAAAAACTCGTGGAATAAGCTATTTGTTGGCTTTTTTGGGGGGAGAGGTATACAGTTGAAGGGAAGACAACATGCATAAGAAGAATTAGATAACATTTAGCCATTTGTAAAACTGTAGTTTAATGCAGTGTCAAATATGACAATGGAAAATAAGTGATCCTAAACTCCACCTGTACAGTTCAGTATAGTAAGCAATATTCATCCAATATAACTTTACAGGACATAATTTGGCAGGCTCTAATTAATAATTAGAATTATAATTTTTTTCCTTCTTATGATATTGCAGAAAAGTTGTCAGCAACGGATATATAATATGTTCTTTGAAAAAAGCCTGACTGCTAAGTAGCAATGAACATACAAGAATGGAAAGAATTATAGAACTGGAGTTTAAAAACCTGGTTTGGAGATCAGGTTCTGAACTCAGTATGTGACTTTGGCCAAGTTCACTTCTACTTCTCTAAAACTCAATTTCCTTGTCAACTAAATGGGCCTAAAAATCCTTGTACCATTTACTTCACATGGTTATTATAATAATCAAACAGAATGAATGGATTATGAAAGTACTCTAAAATCATAAAGTGTATCTAAGTATATATACACACACACACATATGTATACATATATATATGTTCACACACACATATATGAATTTTTTTAAAGTCAGAGACTTAGTTTTTTAATCTATAGTGGGGAATAGAAATCATAATATCTTCTTCATTTCTTTCAACAAACATGCTAGAAATGAACTGAACACTCAAAATGTTCAAAACTCAAAACACTCAAAACTGAACACTCTTACATGATTAAAGAAAAAGTCTAGTTGGCTAAATTTTATACAAATTCCTATTTAACTCTCCTTTTTAACCTAAAGTACAGCATTAGTTTCTAAACAGAAAGCCATCAACTACTTATCATTAAACTACTTTAGTACTCTAAAGTCTACTTTTTACATCATTTGATCCTCAGAACAAATTTCTGAAATGGAAAATGAAGATACTAATGCTTTCCCAACACACACACACACACACACACACACACACACACACACACACTGAGTCCACTTTATGATTATGAAACTGAGACAAAAAGGTTAATTGACTTGTGGTCATATAAGTATTACATATAGTATTCAAATCTAAGTCTCCAAAGACCAGCATTCTTTTCACTACACCAGGTTTCTCTAAATTTCCATAACCCCTTAAAAAAAAAAAAAAAAAACACCTATGGTTAAAAAATATTTGATGATGATATGAAAAGTCAGACAAAGGCCAGTTATTTCTTAAATTTTTTCTTACCTTGGTACAAAAAGATTTTGTAAATGTTTTAAAATGTTCTGAACATATAAGTTGGGTTCTTTGATGATTGGCAATGGAATGGAGTCTTTTGGTAATACTAGGGCCATTATCCAATCTGTATATACATCCACACAATATTTTACAGTATCTCCATCCAATGGAAGAGTCAGCCCATAGCAAATCACTTCCATGGTCCATTTTACCTAAATAAAATAAAATACCAAGATTAGATTACTATTCTACTTTAAACACAACTTTAACTAGGCTAAATTAATTTTTACTGCTATATCTTGATACATACACGTTTAACCTAGGAAATAAATTTTCTAAATACCATGTACATGTACTCCAAACAAAAAATAATGCATGTTTTAAAATGCCAAATACGTGCAAAGCATAACATTTCTGGAAAAAATAAGTGCACAGTCATGTCACTTTCAAATTCTAGTCAACAGTCATACCCCCATCTATTCCTTCAAAACACCATACAAATCCAACAAGCACTGTACTGTCGCATATACTTTCCTTTCCATTTAGTAGCTAGTCTCCTGTTCATATTTAAGTTTCAATAATGAGGATAAAAGTGAGATCCTAATATTGAATTCATATCAGATCACTAAATTGTAGCACAGCAGTACCTTACTGCCTGATTTTCCATAGTTTTCAAATATAAAGTGTGGGGACTGATTCTCTAAGGGACACTACCTTTTAAGCCCCACTAAACTTTCCCAACCCTTCACTAAAGAACAATGAGAAGCCTCTGAAGTACTTCTAAGGAACCTGCCCTCTACTGCTAGCTCTGGCATCTTCTCTTCCCATCAGTCTTTCACTGTTTTCCACTGGCATTCTCTCTCCACACCTTCAGAAAAGTAGGTCCTGGTTCCAAACTATCACAGAACTTGGCTCCTCTGCAGAAACCCTAAACCTCTAACTATCTTCTCTGTCTGGAGAAGCCGCCTGAGGATGGTGTTGGTGTTGTTATGAAGACAATAAGCTCACAATAACTGTTGCTTTTTTAACAATGAGAATACATGTCAGGCCTTCTAGCTGGGGGTTTTCTAGAACTAAAAATAGGAACTACAGTAGCAGGAGTAGAGGACGTGCCTTACATATCTCCAAAATAAAACCAATGAAATAAGAAATTGGAACTTTTTATTTTAAAATGCAGTATTCCCATCTCAGTAGGAATAGAAAGGCCTGTCATAAACAACAGGATCCTGGTCAGTAGGGATATGGATAATAAAATAATTCAATTCATTTCTAATTATCCTCACATTCTTTAAAAGTGAGGCACAAAATTAGATAGAGCTAACGGAAAACTCCATATATTGTTAGGCAATAATTGTACCAGCAGGATACATTACACCTTTAAAAACCTGACAAACCTGCAACATTTACTGCCTTTTAATGATATGTTAAGTTTAAGTAAGCTGTATGTAGTAGAAGCTACCAGTTTTATATATTGTCCTCTTTTGCTATCCTTTAGGGAAACATTCACATTTACTCATGTCTATTCAATTTTTATGATTAAAAAAAGTACATCGAAGTTTTAGACATTCAACCACACAAAGACACACTTACTTCTTTGTCTGTTTTTAACAAACTTTCGCTTCCAGCCCCTGAAGAGGCATTTAAGGCTTGTCCAAGAGGACGTACTACTGCATTTGCAACGTCCCGACCAACGCTATCAGGGTAGCTGTGAAGCACACTAGTATGACCCTGATCATTCTGAATAACCAAATGAAGTGACCGCCACTCAGAGTACATTGTGCCACTAAAGTATTATCCAAATGGTACCTGAAAAAAAAAAAAAACACAAACAGTTTTGTGAGAGATATATTTTTGTAATTTGTTCTTCACAGCAAGATAAAATAAATCAAGAAGGTGCATCTTACTATCTCTTTTAAAACTGAGAACTACAAACTGCAAACAATCAAATCAATGGATTCCATCTAAATGTTCAAGGTATATCCCCTAAATAATACCTACATAGAAGAGCAAATGAGAGGGACAGCTAGGTGGCGCAGTGGATAGAGCACCAGCCCTGAATTCAGGAGGACCCGAGTTCAAATCTGGTCTCAGACACTTAACACGTCCTAGCTGTGTGACCCTGGGCAAGTCACTTAACCCCAGCCTCCAAAAAAAAAAAAAAAAAAAAAAAGGGCAAATGAGGAATAAAAGGTCTGAAAGGTCCAACTGTGAGACCACTTTGAAAGTTTCTTAACCTCCTGAGTCTCAGTTTTCCATATTGTAAAATGAGCATGATAATATTTTATTTACCTAGAAAAACTATTATAAAGATAAGATACAATAACATATTTTAAAATACTATGAAATGATATATATGAAAATATTTTAGAAGAATTGGACAAGTTTAACCTATATTGGACTATTTGCTGGGAAGGGGGAAGGGAAAGAGGCAGAAAAAAAATCTGGAACACGAGATCTTGCAAGGCTGAATGTTGAGAACTATCTCTGCATGTATTTTGAAAGTAAAAAGCTATTATTAAAGAAAATAGTATGAAAAGAGAAAAGATTCCCTCTTCAAAAAGAATTATTCAGAAAAATAGAAAACAATGTGGCAGCAATTAGACTTTGACCAATAAGTTATATCATACATTAAACTACACTTCAATTGGATACATGATCTTTTAAAAAGTCATTCTACCAACAAAATAGTAAAGACCTTAAGAAGCTACCATTCATATCTATAATTCTGGGAATAATTTCTGACCAGTCAAGTTATTTAACACACCATGGAAACCCCCTCCCAAATAAAAAGACATTTGAGACTGAAAAATTAAAAGGCTTTTGTACAAACAAAATCAATATAACTAAGAAGAAACTACTGGGGAGGAGAAGCAGGTGTAACTATAGCTGAAATATTTTATAATATCTTAAGATACCGAAGGGAATTGATAAAATATATAAAGTAAGAACCATCCTCCAGTGGATAAATTCCCTCATGGGTCAAAGGATTTAAACTATTTACAAAGGAAAAGATGTAACCATATATATATATTTTTTAAATACAGGTTTAAGGCAATTTTCGGATGAAGAAATTGAAACTATTTCTAGTCATATAAAAAGTGCTCTAAATCACCGCTGATCAGAGAAATGCAAATTAAGACAACTCTAAGATACCACTACATAGCTCTCAGATTGGTTAAGATGACAGGAAAAGATAATGACGAATGTTGGAGGTGATATGGGGAAAGTGGTACAGTAATACATTGTTAATGGGGTTGTGAACGGATCCAACCATTCTGGAGAGCAATTTGGAACTATGCTCAAAAAGTTATCAAACTGTGCATACCTTTTGATCCAGCAGCATTATTACTGGACTTATATCCCAAAGAGATCATAAAGAAGGGAAAGGGACCTGTATGTGCAAAAATGTTTGTGGCAGCCCTTCTTGTAATGGATTGGGAAATGGATGAATAAATTATGGTATATGAATGTTATGGAATATTATTGTTCTTTAAGAAATGGCCAGCAGGATGATTACAGAGAGGCTTGGAGAGACTTACGTGAACTGATGCTAAGTGAAATGAGTAGAACCAGGAGATCATTATACACAGCAACAACAAGACTATACAACAATCAATTCTGATGGACGTGGCTCTCTTCAACAATGAGATGATTCAGACCAGTTCTAACTGTTCAGTGATGAAGAGAGAGATATACACCCAGAGAGAGGACTGTGGAGCTGAGTGTGGCCCAAAACAAACATTTTCACTCTTTAAAAAAAAAGAAAGAAAGAAAGAAAAAAAAGAAACATACTAAAATTTATGAATCCTTTTTGAGAATAATGTTCTTAAATTCATAAAATAAAATACATATGATTATAAAGAAAAAAATAAAAATAAACTACAGGCTTATAATGAGATAGATAGAAAACACCTATGTATGTTATCAGTTAGTTAACATGCCAGTTTGTTTTGCTTAACTCTACATGTTTTTCTATTAGTAAATGAAAGCAATGTTAAAAGATAATTATCAATATACCAAAGAACTAGAAACACAGACAACCATTAAAGTTTAGGCATTGGATAAACAAGCTGTGATACATAAACATAATGAAATGTCATTGTTCTTTTAAGAAATGATGAATTTTTAAAAATTCATTTAATACTTTATTTATTTATTTATTTATTTAATTTGTTTTTAATTTAATTTATTTAAAAATTTAAAAATGGTATGATAGGTCTCCCTATCCCTAAAAATAGGTATGATAGGTATGATCTCTCATGCAGGTAATTTCTCCTTAAAAGGTATAAAAATGTGCTAGAAACTAGTTTGGCTCAAGGGGCAGCAGACATAGATACAATCCCTAGCAGATTCTCCTATATAGGTTAAGTTAATTTTTTTCTTAAAAGATCCTGAGACATTTCCTAAGAGTCAGTTGACTCCAAAACTAAAGGCTCAGAGTGTTGATGTCATTTCCTTATCATCTGGGTACAAAGCAACTAGGAGGACCTGGAGGGGCTTTCAAATGCTTCACAGTGGGATTATGATGGGAGCTTTGCTCAGCTGAATCAAACCAAGGGGTTTTCAATGCTTACCCTTGCTTAACAGCCTTCTTTTGCCCTTAAGAATATATTATGTTAACTGTTGAATAATCTATGAATGTCTTGTTTTGTTTTAATATCAAACACAAACTATCAGAGGATTAGTTTAAGTCAGGCCCAGCCCAGAATCCAGGGGAACCATATTATTTCAGATTTTTTTTTTTTTGAGGCAACTGGGGTTAAGTGATTTGCCCAAGATCACACTGCTATTAAGTGTTAAGTGTCTGAAGCCAAATCTGAACTCAGATCCTCCTGACTCGGGGGTCAATGCACTGTGCCATCTACTTGCTTCCTATCTCAGACTACTAGTAATATATTGATCAATTTTGCTGAACTACTACTTCCCTCAAACTATCCCAACTTTTAATTCTTCATTCTAAGAGACAGGGAGGGCTACATCAGAAATATATAAATAAAATGAAAATTTTTAAAAAGCATTTAAAACTTTTAAAATGCTATTAAGACTACTAGTAAGTATAAGATTCTGTTATTACTAATAGCCCCAAGAAAGTAGGTGCCTAGTCACTCCCCTTTCCTTCTCTCCCTTCTAAGAAACAGCTTCAGAGTCCTTGGAGTAGAAGGTTGGGAGGACTGACATTCTGTGGGATGTAGAATAATTATAAATTCAAGGCTAGGACAATGTATACTGGTATGCTGACCTATTCCTAGAATAGTCTGAAGCTCTTTTCCTAAAATGAGTATATGCCAATAACTCAATAACCACTGGCAGGCAGATCAATTGAAATTTGGTTCAATTCTTCAATTGTAGAGGTTTTCCCTACAGGGAAATAATGGAATAACGACAGAATTCCCTTGCTAAGGCCATAAGCAAGAGTTGCCTATTTTTGGTTAAAATGTCATCTTGGTATAAGAATTCCACTGACTGAATTATCCATCTCTAGACTTTGCAAACTCTTCTCACCCTTCTTACACCACAATTTATTCTACCCCACCCAGTCCTTAAAGAAGTTCCTCTTACAAATGTTAGATGTTATCTCAGTTAGACTAAGGAGGAAAGGCACCTATCTATATCTAGTCCAAAGAAAAGGCCTGTAAAAGGTAAGTGTCAGTTGACAAACTCATTTCTTGGGATGTAGTTGAGGCAATTAGGGTTTGAAAACATAGGCCACAAAGAGCCAAAGATCAAGCGAATGTAGATGCCTTCTTACCTGAAATTTTTTCTAACATACCCTTTCTAATAAGGGGAGACACTTAAGATTTTCTTTCCCCAAGTCTCTTTTAGGCTAAACATTCCCAATTCTTTTAACTAGTTCCCATAATAATTTTCAAAACCATCATGATTTTAGGGTCATCCTCTTATAAACACAAAAATGAATCAGTATAGTTTAGTTTTAATTCATCAACTTTCAATAGCTTTACACTTTTCTACTTCACTTCTGCTGGTCCCTTGCTCTCTGCATGTCATAAAATTATTATCTATGCATGTTTTTTTTAAAAAGTAGTTAAAATAATAATTATCCCTTTGTGGCTCTCAGGAAAAAAGTAGTTCAACTATTATAAATGGTTGATTACTACTGATTATTAGTAAAATTTTAAAATGCCAGTTAACCACATCTGTTTAATAAATGAATAAACAGTATATCTTCTTTCACCAACTTCTTTAGAGATTAAAGGAATGGCATTCTCTATGGAAGAAGAGAGAAGTAACTTGTGGTTCTACTATCTTCATGTTAGGTACAGCATGACCTCCAATGAATCCCTAGGTACTTCTACCTGCCCTTCTGATAAAACTGAAAATAGGTCAATTGAAAAATAGCAAAATTGTGGCTAAAGCAACATTATTGTCTTTCCTTCTTCAGCACAAAGGTCTTGTAGGTCACAAAACCAGTCACAGTCTTCTCTTCTCCTTGCCCTGGACCCAGACCCCTTTTACAAGGTCCTTCCAAAGTTGGTATCATTAGTAGCTAGAGCTATCAATATTACCATTGGTGGAAGTTAGGTGAAGCCAATACTATGGTATTGAGTTTTGAAGTACTATATCTGTTTGGGAGTGGGAAGGGAAGATTGGTCATGGTGAAGATACTAGTTGGTAAAGCTAGATACAGTTTCCATATAGGATTACCAAGGGTTTCAGATTAATTTGAAGCATAATATCCTGATTTCTCTATCTACTTTTATAGTATTTTGCAAAATCTCCATTAAATAATATATTCAGCTAACCACAGAAGAGTCAATTTAATGTACCATTTTACTGTTTAATAAAGTTGAGATTTATTCATTAATTTAACCAGTATTTCTTAAATACCTACTATATTACTATTCATAGGACTAAATGTTGGTAAAAAGCTAAAACCCAAATTAATGACTAGTTAACTACCTACCTCAAAGAGTTATGAAGAAACTGTGATGATTATAATTTTTAAGCTTTTCAAAAGGAAATGTGGACATTGTAAAGTATAACTGTCAACACTTTTGTCTAATTAAATGCACTATTCACTAAATAAAATATAATAAAGCTCTTATTGCCTCATTTCTAAATTAATAACAAATCATAATACTTTTCATATTAGATAGTTTAGACATTATAAATATGTATATAAAATAATTTGCCCCAAATTACATAGCTAGCAAATGACAATATACATAATATAGTAGTAGAATTCTGCTCTATGCCCCCTTTTACACTAAACCATAATGCTGTCACAAATTTGCACACATCTTTCCATCTAATCAAGTTGTTTATTTAATTTTACTTTTCTTCTTAGCAAGTCACAGGATCACACTTTCTTCTTTGTAAAAATGCTGATTAAATCTTATGTTTTTTTTTTCTTTTTTTTTAAATCTTATGTTAACAAGGGATTCAAACAGTAGTTTTTTAAAAAGATAAAATTAAATTTTTACATTTTTATATTTAAAATTTTAAATTTAATTAATTAAAATATTTTAAATAATATAATTTAGGCTAGATTTTTAGTATATTCACCACTTGTGAAAAGATTCAGACATATTAAAATAAGGTAGAGTTTCTGTATGCTAAGCATTTTACATATTAAAATAAGGCAAAGTTTCTGTACACTAAGCATTTTTGAAAGTATGACCTTCTGGAATTGTGAATACATCCAGCCATTCTGGAAAGCAATTTGGAGCTATGCTCAAAGAGATCAAAATGTACATACCTTTTGATCCAGCAGCGTTATTACTAGACTTATACCCCAAAGAGATCTTAAAGAAGGGAAAGGGACCTGTATGTGCAAGAATGTTTGTGGCAGCCCTTTTTGTAGTGGCCAGAAACTGGAAACTGAGTGGATGCCCATGAACTGGAGAATGGTTGAATAAATTGTGATATATGAATGTTATGGAATATTATTTTTCTGTAAGAGATGATCAACAGGATGATTTCAGAAAGACCTGGAGAGACTTACATGAACTGATGCTGAGTGAAATGAGCAGGGCCAGGAGATCATTATATACTTCAACAACAATGCTATATTCTGATGATCAATTCTGATGGACATGGCCCTCTCCAACAATGAGATGAACCAAATCAGTTCCAACAGAGCAATAATGAACTGAACCAGCTATACCCAGCGAAAAAACTCTGGGAATGAGTATGAACTACTACATAGAATTCCCAATCCCTCTGTTTTTGTCTGCCTACATTTTTTATTTCCTTCACAGGCTAATGGTACACTGTTTCAAGTCCAATTCTTTTTGTACAACAATTCTTTTTATACTATTTGGACATGTATACATATATGGTATTTAATTTATACTTTAACATATTTAACATGCATTGGTCAACCTGCCATCTGGGAGAAGGGGTGGTGTGAAGGAAGGGAAAAGTTGGAACAAAAGGTTTTTCAATTGTCAATGCTGAAAAATTACCTATGCATAAAATTTTTGTAAAAATTAATTACTTTACTAAAATTTAAAAATAAAAAATAAAGTATGACCTTCAATCTAATATTCTAACTTTAAAAGTTTTCTTTCTTGAATAACCATTATAAGAATTTACCTATAATTTTATGAGATACTACCAAATTCAAACATTCTCTGCAATAGTTATTGTTTCTTAATCAATCTGAATTATATTTAGGCTTATGTTTTTAAAGACTATAATAATGTGATTTTAGGAAGGAATGTTATGCATATCCAGAAGTTAGCTTTTAGATTTCCATTTTTCTAAGTGAAAGAATTCTTGCCAATTTTAAATTCAAATGAAGATCTGATTGAAATATGGTTGAGGCAATATTTCCTATTTAACATGAGATAATTACTCCCTATTTCTATTTTTCAACAATGTGTCATGGTGAAAAAAGTATTAAGAATTCAGAAGACCTGGATTTTAATTCCAGTTCTGCCAAGTAATTAGATTGCATCACTGGTTAAGTCACTTGCCCTTTGAAGTCCTGTTTCTTTTTCTATAAAATGAAAGTATGGCCTATGGTAACTCTAAAGTTGCTTCCAGTTAAAATTCTAACATAAAAAAACCAGGGTCTTCGCAGTTAGGTCTTATTCTTCTCTCAGGTTCTACAATTTATTCTCCTGCTTCCAATACTTCTGGAATAGGAGTAGGGAATCTCAAGCCTGCTAGCTTGGACAGCAAAATCACTTGCATAATCAAACACAGGAGCCGATAAGCTAAAAGCTAGGGAAAACAATCTCATGCTGCCTGAGTTCTATAAAATGATAATTTTGCATGGCTCCCTAATGATGTTATAAATATCCAAATGGCCTTTGGAACAAAAAAGGTTCCCTACCTCTGCTCTAGAATAATCAGAATTATTCTGGCCTTACAGATTCTGGCCTCCTCAAATTTCTAACAAATTCATGATCAAATTCATAATCCCCCCCCAAATATTTCCTACACATGAAATCTATTGGGAAGAGAGGCAAATCACGTCTCACCTTTCTTGCATCTTGTTAATTGGTGTAAAGAACAACTAAGAGGAAGCAGTAGTAGTATGCTACAATCCAGTAGTTCTAGAACTCCAACGTGCTGATAAAAATCACTGCTCATAGGCCATGAATATTTAACTTTAATAATTACTAGAGATGCTAAAAATGCGGGCTATTAAGTGATAATGTTTTGGGGGAATAAGTTCCCTTCTACTAAGGCATGGAGGACTTGCATTCTACATTGAGGGTGGGAAATCCTACAACAATCAAACATGGGCTTTATAAATTGGCTGAGCTGAAGACATGCCAAAGTACTAGATAATCTGAAGTCTGAAGAGACTAAATTTATATACAGACCTCTATAATTCTCTTTCTTTGTTTTGACCCTACCTACTTTAGGTATCAACACCATAAAAGGAATTTGGTAGGACTCCTTTGTTCTCTATTTTTCTAAATAGTTTGTATAGTATTGGAATACTATACAGTAGTGGAAAGTTCTCCCTTTCATTTTTGATACTAATAATTAGATTTTTTTTCCTTTTTCTAATCAAATTAACTAAAAGTTTATCTATTTTTTTTCATAAAACCAACTCTTAGCTTTGTTTATTAATTTAATAGTTTTCTTACCTTCAATTTTATTAATCTCCCCTTTTATTTTCAGAATTTCAAATTTGGTATTTGAGGTTTCCAATCTGTTCTTTTTTCGTTGCATGCCCAATTTCTCTATTTTATGCAAATAAGCAGCTGGACATAAACTTCTCTTAAGAACTGCTTTGGGTGCATACCATAAATTTTGGTATCTTGTCTCATTATTGTCATTCTCTTGGATGAAATTATCGACTGTGTCTATGATTCATTGTTTAACCTACTCATTCTTTAGGATTAGATTATATAGTTTCCAATTAATTTTTGGTCTATTTTCCCATGGCCTTTTATTGCATGTAATTTTTATTGCATCATGATCTGAAAAAAATGCATTTACTATTTCTGTTTCTGTTCTTCTGCACTTTATTTTGAGATTTTTATGCCCTAATACATGATCAATTTTTGTATAGATTCCATGTACTGTCAAAAAAAAAAAAAGGTATATTCCTTTCTTTCTCTATTCAATTTTCTCCAGAGGCCTATTATACCTAACTCTTCTAAAATTCTATTTACTTCCTTAACTTCTTTTTGATTTTGTTGTTTTGAGAAAGCAAGGTTGAGATTCCCCACTAGTATAGTTTTGCTGTCTAATTTTTATAGCTCTTTTAATTTCTCCTCTAGGAATCTGGATACTATACCACTTGATGCAGATATGTTTAGCATTGATATTACTTCATTATCTATGGTACCTTTTAGCAAGATGTAGTTTTATTCCTTATCTTTTTAAATTAGATCTATTTTTGCTTTTGCTTGATCTGAAATCAGGACCACTATCTCTGCTTTTTTTTTACTTCAACTAAAGCATAATAGATTCTGCTCCAGCCTTTTATCTTTATTCTGTATGTATCACTTTGCTTTAAATGTGTTTCTTATAAACAACATACTGTAGGATTCTAGCTTTTAATCCAGGATGCTTTCTGCTTCTGTTTTATGGGAGAGTTCATCTCATTCACATTAAAAGTTAAAATTACTAATTCTGTATTTCCCACCATCTTGTTTTCTCCAAGTTATACTTCCCTTTCCCTTTTCCCCAGTATTTTGCTTCTGATCACCACCTCCCTCAAACAGCTCTCCCTTTTTACAGCCCCTCCCCCTTTCTTATACATTTCTCCTTCTACTTCTGTTCTCCCTTCTATTAGCCTTCCCCTTTCATTTTCCCCCTTCTACTTTCTTGTAGAGTGAGAAGAGTTTTTTCTGTGAAGCTAAATATGTTTAACATTCTCTCTTTGAACCAAATCTGATGAGAGTAAGATTCACACAATGCTCATCCCCCACACCCTTTCTTTCCTTCAATTGTAATAGGTCTTTTTTGCCTTTAACCCATTTTAATTCCATTTTCCTCTTCTTCCAGTACAACCTCTTTTCCACATTTAGTTTCTTTTTTATATCATTACCAAAAAATGAAACTATGTCTGCACCCTAAACCCATAACAGAGATAGGGATTTAAACTTTCTTTCTCTTTCTCATATATATGTACACACACATTTAGAACATTCCCAAACATAGAACAACGAGGAATTTCAGGGTGAGAAGTCAAAGGATATAAAGGACCTGCTGTCTTGTTGGGTGGTGGGATATTTTTGGTAAAATTTCAAATTATATTTTTGAATTAAAAACTTGATCTTCTATGTTCTGCAACATTTAAAAATACTTTTCCAAGATCAAATCTTGAGTTATTTTATAATTCTATCAAAATATATTTTATATTTTTTATAATTTATATTTTAACCTTAAGATTCTGACCCCAAGATATTACTAGCTTGAAATGGCTAAAAAATTATTCAGGTTTTATAGAATTTCTTCTGTACTTGTAAAGAGAAATATCCTTAAATTCCTCCCCGCCCCCCCCCCTCCAAGCAATAAGGGTTAAGCGATTTGCACCCAATCACACAGCTAGGAAGTGTTAAGTGTCTAAGACCAGATTTGAGCTCAGGTCCTCTTGACTTCAGGGCTGGTGCTCTATCCACTGAGCCATCTTGCTGCCCCAATATGCTTAAATTCTTAAGAGTAGTTGACTTTACCTAAGCCATGTAAAATGAATGTCAAAGTATATGGTTTGATTCAGACACACTGATTTCTAGAACTAATTTAATAGAAAAATCTTTTTATTGAGCAGGTTTTAGAAACTATTGGAAAAAGATTGGAGGGTGATACATGAAAATTTCTTTTTTGAAATAAATACTTCATTAAGCACTGAAATAAAAATCTTATAATTCAAATTTTTTCTAACTGGTTTGTCAGTGGTACAAGGAAAAACAGTAAAATAGAAGGATTTAAAACCCTTCTTAAAATGTTTCTTTTTTTCTCTATAAATATACTAATTAAAAGAGCACAATGTATTCAATTTTACACTTAAAGACCCATCTTTAAGGTACATCAGTTGAAATCCTTCTTAGCTACTATTTCTATGATTTACATCTTTACCTTCCACTTCCTGGCCTTTCGTCTTTCAATTAGGGCTTTATTTTAGATTTATATCCAACTGCATATATCAAGTAAACACAGCCCTTCCAAAAACTTAATTTTAAACAGATTACCAATGTTTTTTGAGATTGCTATACCATTTTTGTTCGACTTGTTGTCTTATGGGTCAGGGATGGGCAGGGAGGAAGCTGATTATTAAAGAAGAACCTAATTTTCAGATTGCTTAAGCAATCTCCTGGTATAACTCCTGAGGATTATTTAATATTAATATATTAATTTTATAATGATGTGTATGGATCTGCTGGAGTTTTTCTACTATCTACTTTCTTGCTTATTGTTTGTAAAAAGCAGGGACAGATAACACATTTAAAATAAAGCAAAATATTATGTCTGTCATTTAAACTGTGGCTTTTGATAAGATAACTGATATGGACGGTGAGTTATAAGGCAACATACTAGAACAGAAAGAACACTAGAATTTCAAATTATACTACAGAGCAGTAATCACTGAAATAATAATGGTTAAAAATTAGAAAGGTCAATTATCAGAAGAGACTATGTATATATACAATATGCAAAAGCAAACAGAGTAGCATTATCTTTGACAAACCCAAAGACTCCATTTACTGGGGGAAGACACACTATTTGACAAAAATTTCTGGGAAAATTGGACATCTGGCAGAAATTAGATTTAAACTAATACCTCACATTATATTCCAAGATAAGCTCCAAACAGATTCATGAAGTAGGTATAAAAGTTCATATAATAGATAAAAGGAGGGAGAAAGAAACTGCTTTTCAAATCTATGAACAGAGAAAAATTTCATGACTAAAATGATACAGATGAACAAGATGAAACAGGCAATTTTAATTAGATAAAATTGTCAAATTAAATGTAGTAAAAATCAGAAAGGAAACAACTGGGGAACAAATTTATAAAATAGTCATTTTCCAATATGATAAATGGATATGAACAGGAAAAAAATCAAATTACTAATAATCATATAAAAATATTCTAAATTACTAAGAGAAATGCAAATTAAAGCAATCTTGGGGTTGCACCTCACACCCAAATTGACAAAGATACAAAAGAGGAAAAATAAATAAATATTGGAAAGGAAGCAGGAAAACAGGCTCCAGTGTCCTGTTGGTAGTCTTTAATTACCATAGTACATGGAAAGTAATTTGGAGCTATGAACCAAAAATTACTAAACTGTGCACACTTTTTGACCAAGTGTCACCATTAAGAAAAAAAGGACCTACATATGCAAAACTATTTACATTACCTCTTTACACTGTATCAAAAATTGAAAACCAAGGGGCTATTCTCTGCTAAATTAATTATGGTATATGAATGCAATGCAATATTATTATGCCACAAGTAATGGACAGTTTCAAAAGAATCTGGGATTCATGTTTTAAGTACAAAGCACCACATAAAAACATAGGTAACATACTACCACCTTTGAGCCTAGACTCACTGTGAATCAACCTATTAAGTAATTCAATTCAACTCTAAAATTTCTTAAGTATTTACTAAATGGAAGGTCCTATGCTAGGCAATGGGGAAATGGAATAGGTTAAAGTAGTACTGTCAAATAAAAGTAGGATTCCTGAATCATACAGAAAGATCCTTTTGAGCAGTATGTACTTACTAAGAAAAGCACACATTAACATTTTCTACATGCTACTGTATTTTTATTTATTTTGCCAAGTATTTTCCAATTACATTTTAATCTGATTTGATCACTGAGGCAGAGTTATGTTTGGAGAATACAAATTCATAAATATCTCCTGCTCTGAGGCTTATGATCTAGTAGGGAAATTGAGACCTAAATTAACAGAATATAAAATAGCATAAGAAACTGCACTGATGCATACATAAATACTTTAATGTTCCCAGAGCAAGGGATCACATTTAGCTGAGAAAGGTGGAGGAAGGAATTTGAAACAAGACTTAAACAATGGTTAAAATGTGGAAAAGGAAGAAGAGTGGAAAAATGGTGAGGAGGAAAGGAAAAAATATTCCAGATATGGGTCAGTTCAGTCTTTTACTTTTGCTCAACAAATTCACAGGACATGATTGACGAACAGGTGAACAGACTGGTTTGGCTGGCATATACTGTAGGACACACAAAGGGGAGCAGTGTATGGTAAAAAGAGTAGACTCTTTCTTGGGAACTAAATTTAAAGCTAGAATGGGCCTTAAGAGATTAATTAAATTAACACCCTGATTTTATAGTTGAAGAAAATGAAATCCAGAGAGGTGCAGCTATCTGCTCAAGGTCACACAGTAAGTAGCAAGGTAGATTTTGAGCCCTCCAATTCCAATGCCACTTAGGTTTTAAGCCAGATCACAGATGCCTCACCTGAATACTTCTGTCTGTATGTCTTAACTCAAGCTAAAGAAACTGGTCTTCAGTAAGCAATGGTAAACAATCAAAGGTTTTTGAGCAGGGGAATGTGTCTTAGAAAGCTTAATCATACCAGCTATTGTTATAATAGTCAAGGCAAGAGAAAATTAGGATTTAAACTAAAGTGAGAATAAGTCTTCATAGGAGAACTTAGATAATGGATGTGTGTAAGAATGTAAGTAAAAATATTTCTGACTTTTAGGTAAGGGGCGGGAATTGGCATTTATATGATTACTTTAAAAGTAACAATGTACCAGGTGCCTAACTCACAGTAAACTCTTAATAAATGCTTTATGTGATTCCCACATACTGAATTTGAGACTCAAAACAACCGTTTGAGGTGAGTAGCACAATTATTATTATCCCTTTTTTTCCAGTTATTTTTCAGTCATGTCTGATTCTTTCTGACCCCATTTGGAGTTTTCTTGACAGAGATATTGGAATAGTTTCCCATTTCCTTCTCTAACTCATTTTACAAATGAGGAAACTGAGGCAAACAGGGAAAAATGATTTACCCAGCATCACACAACTAGTGAATGTCTGAGGTTGGATTTGAACTCAGGAAAAGGGTGCTTTACTCTCTCTGCCACTTGCATACCCATTTTACATATGAGGAAACTATGGCTTAGAGAGGTAAAGCAACTCTCCTGACTCAAGGGAATTATTAAAACTCCTACTACATACCAGGTAGTATGCTCAATACTAGGTACTGTTGTCATAAGGTTAAAAAACTTCCAAAGGAAAAGAGTATAAACAGGTAAAGACCTCTTGGAACATTTTGGAAAAACAGACAAATCAAATTAGGATATGAGTTTTTTCATTGGCTTTATAATATCCAAAGTCCCTCTATTTATCAAGCTCTCATGTTACAGAAAACAGTAAGGGCACACATCCTCCCTAATCCTACAACTGCACCTAATTTACAAACTCTCCCACCTACAAATGAAGATTCTTTGCTTTTAATTTTTAAAAATCACAGGAAATCCAACCTCAGTTCAGCTCAAGTCCCACTAATTCATCATTTCTACACATGTATCCCCCTATTCAAAGGAAAGAGCATTAGAATAAGCGTCAAAGGACCTGCATTCTACCAGTTCTGCTATTCACTATGTGTGACTCTGACCACATCATTTCCCTTCTCTGAGTCCAAGTGTCTTTTGTAACTTGAGGATGTGAGCTAGATTATTATAGCTGAAGTCCCTTCCAGTTCTAAATTCTAAAATCAACTTTCACTAATCCATAATTCGAAGCCTCATACCCACTTATTCTTAAAAAAAAAAAAAAAAAAAATCCCCAAAAGACAGTGTGACCATGAGAAAGAACACTGAATTGAGTCAGAAGTCTTGTGTTCTAGTCTTGATCTTATCACTGACCAGCTGCATGACCTTGACAAGTGTCCTCATATATAACTTGAAGCTGAAACAGATGAACTCTGTAAGTTCTTTTCCAAATGGCATGCATGTATCTTTTTGGAAGGGCTCTTTCTCATTTCCAAAACATCCTTAGGGAGGCTCTAACCTGAAGTATAGACATAAATAACATCCCTTAAATCAATTACCACCCAACAGTTTAGTTTCCCTCTTCTCTTGAGGAGTAGAATAGACTATTCTATTAATCACTATTAATTATTATCTATTATTATTATGTAATATATAATATGTTATATATTATATTATAATTATTAATTATTAACTATTATCACTATTAATTGATCAGGTTTACTTAGGTCAGGTTTCTTCCACATACCTAGCCAGCAGAGGATAGATACTTAGTATAACACTGTCTAAATCACATTCGAAGAGACAAGTCTGGTGGGTGTATGTATTTAAGATAAAAAATACTACTCTTAGTTTGTCCATAAAAATGTGTAACATAAAGAACATAACCAAACAATCCTTAAGCTCAGAATTTTACTGTGTTAAATCTAACATTAAACCTTTGCATTTGTTCTACATATACCCACATATGTATATTGCATTAGCTTTTTCTCAGTCAAAGATATTTTTTTCCCCTCTCAGGAAAAGTCACACCAAATCTTTTCACTATGATCTAAAAAAGCTGACATTTATAAACCTTATTTTGTAAGTTTCTGTACTTGAGTCTCTATCAAAATCATTATCCCAATATCCTTAATCTTTTAAATCAAGTAGTACTCTTGCAATTTTTTTACTAAATAAAAGTCAGAGTAAATTATTAACTATTTTCAATTTGACACTTAAGAAATAATCTTTTTAACATGTCTAATATTACTTCTCTTGGTGACAATTTAAGAAATTGTCATACTAATGAATACATTATATTATACGTTTATTATGGGCACAAGGAGGTTTACATGACTCTCAAGCACAGTAAATTGGAGGATGAATGAGGAGAGGCTGTGGAAGCATTAGAGTTAAGAAGCACTTAGACTACATATTAAACGTAAGATCCTTTACAGAGTAAATTAATCAACAGTAATAGCATCTAAGTGATTGACATCTAAAAGATCCCAAAGATATGAGGGGAGGGGGTACCTCCCTTCTCTGCATTAAGCCAAAAATAAACATGTTAATGCAGATAAACTCAGAATCACCAAATCTGTTAAGTTCAAAAGGATCTTTGCAAGAAGTTAAAGAAAGCATATTGTGATATAAAACATAACAGTCTCTCACATTTATATAGTCCTATATAGCTTACAAAGTACTTTGCTCACAATAACCCTGTGGCATAGGCAATTATCCCCATTTTACAGAAGTATAGACCAGTTGAGGTTAGATGACTTGCTTCCTAGCTTCAGAACAAGTATAAGCATAAGAACTTCTCATAGAATTTGGATGAACCCATTTTTTCTCATTCCAAATTTAGTGCTCTATTAGGCCACTGACTTTCATAATATTATGAAGTTGATAAACATATCCTTAAGTACTTCTGAATAAAGAAGGAAAACTACCTATAGTATAAGAACTATTGGGCAATATGTATCAGGGACTGGATAGGACCCAGTAGGAAGCAAAATATCCCTACAGTGAGAGTTTCTTTTAAAGTACAAAGACAAAAGTAGAAATTAAATGCAGGTTGGTAGAATGCTGTCTATGAAGGCAGACATGGTCTCAGCTTCCGTAAGTTTTTTCTGCTTAAGTTTTGACTTGTTTTTCTTTACCTGAAGGGATGAGGGATGTGGGTGGGTAAGTATGTATGTATGTATATGTTAGGGTTGTCGGAAATGACTGCTGTAAAGACAAAAGGTATCAATAAAATCTATTTTTAAAAGTTTCCTGAGACATCGTCCTTCCTCAGATTACCAGAATTGGAAAGTTACTGAAGGGCAGTGAAAGTGAAGCCGCACAAACCCAGCTCACTATCTAAGAGAGACATACTAACCCAAGTTCACTTCTACCTAGCTAGACAGCAGCGGCTGTTTTTCCCTTTCCCAGCCTGGCACTGGGCCTGCACCGGGACACAGCTGGTGGTGACCTGACTTGGACGTCTTGGTCCTATGACCGAGCACAGATAGCATCCAATTGCCTAGATTCACCTAACTTTCTTTCCAGACAAACTCGTCCCTCGAGCGGCCTCACAGAACCACAGACCGGCACGACCCTGCAGAAGCAGCCGTCCCATGCAAGTGGAGATCAACAGAACACCACCGCGTTAGGGGGCACGGCTCCGCAGCTGCGGCCCAAGAAGGTGACTTCCAGCCAGACAGCCACCTGGCCCCGACTCCCTCCTGCCTTCCTCATCCCCCGGGAGGGAAGAAGAAGGCGGGTCACTTCAAGAGACCCCGTGCCCCATTTCATACTCCCGATGTCCCCTCCGTCCCGCAGGCACCGAGTTAAGATACTCCTTCCTCCGTTCCCGGGACACCGAACGAGGGTCCCCCCTTTCTTCCGTCCCCGAGTCACCGAGCAAGGGTCCCCCGCTTCCTCTCTCCCCGGGGCACAGATTGTCGCCCCCCCCCTTGTAGTCTTCGCCGGGCCCTGCACCAAGGACCGAGATCCTCCCGCCGCCCAGCCCCCGACGACGTCCGCAGGCAGGCCCGGAGTCCAGCTACGGTTGCGGCTGGGGAAAGGCCAAGTAAGTCGGTCCAAGGGCGGCGGGCGGCAGGCGGCTCTGCGTCCCCGGGCTGGTCCCGCAAGCAGACCCAGCCCGGCCCGGGGAGGCGCCGCCCTCGGGGTTACCTGCGCCGAGGGGCCCGGCCCGCATCGCTGGGCTGGGGCGGGGAGGGCCACCGCCGCCGATCAGCCTTCCGCCTCAGGGGGCAGACTCCATGGGGGCCCGTGGCGGCCCAGGGCCTCTGTCCGTCAGGTCGCTGAAGAGAGAGGAAAGGGAGCGGCCCGAAAGGGCGAAGGAGGCTGGAGGGTCGGTCCCGAGGGCCGGCCGGCTGGCGGGCAGGCAGGCGGCAGGTTTCTGCTCCCGCAACTTCCGACTGCGACTGCCGGGGGCGGCGGCGTCAAAAAGCTCACCGCGGAAATCTCGCCGCTGCGCATGTGCTGTGCATCCCAGACCTCCCCGCGAAAAAAGTCTCTCCTCCGCCCCTTCCTGGGGATAGGGCCGAGTTACTGGAACGGGGCGGGGAGGGGAGGGAGAAGGAGGAAGAGAAGGCGAGAGAGGTGGAGAAGGAGTGATTTAGGAGGGCTGGGGGGAGGAAGGAGGGGAGAAAGAAACCGAGAGGAGGAACGAGAGGGAGGCGGGAAAGGATAGGAGAAGGGGGTGGGTCTCCTCCCTCTGTGTTCTAAGGTCCCTCTGTTGGTAGGCAGCGGACAGAGTAGCACCCGCACAAATTTGAAAAGAGTTATTGTTATACTTTGTTATATTAAATTGTACATACATGAACGTAAAATGGAAATCGATTTAGATGATAAACAAACATTCAAACTAGGTGGCGCAGTGGATACCCCGGGGTCCCATTTGCCTCAGACACTTTACCAGCCATGCCCTGCTTGCCTCAATTTCCTCCTCTCTCCAATGAGCTGGAGAAGGCAACAGCAAATCGCGCTGGTACCTCTGCTAAGGAAACCCCAAATGCGGTCACGAAGAGCTGGACAGCCGAAATGACTAAGCAGTGATATTTACTTATAATGTATTCCAAGCATTCCCCGGTGGAATGAGAGCGATTAGAGCCAATGGCCAGAGGCCGCAGAAGCCGGCACTGTGGAGGAGCAGAGCTCGGGGTGACAACCTGCGCACCTCTGCCTCATTTAAATCCAATTCTCATCGGAGAAGCTTGAACAAGGACAACAAGTAATCATTTTAAAAAGGCAATTTTAGGACCAGGATTTAATGGGGATGATTTTACTCACGAAGGTGAGACTGCCCAGACAAAAATATTTCCCTCTCCGGATGCTCCGAGTGCCGAAGTTCTTCATACTCGGGTCCTTCCTCTGAATTGTAGATACCACGGAGAAAAATAAAATAGAGTTGCCCAAAGGGGAAGAGAGCTGGGAAGGCTTCTTAGGGACAGGAGGAGTTCGGTAAAGAAAAATGCTGAGGAGCAGTTGTGAGAAACAAGAACGCTTCTAAAGAGAATTCCAGGCACCGGGAAATAGCTAGTAAAAAGGCAGACGGAATGGCCTGATCATGTTTTATTGATAACTTTGTTTTTACATCATCTTTGTTTCTCAATATATTCCATTTCGCATCCAGCGAATTCTTTTGTAACATCTTTTAAAAGAAGTTCAGCAAAACCAGCTCCTTTACAGCAACATTGCATCGCAGTTGTCCCCTACCTCTAATGAAAAGAGAGAGGGGCATTTTTTCAACTCCTTTCTGATCCTTTATAATTGTTATGTTTTTTGTGACTGTTTCCATTCATGTTTTAATTGTTGTTTTCCTTGGTTTTGGTTTACTTTACTTTGCATCAGTTAATTTAAATCTTCTCCTGTTTCCTTAATAAGACAATAAACATTTATTAAGTACCTACAGCGATTCAGTCTTTCTGCTAAACTTTGAGAATACAAAGAAAGCCAAAAGACTGCCCCCGTTCTTCAGAAGCTCGTAATCTAATGTAAACAGCTATGTATTCATGTTTGTTGAGGGCCCAATAATATCCTATTATAATAGTACAACACATCAATTCTGATGGACTAGGCTCTTTTTCAACTATGAGATGAACCAAATCAGTTCCGTTTGTTCAATAATGAATAGAACCAGCTACACTCAGCGAAAGAACTCTGGGAAATGACTGTGAACCGCTACATGGCCTTTCTAATCCCTCTGTTTTTGTCCCCCTGCATTTTTGCTTTCCTTCACAGGCTAATTGTACATTATTTCTAAGTCTGATTCTTGTGCAGCAAAACAACTGTTTGGACATGTATACATATATTGTATTTAACTTATACTTTAACATACTTAACATGTATTGGTCAACCTGCCATCTGGGGGGAAGGAGGGGAAAAATGGAAAAAAAGGTTTGGCAATTGTCAATGCTGAAAAATTACCCATGCATATATCTTGTAAATAAAAAGCTATATAAATAAAAAAATAAAAAATAAAAAGTAGTCAAAGCTTCCTCAAAAAAAAAATTAGTACACCACAATTTGTTTAGTCTTCCTCTCTTTTATCAAAACCCCCTTCATTTTTGTTGTTTACTACCACAAAAAGTACAGAGAGGCATTTCTTTTCACATCTTATATTTGCCTTTGGTGGGACAGCTTTTTCAATAGAATCTTTTCAGTCCAAGGAATGATTGAAGTAGTTCTAGAGAGGGTATTGGTATTGATATTACTTACTTTTGGTTTTGCTTCAGCCAGAGATTATTTATCCTGGGTTTTTAGTTGATAATTGTATCTTTTTTTTTTTTTTTTTTTCCCCTGAGGTTGGGGTTAAGTGACTTGCCCAGGGTCACACAGCTAGGCAATGTTAAGTGTCTGAGGTCATACTTGAACTCGGGTCCTCCTGAATTCAAGGCTGGTGCTCTATCCACTGCGCCACCTAGCTGCCCCTGTGATAGTTGTATCTTAACGTAATTAATTTCCTTTTTAATTCTACATACTTAAGAACTTTATTTGAGAAGTTTATGATAAGAACCCTTATCCTAAGACCAATCCAGTCCTCTTAACCTCTCTCATTCTTTAATAGTTTTGATGATATTAATCAACCAATCAACAAACAATTCCTGGCGATGTGGTAATAATTGGAGATGCAAAGACAAAAAGATAGAATTCCACTATGTTTTTCTTAGTTTTACTTAGAACCATCACATTCTGCTATCGCAGGAAAAACTGCTCCAATGGTAAGGATAAATTGTTAAGCTCCTTTGTGTTAATGCAGTTGGTCAAAAAACTTTTAAGTTTCTGCTCAGTGCCAGACATTCTGCTAAGTATTGGGGGAGAGTGACAGTAAGTTTATTTATTTGATATGACTGTGTTTTTTTGAAGCCACTATTTTTGTGACTGAGTAGTTGTTGTATGAGGCAAAGTGTTCATTGGATAAAATCTGGAGCCTGGATCTGGCTGGGTCTAGAGTCAAGAAGACTTGAGTTCAAATGTGACCTCAAACACTTATTAGTTGTATGATCCTTTAACTTATGTTTGCTTTAATTCACTGAAGAAAGAAATGGCAAACTACTCTGGTATCTTTGCCAAGAAAATCTCATGGACAGTATGATCTCCAAATTTTCTGTCACATTTCTGTGACCCTTCAGGGTCACAAAGAGTCGGACATGACTAAACAACAAAGTTGTTATGTAAGTTGTTTTCCTGTAATAATGACTTGAGTGGTATAGTTTGGAAATGATATGTTCCCTCCGCTCTTGGTAAACAACTCCTAATGAAGTGTGTTTCCCAGATTTGGCAAACCACTGTTAAAGATAAGTGTCATCCAAATCTGCTAAACAACTAAGAAACACTTGCTAATGAATTAGTTTTTATTAATAGTTTCCTTTCATCATAAGCTTAAGTAATGAATCACTGATCAAAATTTGGGTATAACCAGCTAAGGCCTGTAGCTAGAAATATTAAGAAACCCATCTGGAGACTCCCCAGTCTTCAACATGATCTTAGAGCTTAATAGAGGGAGATCCCTGTACCCCTGTACACACATGCTTAAGACTGATGTTCCCCAAATTTGAGATTCAAGCATTCCCATGTTTACCTGAAGGCAATGTTAACTAACTCTCCAGTCATTCTCCTTAAAGGGAGACACATGGCCTCTATTTTTGGAAGAGACAGATCCTTGTTACTGAATTTCAGTATAAGAAAAACTTACTAAGAAGTCCTGGGAAATCAGGTTGATAGTTGATTCCTAGTGGGGATGATTTTTGTATTGTCTAATAGATAATATAAATTAGTGTTTGAATACATTTGATTAATATAAAGTTTAATTACTGGAACTGAGAAAAGTAAGTCTAATTAGTGTTTCTCTCACACAAGTTAGCATAAATAACAGTAAGCAGATTTTGCAAGTGCTTTACAGAAAAATACAGTGAAAGTCAAAAAACAGTCCCTATTCTCAAGGAGCTAGTGGTCATATGGGGCAGACCATATGTGAAAGATATAGAAACAATAATATATAAAACCAGAATTATATACAATAAATTGTAGATAATCAACAGAAGTAAGGCACTAACTTTAAGGATTATTTTTATAAGAGGTAGGATTTTAGCAAGACTTATAGGAGCCTATAAGGAACTTGTTAGAAATAGCAGCAGGGAGTCCAGTTTTACTGAATAGCAAAATATGTCAATATATCAGAGGAAGTGTAAGAAGACTGGAAAGGTAGGAAGTAGCCAGATTATGAAGATCATTGAATGCCAAAGAAAGGATTTTCTATATATATTTATAGGTGATGGGGTACCACAATAATTTATTTAAGTAGGCCTGAACTTTAGAAGGATCACTCTTTGAAGTGAGCAGAGGCAAGAGAACTTGAACATGTAACAGCAATATTATGTGATGACCAACTGGGATGGATTTGGATCTTCTCAGCAAAGAGATGATTCTAGATAATTCCAATAGATTTGGTATAGAAAATGCCATCTATATCCAAAGAAAAAAATATGGAGACTGAATGTAGATCAAAACATACTATTTTTACTTTTTTGTTTGCTTATTTGTTTTTTTTTTCTTTCTCGCGGTTTTTTCCCTTTTGGTCTGATTTTTCTTGCACATGACAAATATGAAAATATGTTTAAAAGGATTGCATATATAAGATTTTTTGCTGTCTTTTGGAGAGAGAAGGAAGGAAGAGAAGAAGAAAAATTTATACACAAAGTCTTACAAAAATAAATGTTAAAAACTCTCCTTAAATGTATTTGGAATAATAAAATACTATTAAGAAAAAAAAGAAGTTATAATTTATAGCTGAGTGTAGGACAGACTGGAGAGGAGAAGATTTATGGCAGGCAGACCAACCCAGCAGGCTATTACACTATTTGGGTGTGAAATTATGAGAGCCTACATTAGGTTATGACAGTGCCAGAGAAGAGCAGGAAAGTACTGTTACTTGAAGATAGGATTGATAGAACTTTGCAATAAGATTGCCAATTAGATTGGAGTTGGGAAGATTAAAAAAAAAGTAGAAGATGTGGATAAAAGTCAGGATGACTGGGAAGACAGTGATGTCCCTGACAATAGTGGGAAAGTCAAGAAGGTAGAAGTGCTTGGGGAAAAGACAATGAGTTCAGTTTTTGACATGTTCACTTTAAAATGTCAATAGACATGTCTAATAGTTGAAGATTTGAATCATGAAATAAAAAGAGAAGTTAGGGCTGAATAATTAGATCTGAAAATCATCAGCAATTAGATGATAATTGAATTTGTAGGAATTAATGAGATGACCAAGTGAAAAAAAAGATAGAGCGAAAAGAGAAGAGAACCTAGGAGATACCTAATGGGCATGATATGGAAGAAAATCCAACAAAAGGGTTTGAGAAGGATAGGCAAACTAGGAGAAGGTAGTGTCATGAAAATCTAGAATGAGAGGCAAAGCTAAGATGACGTAAAGGTAGGGACTCATCAAGCTCTTCTTCTAAACTCCTCCAAATTTCTTTAAATAATGAGTCTAAATAAATTTTAGAGCAGTAGAGGAACTATTTTCCAGTCAAAGATAACTTAGAAGGTCAGCAGGAAAGGTCTGTGGCACCAGAGTGGGAGTCCACCAGGCTCTAGCATTAGTCAAGCAGGAGTGGGCCTTGGAGCCTCTGAATCAGTGGCAGCACTGGCAGTTTCTAGACCTCTCAGCCCAGAGATCCCAAAGCTAGGTCATCAGGAAAGGTTTATCACTAGGGTGAGAGAGCCTTGGAAACCAGCAAACCAGGAATGGGTTTAGTTACAGGTGGTGGCAACTGCTTCCAAGGCCTCAGCTCACAGGTCTCTTTATTAACACTGAGGAAGGTCTCTTGCTTTAGCACACTAGGACTTACAACCACAGTGGAGCAGGGACCCTCCTCACAATTCCAGGGCAAAAAACAGTACTTATAGTCAAGTCCCTAGGAGGATCTCTAAAAATAGCTGCACAAAACCCCTGAAGCTTGGGATGTTGCACTATCCACTCTGGGAATAACAAAGAGTTAAAAGCTGAATAATAATCTGGGGAAATGAGCATTCTGATCATAGAATCTATTACCTATAGATTACCATATATACCATTATATTTATTTCCATTGATTCCTATGGTAATAAAGAAGTTCAAAACACAGACTTTGAAGATAACTTTGAAGTCAAAGCTCCTATATTCAAACCCTCTAAGAAAAATAATTGCTTTCAGGCCACAGAGGAACCCAAAAGGGATTTGCAAAATCAACTTAGAGCTCAAAAAGTTATCAAACTGTGCATACCCTTTGATCCAGCAGTGTCTCTACTGGGCTTATATCCCAAAGAAATCTTAAAGAAGGGAAAGGGACCTGTATGTGCAAGAATGTTTGTGGCAGCCCTTTTTGTAGTGGCCAGAAACTGGAAACTGAGTGGATGCCCATCAATTAGAGAATGGCTGAATAAATTGTGGTATGTGAATATTATGGAATATTATGGTTCTATAAGAAATGACCAGTAATATGATTTTAGAAAGGCCTGGAGAGATTTACATGAACTGAAGCTGAGTGAAATGAGCAGAAGCAGGAGATCATTATATACTTCAACAACAATACTGTATGATGATCAATTCTGATGGATGAGGCCCTCTTCAACAATGAGATGAACCAAATCAGCTCCAATAGAATAGTAATGAATTGAACTAGCTACACCCAGGGAAAGAACTCTGGGAGATGAGTGTTAACCACTTCATAGCATTCCCAATCCTTCTATTTTTGTCAGTCTGCATTTTTGACTTTCTTCACAGGTTAATTGTACACTATTTCAAAGTCCGATTCTTTTTGTACAGCAAAATAACTGGACATGTATACATATATTGCATTTGACATATACTTTAACATATTTAACATGCATTGATCTGCCTGCCATCTGGAGGAGGGGGGTGGGGACAAGGAGGGGAAAATTTGGAACAAAAGGTTTTGCATTTGTAAGTGCTGTAAAATTACCCATGCATATATCTTGTAAATAAAAAGCAATAATAATAATAAAAAAAGAAAACTTAGAGAATTAGAAGAAGAAAAATTGGAAAGAGTGGTGCAAAAAATTACAAAAAGCTAATGAGGAGAAGAATGCCTTAAAAAGCAAAATTGGTTAAATGGAAAAGGAGCTACAAAAGCTCATTGAGGAAAATAATTCCTTGAAAATTAGAATTAGGGGCAGCTAGTTGGTAAAGTGGATGGAGTACCAGTCTTGAAGTCAGGAGGACCTGGGTTCAAATTTGACCTCACACATTTAATACTTCCTAGCTGTGCAACCTTGGGTAAGACACAACTCCATTTGCTTCAGCAAAAAAAAAAAAAATAATAATAATAATAGAATTGAGCAAATCAGAAATTTCTCTTTGTGAGAAATCAAAAAACAATAAAGCAAAAGAATGAAAAAGTAGAAAACAATATGAAATATCTCATTAAAAAAAACTGACTTGGAAAATAGATCCAGGAGAAATAATTTAAAAATTATTGGTCTACCTGAAAATCATGGTCAAAAACATAGGTTAGACATCTTCTTTCAACAAATTATCAAGGAAAACTATCCTGATATTCTAGAACCAGAGAATAAAATAGAAATTGAAAGAATCTACTGATCACCTCCTGAAAGAGATCTCAAAATGAAAATCTAAAATCAAAAGAATATGAAGAAAAGGATGAACCTCAGTGTCAAAAGCTGCTTGCAGAAAGATCAAGAAGGATAAAGACTGAGAAAAGGTTTCAGCAATTAAGCGATCATTGGTAACATTGGAGAGAACAATTTCATTTGAATAATGAAGTGGGAAACCAGACTGTAAAAAGTTAAGTAGAAAATAAGAGGAAAGGAAGTGACACCAAATGTAGACTGCTTTTTTAGATTCCTTCTAGCTTTAAAGTTAGAAATCTATGAAATGGTACCTACCTTTTATGTGCATGTATCATTTTTGATTTAGTCTCTTATATAGCTACCAGGTATCCCATAATACAATTCTCACATTTCAGTACTATATACTGATTCTATCTGGGTCTCTGAGTAAAAGTAAACTTGGCTTAATATCTCTCTTTTGATTGTGAGCTGGATTTGTGTGGTTTTACTTTCACCGCATCTAACACTGCCCTTTAATAACTTTCCAATTCAAGTAACTTGAGGAAGGATGAATATCTCAGGAAACTTTTTATAAGAGAAGGACTTTTGGAGGAAAAATAATAGTACAGTGGAAAGAGCCCTGGTCTTAGAGCAAAAAGATCAGAGTTCAAACCTGCATACATACTACTTATGTGACCTAGGACAAGTTTTTGTTTTTGTTTTTTGTTTTTTGTTTTTTTTAATAGCCTCTTTGGTTTGTTTCCTCACTTTTAAAATAAAGGGGGTTGTACAGGGTTTCTTAAACTTTTCCCACTCATGACCTCTTTTCATACGAGAAATTTTTATGTGACTCTATGTGTCTAGGTTTACAGAAGAGATATACAAATCAAACATTTACTGATAATAAATCATAATTTCTCAACTTTCACATTCAGTTACCAGACCCTATATGGAGTTGTAAACCACAGTTTAAGAAGCTGGATCCTCTTGGCTCTTTTCAACAATGAGATGATTCAAGACAATTCCAACAAACTTGTGATAGAAAGAACTATCTGCATCCAGAGAGAAAACTATGGAGACCAAATATGGATCAAAATAGTATTTTCATCTTTTGTTGTTGTTATTGTTGTTTACTTGTTTTTTTCTTCCTTATGCATTTTTGTCTTTTTGATCTGATTTTTGTTGCGCAGCATGATTAAAATGGAAATATGTTTAGGAGAATTGCACATATTTAACCTATTTTGGATTGCTTGCTGTATAAGGGAGGGGGGACAGGAGAGGAAGTGAGAAAAATTTGGAACACAAGGTTTTGCAAAGGTGAATGTTAAAAACTATCTTTGCATGTATTTAGACAAATAAAAGGCTATTAAGTTGTTTTTTTTGTTTTGTTTTGTTTTGTTTTGTTTTGTTTTTTTGTTTGTTTTTTTTTTAAAAGATGCATCCTAGATGATCTCTGTCATTCTGTCTAGATCTAGGTCTATAACTAATTCTGCATTGGATATTTTAAATTCAATAAAAGAAATACCAAGATAGAGATGTCCAACAAGATAGTTAATGATATAGGACTAGAGTTCAGAAAATGACTGGCTATATAGATTTGGGCAGTATCTTCATCTAAATGATCACTCCATGGTATTACAATGTCAGTGGTATTACTGGATCCATGTAGTAGATGAAGTCACCGCGGGAGAGTTTAGAGAGAGAAGATGGTTTGGAATAGAAACTTTTGAAATAACTTCCAAACTTATTTTATAAGACTAGCCTTGCTCATCTGGAATTATGATCAAAAAGTTATCAAACTGTACATACCCTTTGATCCAGCAGTGTTACTACTGGGCTTATATCCCAAAGAAATACTAAAGAAGGGAAAGGGACTTGTATGTGCAAGAATGTTTATGGCAGCCTCTTTGTAGTGTCCAGAAACTGGAAACTAAGTGGATGGCCAGCAATTGGAGAATGGCTGAATAAATTATGGTATATGAATGTTACGAAATATTATTGTTCTGTAAGAAATGACCAACACGATGAATACAGAAAGGCTTGGACCAGACTTAAATGAACTGATGCTGAGTGAAATGAGCAGAACCAGGAGATCATTATACACTTCAACAACGATACTATATGAGGATATATTCTGATGGAAATGGATATCTTCGACAAAGAGAAGATCTAATTCAGTTTCAATTGATCAATGATGGACAGAAGCAGCTACAACCAGAGAAGGAGCACTGGGAAATGAATGTGAACTGTTTGCATTTTTGTTTTTCTTCCCAGGTTATTTTTACCTTCTGAATCCAATTCTTTTTGTGCAACAAGAGAACTGTTCGGTTCTGTACACATATATTGTATCTAGGATATACTATAACATATTTAACATGTATAAGACTGCTTGCAATCTAGTGGAGGGAGGGAAGGGAAAAGTCAAAACAGAAGTGAGTGCAAGGGATAATGTTGTAAAAAATTACTCATGCATATGTTCTGTCAATAAAAAAGTTTAAAAAAATATTAGTCTTGCTCTTATTCCCCAGGTTTCATGGAGATCTAAGAGAAAGAGGAAAATTAAAAAGAGCCAGTAGAACCTTTGGAATGATTTATACCCTTAGAAGAGCTAAATGAAGTTAAAGCTTCCAATAGAGAACTAACCCTTCAGGGATCCTCTGAATGTGGCTCCTTCAAAACCTGTTTATTAGTGCATGTGTATGTAGGTGGTCAACATAGAAACAAGGAGGAGCAGTCCTCCGGTATCAAATTTCTCTCTCTGATCCATTTCCTTAGTTCCTTGCTTCTCCCAGTATTTAAATAGCTCCCTAGGCTATAATCTGGACCAGTCCCAGGTCTCCAAGACCCTTTGTTGCATCATCACTTGAATCACAAGAGTCGACTAGAGGGAAAAGCCAAGCTTCAGTTTCACTGGCTCAGCCAGGACCATCCCCTGCCGAACACAAGAAATGAAGTACCCTCTGGTGCCCCTGTTGAATGAACTCACATTTTCCTTCCTCCTTTTTTGGCTCTGCCTGCCATTTGGTCTGTTGCTGTTGTTAATGATCGGCTGGTTTGGTTCCCTCCTCAGGGAAGGTAAGAGTGATTTCCATCTGGGGGAAGGTAGAGTTCCAAAATGTTGGGGTAGAAGGAATGAATATTTTGAAACTGCTGCTGAGAAAGTTAAGCTCATATTTACATGGATGGATAGATAGATAGATAGATAGATAGATAGATAGATAGATAGATGTATGCATATATTTTGTTGAAAAAGCAAAAGTTTCTTTCAAAAGGGAAAAAGAAGCAGTCAGATTTTGATGTCTACAGAACTCTCTTACTCAAATTGACTTTTTCTTTCCTCAGGGAATGGAAGCTCCCAGTGGCTTGTATTTTCATAGCCCTTTACAAAGTGCTTTTCTCACAAAAACTCATGAGACAGAGGTAGTGGAAGTATTATAATTTCTATTTAGCAAATTGAGAAACTGTGCCTCAGATGGGTGAAATGGCATTGTCCAACACTACTTAAAAAATGTTGAGTTGGCATTTGAACTTAGGTTTCATGGCTCTAGTTCTAAGATTTTTTCCATTTGCTGCTTCAATAGATTGTTGGCAAATCTGAGGAAGAGAAATCATCTCTATGAGGATTTCTGTTTTCTCAGTATGAAACTGCCTTATGTGGTTATCTAACAGAGGCTTTAGATCTTGGGCTTTTAGAACTTTAGGATGAGTTAGAATAGTATTCAAACTGGAGGGTTTGTCTTAGTCAGATAGTAAAATCTAGGATTGGAACCCAGGTTTTCTGATCCTAAATCTAGTCTTTTTTCTTCAATAGCTGGGGATGAGATGGAGGGGAGTGAGTAAGAGAATATAAAAAAAAAAAAATACCCAGGAACCCCTGAGGCAGTTCAACAAGTCTGAAAAGGAAACGCTGTCTGTCTCTAACCCTCAAAGAGTCTGAATAGACAAAAGTTTGTATAGTCCTTGTTTCCATTTCTCTGATTCTAGGAAATTGCTTTTCTTCCAAACTGAAATTTGCCTGGGGGTTCTTGCTTTCCTTTTTGCCTAGGACATTGTTTTCTCCCTCCTCCTTCTGGCCCTTGCTCTACTTACACTCTGGCTATTAAACTTACCCTCTGACCTAATGGGCAGTAGTTTCCTTTGGGTTTACCAGTTTTCCCTGACCCTTCCAAAGGATAAAAGTCACTCAGGGAATCTTGGGCTAAAAGACAGCAATGTATCAACAACAATAAAATTAATCACGGTAATTTCTCATGGACCTAGCAGCCCCCTGTTTTCTTTTCACTTTAATTTGTATTTGAATGAATATATCTCATCCCGTTTTGTCTTAGACATATGTCATCTAGAGAAAAGGAAAGCCTTCCCAACAATTTGTTGTTCATTTGTTTCAGTTTTGTCTAACTTTCCATGACCCCATTTTGGGGTTTTCTTGGTAAATACTAGATTAGTTTGCCACTTCCTTTTCCATCTCATTTTATAGATGAGGAAACTGAGGAAATCAGGGTTAAGTGACTTGCTCAGCTACTAAGTATATGTATATGTAAAAGCTTTATACATATCTCTTGATCTTCACAACAACCCTGCAAAGTAGGTGCTATTATTACCCCCATTTTACAGATGAGAAAATGAAACTTGCCCAGGTTGTCTCAGTAAGTATGTAAAGTCAAATTTGAACTCAGATCTCCTAGACTTTAGGCTCAGTGCTGTCTCTACTGTGCCAACCAGCTGCTTCATTGGATAGATATTAGTATCTTTCAACTCAGAGGTTCTTGTTTTTATTACAACCATTCTGGTTTTCCTCAGCTTGTTCCTTTTCCCATCTGTGAGCCCTCTAATATTGCAGGAAGTAAAATTTTCTTCTAGTAGGAGGCTGAATCTCTTCTGTTTCAGGCCACAGGTTTCCCTTCTTTCAGAAATCCTGGACCCATTGGATCTGTATACTCATTACTCCTTGCTAAGCAGTTAGTGTCAGGCCTTATGACATGACATCAGTGAAGGTTTTTTTTTTTTTTTTTTTTTTTTTGTCAAATCAAGTCAAAAAAGTACACAACAGTTTTTTTCCTATACTGTCCCAGGCCAATGCCTGGGTGCTTAGCTCCTGCTAAGTGCTGAGGATACAAAGAAAAGTAAAAATAGTACGTCTTCAAGTAGTTCATATTCTAATGGGAGAGATAGCATGCAAACAACTATATATATGTGTGTGTGTGTATATATATATATACATACATATACATATATATACACATATATACATTTATATATTCACACTAAGACACTAAGGTTAAATGGGAAGTAATCTCATAGGGAGAGCACTATATACCAAAGTATTTTGCAAATATACCAAAGTATTTTGCAAAAGCTAAGATTTAAGTTTTTAAGAAAGCCGAGGAGTAAAGATAAGGAGAGAATATTTTCTTTTTTTTTTTAATTAAGGCTTTTTATTTTAATTTCTTTTATTTTATTAAAGCTTTTTATTTACAAAACAGATGCATGGGTAATTTTCCAACATTGACCCTTGCAAAATCTTCTGTTCAAAATTTTCCCCTCCTTCCCCCCCCTCCCCTAGATGGCAGGTAGTCCAATACATGTTAAATATGTTAAAATATATATCAAATTCAATATATGTATACATGTTTAGACAGTTATCTTGCTGCACAAGAAAAATCAGATCAAGAAGGAAAAAAACCTGAGAAAGAAAACAAAATGCAAGCAAACAACAACAGAATGAGTGAAATGCTATATTGTGGTCCACACTGAACATTAAGAAACACTCTCTCTCTCTCTGGGTGTAGATGGCTCTCTTCATTACTGAACAACTGGAACTGGCCTGATTCATCTCACTGTTGAAGAGAGCCATGTCCATCAGAATTGATGATCATATAGTCTCGTTATTGCTATGTACAAGTATCTCCTGGTTCTGCGCATTTTACTTAGCATCACTTCATGAAAGTCTCTCTAGACTTCTCTGAAATCATCCTGCTGCTCATTTCTTTTCTTTTTCTTTTTTAAATTATAGCTTTTCATTTACAAGATATATGCAAAACCTTCTGTTCCAACTTTTCCTCTCCTTCCCCCCACTCCTTCCCCTAGATGGCAGGTAATCCCATACATGTTAAATATGTTAAAGTATATGTTAAATACTATATATATATATATATATATATATATATATATATATATATATATATATATATATATATATATATATATATGTATATATATAGATATACACACACACACACACACACACACACACACTTGCACAAGAAAAATCGGTCTTAGAAATAAGGTAAAATTAACCTGAGAAGGAAATCCAAAATGCAGGTGGACAAAAACAGAGGGATTGGGAATTCTATGTAGTGGTTCATACTCATTTCCCAGAGTTCTTTCTCTGGGTGTAGCTGGTTCAGTTCATCACTGCTCTATTGGAGCTGATTTGGTTCATCTCATTGTTGAAAATGGCCACGTCCATCAGAATTGATCATCATACAGTATTGTTGTTGAAGCATACAACGATCTCCTGGTTCTGCACATTTCACTCAGCATCAGTTCATGTAAGTCTCTCCAGGCCTTTCTGAAATCATCCTGTTGGTCATTTCTTACAGAACAATATTATTCCATAACATTCATACACCACAACTTATTCAGTCAATCTCCAAGTGATGGATATCCACTCAGTTTCCAGTTTCTGGCCTCCACAAAGAGGCTGCCACAAACATTCTTGCACATACAGCTCCCTTTCCCTTCTTTAAGATCTCTTTGGGATACAAACCCAGTAGTAATGCTGCTGCATCAAAGGGTATGCACAGTTTGATAACTTTTTGAGCATAGTTCCAAATTGCTCTCCAGAATGGCTGGATGTATTCACAATTCCACCAACAATGTATCAGTGTCTCAGTTTTCCCACATCCCTTCCAACATATGCTGCTCATTTCTTATAGAACAATAACATTCCATAACACTCATATACCATAACTTATTCAGCTAATTCTCCAGCTAATAGACAGCCACTCGATTTCCAGTTTCTGGCCATTACAAAAAGGGTTGCTATAAACATTTTTGCACATGTGGGTCCCTTTCCCTCCTTTAAGATCTCTTTGGGATATAGACCCAGTAGGAACACTGCTGGATCAAAAGAGTATGCATAGTTTGATAGCCCTTTGGGCATAGTTATAAATTGCTCCCCAGAATGGTTGGATCAGTTAGGAGAGAGTATTTTCAACTATGGGGGACAACCAATAAAAAGTCAGTGGAGTCACCAGATATTCAGTGCCTGTGTAAGGAATAGCAAAGAGTCCACCAGTATCAGTATTATTGGATTAAGAAGTACATGTCATAGGAGTAAGGTAACAGAATGGAAAGGAAGGAATGGAAAGTCAAAGCACTGGGAACCACATGGTGGAATAAAGATAAGGATTCACCTGAGTTTTCCCAAATTCTTCTGGAAACAACCTTAAAATAATGCCCCAAAGTGAATTCTGCAGCAATAGAACTAACAAATAGATAGGGTGAAATAATTTTACAGCTTAAGACAAGTTGGAAGTTTAGTAGGAGATGTCTACCTTACTGGGATAAGAGTTGAATATAGGCCATGTGGGCCCTGCCAGCATAGGCCACACCCCAGCAAACCAGCAGACCTTGGGGATAACTAAATTGACATGAGTGAATAAATCAGCAGATTTTCTGGAGCTCTTAGCCCACATGATAAGAGGGTCAGACAAGTAATCAGAAAGCAATAAGAAGAAACCCTTTGTTGGCACCAGTTATAGAACTTTGTTGCATTACTCATATGTGGTTCTGGGTCGCAATCCCAGGATGAGGAAATGGAGGAGCACTAGAATACCACAATATGTAGTTGCAGGGGTATAGGGGCCCTGATCACAGTTATAGGCAAAGGAAAAGTGCTTGTTATCATGCATAGACCAGAGAATGGATCAGGTGAGCAGAGAGTACATACTTTTTTAGATCATAATACTTTAGAAGAACTGAAAACATACAGATCTGCAGAACTAACTGAAAAAAGCAACATGGAAAACCTGAAACTTGGAACAGTTTATTATCCCCAAATTCAGGAGCAGAACCCAATTTTAATAAAAAGTTAAAAATCAAGAAATAGTCTGGGAAATGAGCAAACAAACAAACAAAAAGAAATTAACTATAGAAGTTATCATGGTGACAGGGAAGATTACAACAGAAACTCAGAAATAAACAACAAAGTAAAATTAAAAAAATGTAAATTGGTCTCAGATCCAAAAAAAATTCCTGGAAGAGCTCAAAAAGAATTTTAAAAATCAAGTAGAGGTAGAGGGAAAAATGAGAAAAGAAATGAGAGTGATACAAGAAAATCATGAAAAAAAGAGTCAACAGCTTGATAAAGGGGACACAAAAATAAATAAATAAAGAGAAGGACTCCTTAAAAAATAGAATTGGTCAAATGGAATAAGAGGCATAAAAATACACTGAAGGGAAAAATACCTTAAAATTTAGAACTGGACAAATGGAAGCTAATGACTCCATGAGACATCAAGAAATGAGAAAATTAAAAGAATGAAAAAAAGAAGAAAGTACAAATTACCTCATTGGAAAAACAACTGATCTGGAAAATAGATTGAGGAAAGACAATTTAAGAATTTTTAGATTACTTGAAAACAGTGATCAAAAAAAGAGCCTATCATCATATTTCAAAAAAATAATAAGGAAAATTGCCCTGATATCCTAGAGGCAAAGGGTAAAATAGAATTTGAATAAATCCCTTGATTGCCTCCTGAAAGAGATCCCAAAATGAAAAATCCCAGGAGTATTATAGCCAAATTCCAGAGTTCCCAGGTCAAAGGGAAAATATTGCAAGCAGCCAGAAGGAAGCAATCTTAATATCATGGAGCCACAATCAGGAAAACACAAGATTTAGCAACTTCTACACTGAAGGATTGAAGATCTTAAAGTATGATATTCCAGAGGGCAAAGGTACAAGGATTATAACCAAGAATCACCTACCCAGAAAAACTGAGCATAATCCATTAGGATATTTAAGTGGATATTTAATGAAGTAGAGGACTTTCAAGCATTCCTGATGAAAAGATCAGAGCTGAATAGAAAATTGACTTTCAAATACAAGACTCAAGAAAACCATAAAAAGGTAAACAGGAAAGAGAATCTTAAGGGATTCAATAAGGTTAAACTGATAACATTCCTAAATGTGAAAAAGATATTTGTAGCTCCTAAGAACTTTATCATTTTTAAGGCAATTAGAAGCAGTATACATAGACAGAGGGCATGAATGAAAGTTGACTATGAGAAGATGATATCTAAATAAAATTAAGGAGAAAAATAGCTATGATAGAAGAAGGGAGAGAGGGACAGATAGAATGAGATAAATTATTTCACATAAGAGTTGTGAAAAAAATTTTACAATAGGAGAGAAGATGGGAGGGGTGACAGACAAACTTATTTTTATTGTAATTGGCTCAAAGAGAAAGTAGCCTATAGTGAAATAAGAAGGGAAGATGATAACAAAAGAGGGGGAGTAGCTGATAGAAGGGAGAGTGGATTGGAGGAGGTGGTAGTCAAAAGCAAAACATTTCTGAGGAGGGTCAGGGGAGAGAGAGAGAGAGAGAGAGAGAGAGAGAGAGAGAGAGAGAGAGAGAGAGAGAGAGAGAGAGAGAGGAGGGAGAAACAAAAAGAAGAAAACAGGATGGAGGGAAATATACAGTTAATTATAACCATGGAGAAAATTTTCCAACAAGTTTCTCTGATAAAGGCCTCATTTCTGAAATAATATAGCGAATAGAATACAAGTAAGAACCCACTTGATAAATGGTCAAAGGATATGAATAGGGAGTTTTCAGATAAAAACAAAATCAAAGCTAGCTATAATCATATGAAAAAATACTCTAAAACATTATTTGAGAAATGCACATTAGGATATCTTCAACATAGAGAAGAGCTAATCCAATTCCAATTCATCAATAATGTTCAGAATCAGCTACATCCAGAGAAGGAGCACTGGGAAATGAGTGTAAATTGTTAGCACTTTTTGTTTTTCTCCCCAGATTATTTTTACCTTCCAAATCCAATTCTTCCTTTGCAGCAACAACAACAACAAAATTCGGTTCTACACATATATATTGTACCTAGGATATGCTATAACATATTTAATATGTATGAGAATTCCTGCCATCTAGGGGAGGGGGTGGAGGGAAGGAGGGGAAAATTTGAAACAGAAGGTAGTACAAGGGAAAATGTTGTAAAAAATTACCTATGCATATGTACTGTCAAAAATGTTATAATTATAAAATTAATAAAACAAAAGAGAAATGTACATTAAAACAACTCTGAGGTACCTCACACCTATCAGATTGCCTAAAATTCCAGAATGGGAAAAATACAAATATTGGAGGGATTGTGGGAAAATTGGGAAATTAAAACATTGTTTTTAGAGTTGTAAATTCATTCAACCATTGTGAAGAACAATCTGAAACTAAGCTCAAAAGGGCTATAAAACCATATATATCCTTTGACCCAGCAATACTACTATTAAATATATATTCCAAAGAAATGAGAGGAAAAAATGGAAAAAGACCTATATGTACACAAATATTTATAGCTACTCTTTTGTGATGGCAAAGAATTGGAAATTGAGGGGATGCCCATTAGTTGGGGAATAACTGAACAATTTGTGGTATGTGAATATAACAAAATACTACTGTTCTATAAGAAATGAGGAGCAGGCAGGTTTCAGGAAAAATTTGTAAAGACTTGTAGGAACTGATGCTGAATAAAGTGAGCAGAATCAGGAGACATAGTAACACATAGTAACAGCAACATTGTGTGATGATCTGCTTTGATAGACTTAGTTCTTCTCAGCAATACAAAGACAATTCCAAAAAACTCATGATGGAAAATGACATCCACATCTAGAGCAAGAACTGTGGAGTCTGAATGTAGATCAAAGCATACTTTTTCTATTTTTTATTTGTTTTTTTCTTTCTTATGGATTTCTTCTTTTGTTCTGATTCTTTTTTTTTTTTCTCACAACAATGACTAATGTAGAAATATAATTGTACATGTACTACCTATATCAGATTGCTTGCTACCTTGAGGGAAGAGGGAAGAGGAGAAAAAATGGAAATCAAAAAATGGAAATCAAAATCTCATCAAAGTAAATGTTGAGAACTATCTTTACATGTAAGTGGAAAAACTAAAATACTATTTAGGTGTGAGAGGAAAAATTTATTTTGGCAGCTGAATGGAGAATTGCATGGAGGAGTGGAGGTTGGGACAACAACCGGGAAGTTATTGCTCTCTAGTACACGTGATAAGTCTGTACTAGGATGACCACTATTTTAGAGGGGGAAATGGGACATAGGAGAGGTCTTGCAATGGTAGAAATGACAACAATCTTTTTTTTTTTTTTTTTTTTTCCCCCTGAGGCTGGGGTTAAGTGACTTGCCCAGAGTCACACAGCTAGGAAGTGTTAAGTGTCTGAGGCCAGATTTGGATTCAGGTCCTCCAGAATTCAAGGCTAGTGCTCTATCTACTGGGCCACCTAGCTGCCCCGAAATGACAACAATTTAACAACAGTGAAAGAGATGAATGAAGTACAAAGTAGTAGTTCAACCTCTCTTCATTGGTTAGTTAATTGCTAGAATCCAGTTGGAGTTGTTGGTATCAGTGATGATGGAGGTGTGCAATGAGTGCTCTTAAAGATGGGAATAGGAGGAGGAGAGGGAGTGGTGATATTATCAGGAACTTCTGATGTTTGCATTACAGACTAGACCGCCTATCTTCCCTCCATGAGGCTTACAGTCTGATTGACTTGATTGTACTTTCCTCAAAGTTGATGTGAGGATGGCATGAGCAAGCTTTTGGGAAATAAGTTGAGAGCATGACTGATGTTAAGAATGCTGATAGTACCAGAAGCTGTTAACATTCTCTGAAATAGAAAAAGATCATATTTGTGTAATGAATTAATTTGGACTCAGAGGAGAGATGTAAGTTCACATTTTTCTTCTAACATTTATTATCTGTGTGATCCTGGGAAAGTCACCTCAATACTCAGACTGTATCATCATCTGTAAAATAAAGGAGAAGCCTATCCCCACCTCTCACCTTCCAAGATTGTGAGGAGGATATAATTAGACATTGTATGTTAAAAAAAACACTTTGCAAACTTAAAAGCTCTCTATAAATGTCAGTGACTTGTTTTGTTTATCTCTGGTCATGTCTGATGCTCTTGTAAAATAATATTACTTGCTCAAGCTACTTTTCTTTACATGATTAAAGTACTGAAGAGGGAATATTGTGGTAACTATGGTTTCCAAAATATAAGATCCCTGCTTTTCTGATTGGTAGATTCAGAGGGAAATGAGTCTGATGTCTCCTGTGATTGGGAAACCTGGAGCAAGGAACAAAGCCCACCACATAGGGACTGTCTCATCCAAAGCAGGGCAGCTGAACCACTCCTCAGATGATCAGACTTTTCCATGTAAGTAACATCTGAGAAGGGCTCCATATAGGGGGTGTTGTAGGATCTGTTTTCTGAGGCTGAGAATGAGACCAACGCTTATTGTCAGCATGAGGAGGGTAGAGAAAAATCCAAGAGTGAGCTGGGAGAGGAGTTATTTTGTAGGTATGAAAACAGGGCAAATGGCCAGGACCTCCAGTAATACTTCTGTGTTTTAGTTGCTAGAATAACTGAGCATCTCTTCCAGCTTTTTCTTTGGAGAGTGAAGTAGTAATAGAAAAATAAATCCATTGGCTTAATTTGAGATGTCAGGGTTGCTATCTATTAACTGTGCAATTTCCATATCCTAGTAATTAGAGAGAATACTGCTTATGCTAATAATGATCAGTGTTAATTCAATCTTCTTGTGGACCAATTCCTTTTTCCCTTTGTTTCATGACCATAAAGTCTACACTCCATATCCCTATCAATAGTTAAGATACTGTGCTACCAGATTTTTAAAATGACATTGTTTTTTCCCTGTGGAGCTTATACTATTATAGGGAAGGTTGTGAGATATACATAAATAATTATAATACAAGACACAGAGAACATGACTAGGAGAGGACAGTCACCTGAGATATTCAAGGAGGGAACCATTTCACAAATAAGAACTAATCAGTCAGAACCATATCTACCTTAACAGCTGGTTCAATGCTCCACACATTGTATTTATATAATAAATGTTTCTTCAATGAACAAAGTGAGAGATTGTAGAGAGTTCAGTTCAGATTCATTTGAACAACTAGAAGCAACTTCATGCCCCTCTTATATCAAGTTAGGTGCATTATCTTCATAATAGTATGAGTTACCAGAAGACTAGCATCCCATTTTTTCACTTGGCTTAAAAGAAAAAAACAAACCCAATTATTTTTTGCTGTGCTTTAATTCTTTAATATGAAAGAGGCTAAAAGAACTAACCTTCCAGGTTCTTTTAGCTTTGTTATCCCAAGACAGAAAAGCTGGATGAAGTGCTATTCCAGTGTGACTTCTATATACCCAGAATTAGAAGTGAGAGGCAACCAAAGCAAGAAATTAAGCATGAGACTGACAGGAAAGACAATAGTAGGGAATGCTCTTAGCATAGCAAGACTTGTGCCCATTCCTCTGATCCAGAGACTGAGGACAGAGAGGAACTTCTTTTTTTCTCATTATTGCAGGTGACCTATTCTGGAACCCTGGGAAGAAACTGAGTCTTAATCAGAAGAATGCCTTATGGGCTGCTGAAATGACGCCTGCAATGGCCCCTCAGGCTTCCTGGTTCATCGGGAGAAGTCATTCAATGTGTATTTATTAAGTGCCCACAAGGTTCACGGCTGTGTACTCAGAGAACTTAGTGGTACATATTAAAGAACTAAGGTGGTCCCTGGCATCAAAACATTTATAATTCAATAAGCTTTTTCCAGATGGGTCAAACATAGAGCCTTATTCATTTGACAAATGCTTATTAATGAGCTCCTGTGTGGTTAGTCCTTGATATTGGGGAAGAGGGCATGATGAGGTTTCTTTTCTTAAGGAACTCATAATCCATATGCCTACAAAGTATAGTGAAGGGAAAAGAGGTTAAAAATTGTGTTGGAGAGAGGGGTGAGTAACTGCCACTCTGAAAAGACTTCCTAGAAGAAATGGGAAGGAAGCAGCACGGTATGCAGAAGAGAAACTATTCCACAAACAGGAAGGATGGCTTTGGGAGAAGATTCAATGGTGGAAGAAGGCATTGTCAGAAAGACATTAAAGGACTCCAGGGTGGATAATAGGAACAGAGAATGACGATTAGGGAACAAGGAAGGAAACTGAAAATTCAAAAGTAGTCAAAAATCTGATGTAGTGTCCAAAAAACACGTTTGATCTTAGGCTACATTAATCTTGAGGACAATGTATGGGACTAGAGACACAACAGTCCTGCCAACCTGTTTATTAGTTAGACCATATATCATTGTGTACAGTTCTTAGTGCCATATTTAAAAAAGGATATTGATAAGCTGAAGAGCATCCAAAAAATCACAACCTACATAGCAAAGAGATATTCGATTTTGTGCTAGTTGTGGATCAGTTGAAAGGACTGAAGAACTTTACCTTGGAAAGGGAGAAGTTAAGAAAAGAGATGTGACAGCTTCTTTCAAATATCTGAAGGGTCATCAGAGAAGGATTCAATTTCTTTTGTTTGGACCCAAATGGTATAACCAAGAACAAAGGTTGAGAATAACAAAGAAACAAAGTTAGGCTCAGTGAAAAAAAAAAAAAAAAAGAAAAAAATCTCTATTGAGAAGAAACCCAATATTCTTCAGGCAATCCAATATGCTTTTGGTTAGCTTTACTCCTTAGGTGGTTTTTATTTACATTGACTCAAATTCTACTTCTGCAAATTCTGTCCATTCTTCCTGGTGCTGGGGCCAAACAAAATGAGTCTAATCCTATATTGAACTGAAAGTCTTTCAAATACTTGAAGGCAACTGCCATGTGCCACACTAAATTTTCTGCTCTCTAAATGTCTCTGGTCTGTCAAGCGATCCTCACATGGCAAGCACTTAATCATCCTAATTATCATTTTTGGGCATTCTCCAGCTTTTTTTGATATCGTTCTTAATATATGGCACTCAGAAGCAAAGATAGGACTTCAGAAAGTATTGTGATGTAATAGAAAAATGAGAAATTTGAAATCATGAGATATGGGTATGAATTCTATATCTGTTACCTACTACATGGGTAGCCTTGGACAAGACATGCTAAATTTCCATTGGCCTCAGCTAATCCATCTGTAAAATGAAGGGATTGGATCTCTTTTAGCTCAAAGATTATGATCAATCCTATGAGGGATGATCTGAACAAAATAGATTACGGAGGAACCATCACCTCTGTCATTCTGGACAATGTGACAATTTCTCTTCATGCAGTTTAAGATACTGTTAGCTTTTGGGGCTTTGATTCATAATGAATTTGTAGTCCACTAAAACCCTTAGATCTATTTTTTAATTTAAACTACTATCTAGCCATGTCCTTGGCCATTTTCTGCTCATAAAATATTTTTCTAAATGAAATATAGAGCTTTATATACTAAACTCTATTAAATGTCATCTTATTCAGAAAAGTTTAAGGTTCAATGTGCTGCCAAATTATTGAGATATTTTTGGATCCTGGCTCTATTATTCAACATGTTAACTCTCTCTACTAACATTATGTCCTTTGAAAAGTACATGAATCTATTCTTCAATCCAAATTGATAAAAATATCAGGCAGCAGTACAGGGCCAAGAATAGATCCTAGAGGTACTTCATTAGAAACCTCTCTTCAAGTTGGCATTGAAACATTAAACATTACTTTTTTGGGTCCAATAATTTAGCCGATTTTGAATCTACAATGTAGATTGAATTTACAATCATCTAACTTAAATTCTGTTCCAAAAGCATAGCATGAAACAATTATGCTATAAGATGTATATTGACCAAATTCTATGTGTATCTTATATATGTTGTTCAAATGTGGCTCAGAAAAAGCATTGATATCCCTGGAATATCTCTCAAGTGTTGCCAAGGAATATTGATTCCTTACTTTAGGGAACAGAAGAAGGGGAGTTATGAGTCTGGCTACTTTGCCTCTGAAAGAGGCAGGGCACTGAACTGGAATTATATCTCTTTGTTTTCCTAGGTTCAAACTTCTTTCTTTCTTGGTAACATTATGCCTTTAAGGTGAGGGTTAGCCTTTAAGATCATACCTTGGAGGCTTGACACTCTCCCATCACTTGTACAAAAAGGCCATTTCAAGGAGTGAATAGTGAGTAAATCCATTTATCCAAATAGTGAACTGACAAAACCACACCCTAGATCATGCCATTATCCACAATATATGTGATTTCACATTCTCAAATTCCCTTCTCAAACAATAATGTCCTGACTTAGCATCTTGCACTTGTTTTTTGCTCCCAAACCTAAATGTAGCATCTCTGTGTGGCTAAGGTAGGTTGTGGAGCTCAGTCATAACTAATCGTTTTTGTAGCCAGGACAAGCAATGAAAAAGCTACCGAGCAAGTACCTGAAGTGCTCCCAGATGGAAGAAGCTTTTTGTGGGGAGGCAGAGACTTTAGGATACCCAAAGGCCACTACTGGAGCTGCTGCCCAATCGCTAAATCCCTAGAATAATTGGGCCATTTGTGGCTTTGGAGAACACAGATCATATACTTAAAGCTGGAAAGGCAACTTAAGAGTTCATCTAGTCAGCTCACTCATTTTACAGATGCAGAAACCAGAGAGAGAAACATAGAGATTAAGTGATTTGGACAAAGTTACTTTGATAAAGCCAGAAATTGAAACAAAATCTTCTGATAGGAAATCCAGCCTTTCTGTGATATTAAAAGCAAACATCTTTGAATGGAATAGAGCATAGAAGACATGGGGAGCTAAACCCGGCAGGAGACACTGGACAGAATCTGTCTACGTATTATTGTTTAATCATTTTTGTTATGTCTTAACCCTTCATGACCTCATTTGGAGTTTTGGCAGACTGGAGTGATTTGCCATTTCCTTCTCCAGCTCATTTTACAGATGAGGAAGCTGAGGCAAACAGGATTAAATGATTTGTTCAGTATCACACAATTAGTAAATATATTAGGCCAGATAGGGAAAATGAGCCTTTTTAATTCCAGACCTGGCATTTTATCCATTTAGCTACCTGGACCATGATTATGAATAAGCAAACTACACAACTACCTAGAATAAGGAGGTGTACACAATGACAGGGACAAACAGATTTTCACATATATATGTAGTCTAAATGACAGAATCTTCCACTCTTAAGGATTTTCAGATATAGAGTTTGTGACAGGCTCAAAATCTTTGATGGATATTTATACACAGGGATGGTGAATGCTATTTTCAAACTTGAGGGAATATGGGGCATAATTTTCAAAGCTTAACTAGGACATATATTTGAATCTACTTTATCCTGTTTCTGATGGAGACCTTAAAACTCATGAATTGATAGGTAGATGAAGAAGAGGGTGTTAGTGAAAGTAGAAGTCAGCAATAGAAGGCAGCCCATTGTCTAGGTGGAGAAATAGAATGTAACACTACACAATATATTCCTTGAATGTATAAGTTAAGTCCAGGAAGCAGTTTCCAGTGTCATTTGTAGGTCGGAAAAAAACTTGGCAATCATCTCTCTCTAAATCATGTTACCAATGAAGGTGAGAAGTGATATATCTTGCCCAAAGTCACAAAATACCAGATCTAGGATTAAAACTCAGTCTCCTAAATTCTGTTTTAGGAAGTTCTCACTTAAGGATGAACTTCAACTCACCAACTGAGGTAGTGAAATACTCATCTTTGAGGAATTAAATGGAAGCTGAATGAGTTCTGGTAGAGAACTGGCCATGGAATCAGAAAGACAAGTTCAAATCTTGCCTCAGATACTTACTAGCTTTGTGTTCCCAGGCAAGTCATTTAATTTCTATTTGCCTCAGATTCCTTAGCTATAAAATGAGAAAATTGGACTTGATTGCCTCTAAGAGGTCCTTTGAGCTCCAAAAATATGATTCTACAATGAATGACCCTATGACTATTGGTATTGTTTCAGATATGATAAAGTCTGGCTATGGATTTGGTTAAATCAACCAACTCTGCTTAATTTGTTCTTTATCCTTTTTCTTGTCTTTATCAGCATCATCATAATACCAGCATCCTGTTACAGTGTTCTCCTGGGTGTCTCTCAGTGATTCCCCCTAGCTTAGGAAAAATCTTGTTTCCCTGCTTGGCTGCCACTACCTTCTCACAGAAAAAATGGTCAAAGAAATGGAACTCAAAGAAAGGCAGGTCATCCTTAAAGTAGTTCCAAAGCCAGCATGCCTTAGTTTTAGCAGAGCAGAATTACTTTGCCTAGAGACCAGTCCCAAATTTCTCTTAAACCAATTTCATTTAACAAATGAAACCAAGTTTTTTCATGGAAGTAATCTACACAGTAGAGGCAAAATATAAAAGGAACTGATGACCCTATGAAAAGTTTTCTTAATGGGAATTTTCATCCTCTACCCAAGAAAATGATTATGATATTCATAATGATGGCAATAGTGATAGTGATATTGATAAGAGCCAACAGGGGAGAGAAGCAACCTAGTAAACCCATATTGAATAGGTAAGCCTCCTTATTTATTCGTGAAACCTGTTGATCTTGTTAACAATATGATATTGGTGCCCTGTGGTTACTTCCTAAGAATCTAATCTCTCTAGCTTTTCATTTATCCCCTTTTCTCACCCCACCCTTTAATCTTTCTCCAGGCCTAAATATATTTTATTGATGCATTTTGCTCTTATATCTTATATTTTATATTACTTTGGATCTGAACTTATATTGTTTTTAGAAAAGAGAGAAAAAAGGAAAAAAAGAAGAAAAAATGAAAGAGAAAAGAAACAGTAAAAATAACAATGAATGTGATATTCTTCCTATAACAATCTCTATACAGATTATATGGTCATGGGATCATAGTTATAGCAGTAGAAAGAACATTGGAGTCAGAAAAAAACTGCCATTTACACTTTGTGACATTGAGTAAATCTCATCTTCCTTGGGGCTATGTTTCCTCATTTGTAAAATAAAAGATTTGTACTAGACTTTACAACTCTAAATCTGTAATTCTCTCTTAATATAACATTAATTTGTTGGAGGGAATTGTGATATGTTGTCTCCCTCCCCGACTCCCCCCGCTCCCGGGAGAACCAGTGGTCAAACATTTACCAGTATACCTCTGTATGGTTTATGATCTAATATCCTATGATGTTTCCTAGGGAAATTTTAAAGCAGCTTCTTTACTCCTTTGATTAATGACTGCTGGGGCCAGCAAGAGAGACCCACACCTTTTTTCTAAAGCTGATGCTTTCTTATGACCTACCTCTGACATTGTCATGGGATATTTGAATCCAATTATTCTAGGCTAGTGACAAGGTTATTTTATCTCAAAGTTTGACTTAAAACCAATATTTTAAATCAAATAGGGCGGTAATTCTGAGTGGCTTTGCCAACAACATGATTCCTTAGGTGAGCCATAACAAACATAGTTGGAACTCACATGAGGGCGAGAAGCTGAAAAGAGAAGAAAAATGTGGGTTTTCCAAGGAAAGAAAATGTTAATATTTATCAGGGACTGTGAATAAATCCCCAGAGGTTGCTAGCCTTCTTGAACAACACAGCATTCTGCAATGGTGAGGGATCCTTTGTTATCCAGGGTCACCAAAATTGAAAGGAAGAGAGATCTAATTGGTTAGGATTCTCCCCCCAAAATGATCACCCTATTCTTTCAATACAGGAACTGAACTTGGCTCTTTGCTGCCTCTTAGTGGCCACTACTAGCAGCAGCACCTCAACCATCCTGCAAAGGTTTGCTTGGGGATAGATTCATTATAGCAGGCACAGATCTGGAAATGGAAAAGCCTATGATCATGGGATTTAAAGAGATCTTACCTAATCTTTTAATGTTATAGATGGAGAAACTGAGGCCTGTACAGGTGAAATGACTTATTCAAAGTCACAGAGGTAACGAGTAGGCTCTCTGCTCTCTAAGTCTAGGACTCTTTTCACTGCCTCCTTTTTGCAACATCAATTATTCCAATTTGAGACCAACTCTTCAGACTGCAGCACCCCACTCTCGCCCTAATTTGGGACTACTGAGTTCCTAACCAGCTCTAACGCCACCATCTCTAATAAACTACCCCCTGAATTCACTCAAATAGAAGAGATCTTTCTCACTCTCTAATCACATAAACCTTGTATCCTTTATCACATTTTGCCTTGTATTATAATTATCATCTATGTCCTTGACTGAATTACTGGGGACAGGGGCCAGTTTTGACTTATTTTTATATTTCCCTCAGAGATCAATAGTGAGCATTATATTTCCCCCCCTTGTTATTTGTTCTGTTGTTTTCAGCTGTGTTTGACTCTTTGCAACTCCACTTGGGGATTTCTTGGCACACATACTGGGGTGCTTGGCCATTTTCTTCTCCAGCTCATTTTACAGATGAAGAAACTGAGGCAGAGTGAAATGACTTGCCTAGGGTCACACAGTTAATAAGTGTTGGAGACCAGATTTGAACTCCCTAAGATGAGTCTTCTTGATTCCAAGCCTATTGTGCCACCTAGCTGTTTGATGTATTTTTCTATTTCCAATTTGAGGCCAAACTTGGGCAAAAATCCACAGAATTCAGTATCAATTGTATTGCTGTTCTTTCCACTTAAGCTGTTGCAGTCATTATTTACATTGCTTTTCTAGTTCTGTTTGTATCACTTGGCAACTGCTCCCATGTCTTCTCTTACCGCCTCATATTTCTTTTCTTTCTTTTTTACTAAAATGAATTTTATTTTTATGTGAACAATACCTATTCAACATGTAATTTTTCCAAGTCACCAATATGGCATGAAAAGATTAATAGAACTTCCACAAATCTACCTTCTAACCCATTCTTGTCATGTTTAGACATCGCATTTTAAAATTGTCTCAAATGGACGAACATTTATAACATCTTTAAAGATCTCCAGGATAGGGAAAACAACTGGTCACCATTATATGCATATGAGCCTTTAGATCATATTTTTTTTCATTTTTTCCAATCCCATGCAAAGATGATTTTCAACATTCATTTTTTTGTGGATTATTTTTTTTATTATAGCTTTTTATTTACCTGATATATGCATGGGTAATTTTTCAGCATGGACAGTTGCAAAACCTTTTGTTCCAATTTTTCCCCTCCTTCCCCCCACGCTCCTCTCCGAGATGGCAGGTAGACCAATACATGTTACATATGTTAAAGCACATTCAAATTCATTTTTGTAAGATTTTGAATTCCGACCTCCCTGTATTTCTATGGCACGCACTCATATGCCACAAATCATTTAAGCCCAGTGATTCTCAAAGTATGGTCCGGAGAATCCTGCAAGGGAGGGAGGGGGGGAAGGTCTCTTGAAATCCTTTCAGAGGGTTTACAGATTCAAAATTAGTCTTTATTTCTACTATGGTAAATATCTATAAATATGATCCACACAAACAAAAACTCTCTGGAAAGAGCCTCAGTAATTTTTAATAGCATAATGAGACTGAGAAAAAAGTTTGAGAACCTCTGTTTTCGCCCGTCCTAATCGCTGACTGCTTGGGTTCTCCGCTACCTCAAGAGTTACTGGGAATATTTTGATGTAAATAGTAACCTTACTTTCTATCGGTGACCTCCTAGGGGCTAGTTGCTCGGCTCTGGGTCAAAGGGTATGAGTATTTAAATATCTTTTTTTTTTTTTTTTTTTTTTTAAGGAAAATTCCAAAACACAATAGGCTTTAGCTAATTATCTGCTGAATGGGGACATGGAGCTGAGAGTCAGCCCAACCTCGGACCCGCACGCACCGGGATTTGAAGATCCCTCGAAACTTTAGGAATTGTCGGCGGGGGCTGGGGGAGGCAGCGCCTCCCCTGCCCACCGGGCGCCCCGCCCCTCGGCTCCCCGCCCCCAGCTCCGGCTTCCCCGGGGAGAGGATTCCAGCCCAGCTTCTCCAGAACCTCGGCTCCTTCTGTCCCCGCTCCTGCCTCCGCGCTCTTGCTGCTTCTCCAGTTTTGCGGGTGACCAGTGGAGCCGGCGCCGGAACCGTGTCAGGCCCTGCTTAGTCCGGCTCGTCCATCCCTCCCGCAGCGCAGAGCAGGTAGGCGCGGAGGAGCGGGGTCTCTCTAACCTGACGCCGGCGTCTGGGGAGGCTTCTCCGGAGGTCTATGAAGGGGGCAGTCTGCCCGGGGGCGTCGGTGATTCTTCCGCCTCAGCGGACCCGGGGGTTCCGGGAGAAGGAGGGGGGCTCCCTGTGGGAGGAAGGGGTCTTCTGGGGCTCTGAGGGGTCTGAGGGTTTTAAGGGAGAGTAGCACTGGAACATTTGTGAGAGGATCATCGTGGTCTCCAATGCGGAGGGCAAAAGGCACTAATCTGAAGGGGGTCTAGGGAGTTTGGGGGCCCTGTGGGGTAAGGGGGTCAAAGAGTATTCTACTAGACGCGAACTTAGTAAAAGACGCGAAAGGTGGCTGGGGGTGGTGGTGGCTTTGACGACTTTAAAGGTAAGCAATGGGAAAAAAAGCCCAATTCGCTGTCCTGAGGGAGAGGGCTTCGGGGAGAGAGGCGGAGCCCGTTGCCAGGCACTTTGCCTCCTTCGGGCCAAGCGAGGTGAGGGCCGGCCTGGGCCTGCCGGGGGCTATTTAAAGGTACAAATGTTTAACTTCTTATTTTAACCTTCAGAGAGCGATTGTTGCAAACCTCTGGTTCTCTCCTCTCTGACAACTGTTTGCACATCTGTGGGGAGCCAAGCGGAGATGGGAAGAGAAGTCTTTGGTCGAGCCTAGGGGGGCGAATTGCGCGGCTGGAGACCCACTTTCCAGAGCCAGTGGGGCTCCGAGAGGGCGCGTCCCGGTGGAGGCTGCTTTCTGCTCCGGGGTTCTGGGGCTCCGTCTGGTCCTCGCGGCCGCTCCCCGGACTAGACCTGCAGCTAAATCTATTTCTTTTGCTTAACCAGATTGTATCCGATAAACTGCTTTCCAGGCAGAGCATTTCCGAATTTACAATGTTAGTGTTAATTGTCACATTGTATATATTATGTTTGGTAAACTGAACTCCTGTAAAAAGTAAGAGGCGTTGGGTTCGAGGTCCCTGTTCTGGATGGAGGGACCGGGGGTTTGGAAGAGGTCTCTTCCCTTCCCGCCTCCCCTTTTCTCCCCTTCCCCTCCCAATCATCAACATACTCTTTTACTCTTTCTTTCACTCTCTCATTCTTGGTTTCTCTATTTCTCAAACTCTTCCTTTCTATGTCTTGTCTCTCTTTTTTCTTTAATCGCTCTTCCTCGCCATTCTCCCTCGCAAATTCTTTTTCTCATTCTTAGGCTCCTTTCTCATAATAAACAGTAACCATCTTAGCAAAAACTAAAAAATAATATTACACCTGCAGTCACAAACTAAACTAGCTTGATAAAAGAAAATCAGCGTTCTTATATATGTAAAACGATGTAGCATAGTATTTTCTGTGTCCATTTTCTGGGATCTGAGTATTTATAGTATAGTAAATAGTGTTTGTCATATTTTTGTTGTCATTTTCTATTAAAGTCATAGACATTCTGATCTTACTTTCTCCAGATGGCATCACTTTGAGTAAATCTTCCCATGTTTCTTTGTATTCGTATTTATTATTAAGTGTATAATACACTTCTGTTAAAAATGTCTTGGCGTTGAGGTTCAGGAATGCTGTGCCTTCTCAGCACAAACTTTGGCAGGTACCATCCAGCTGGAAAAGCTTCAATGGCTGGACTGAGGACTGTGTGTCTTTTCCAATGACCAGCCTTGTTAATTGCAGAGGAGAGTTCTTCACCAGAAAAGGGTAGCTGCCTGAGGCCACATCCCCCCTCACTGGAGCTTCTCTGACCTGCATGTCAAACTCAGAAAGAAATAGGAGCCACTAAATCAGACTCAGGGATCCTCCAGGGCTGCTTACTAAGAAAACACACATTAACATTATGTTTTATTGTATTTTTATTTTATTTTCCTCACTCCTATCCCTCTTTGTTATTCATATTTAAATGTGTCCCTTGGTTTCTGGTAAAGTTCCTGCAGGATGTGGTGTTTTCTACCTTTGTTCTAAATCATTTGCTTCTATGGAAGGAGTATTTGAAGGGAGAGGTCTCAGCTGATGGAGAGATGGAAATCTGGAAGATCTGGAGGAGCTGTATGATCTTTAATTTCTCTCAGACTTACTTTTGTCATCTATAAAATGAGGATGGGACAAGGAGGTGACAAAGTGAATAGAGTGTCTAGGGTCTGGATAGAGATGAGTTATATAAAAAAGTCACTATGAATATTTTTATACAAATTTTTTCTCCACTCTATTTTGAGAACATACTAGATGCTCACATCACTGCATCAACTTTAACTTGCCAAATTATTCTACAAAAATATTGTATCATTCATAATTCTATTGATAAATAGCCAGAATTTAAGTAACATTTAAAAGTTTACAAAACGCAAATATTTAACAGCTCTTTGAAGGTAGGTGTTAATATCATCTCCATTTTACAGATGAGAAAACTGAGGCGCAATGATTTGTCCAGGATCAGCATACATTTTCTTTCATAGTTCATCATTAGTGAATTTAAAATTTCTTTAAAGATATCTTTAAGTTTAATGGAATATCCAAACGTCGTTTGGATATTCATTTGTTCTTGTGAGCTTAAATCCTTTGATCTTTTTTTTTTTTTTTTTTTTGGTGATGTTTTTGTTTGTTTTTGGTAAGGCAGTTGGGCTTAAGGGATTTATCCAGTATCACAGTTAGTAAATGTTAAATTATCTGAGGTCAAATTTGAACTCAGGTTTTCCTGATTCCAGGGCCAGAATTCAATCTATCTAACTACCCCTATCTTTTGACTTTCAATGTATTGCATGTAGTATGTATTTAAATACCTGTTGCTTGACTTGAATTTGACTATACATGGGGGAGTGGGTATTTATAAGTTTGTATCAGTTTTAGAAACTTCTATTCACTTAAGTAAATTCTTTTAAAGTTGAGCAGTTATTCATTTGTTTTTTTTGATGTGGTATAGAGGAAAGAAGCCCGTATTTGACATCAGAGGACCTCATTTTTGCCCTTTTTTGGGGAGGCAATCAGAGTTAAATAACTTGCCTAACATCACACAGCTAGAAAGTGTCTGAAGACCTCACTTTTAAATTTACATCTTTGCCTTACTGTTCTGTCATCTGTGAAATGATGATACTGTACTTTAAGCCCTAAATCTATGAACTTAAATTGTATAATCTTAAAAAAACAAAAACAAATTGTTCTTTTCTCCTCAATGACTTACTTTCCTTAGCTGGTCACATGGAGGGCTTCTTAGGTAGATACTTGCCAGTGGGATAGTTATCGAACACTGATCTGTCTGAAAATAAATGTTCATTTCACGATATATCAGCCTAATTAGGCAGATATTAATCATGGCTTAAATTCAGCAATATTTAACCTTTGTTTTTCAGTTGTGTCCAATTCTTTGTGACCCCATTTGGGGTTTTCTTGGCAAAGATACTGGAGTGGTTTTTCATTTCCTTCTCCAGCTCATTTTATAGATGAGAAAATTGAGGCAAACAGGGTTAAGTGACTTGTCAAGAGTTACAAAGCCTAGTGTGTGTCTGAGCTTAGATTTCAGCTCAGGAAGTTGAGTCTTTTTTGATTGTAGGCCATGTCCTCTATCCACTGTACTACCTATCCGTCTATATTTGAGTTTAGTTTTCATGAACATAATTCTACTATTTGGGCCATAAGTCTTTGAATTGGGATCCTAAGAAATCTCTTTTCCAGTTCATTGGTAATCACTAGCTTCAGTATACATTTTGGGATTAATGGATGTGGCTTTTGTGGGCTATGGTATGGATGTGGGCTAAGTCTTGAAAATAATCACCCCATTTAAAAAAATTGTTTGCCTGAGCTTTTGCTGTCCTGATTTACATTTAGCATTGATACTTCATTGATGATGGCACCCTTTAACAAGATATAGTTTCCTTCCTTATCTCTTTTAATTAGATCTACTTTTTTTTTAATATAAGTTCAGAATTACTGCCCCTGCTTTTTTTTTTTTTTGCTTTGATTGAAGTATAAATTCTGCTTCAGCCTTTTACCCTTACTCTCTTTGTATCTGTTTCAAATGCGTTTCTTTTAAACAGCATATGGTAGGATTTTTTTTTTAATCCACTCTGCTGTTTGTTTCCATTTTATGGGAGAGTTCACCCATTCACATTCACAATTATGATTACTAGCTCTTTATTTCCTTCCAGCCTATTTTCTCCCTTGTATATACTTTTGTTCTCTTTCCATCCTATTCTTCCTAAGTGGTATTTTGTTTCTAATCTACCCCACTTTCAAGCTGCCCTCCTTTCCATTATCCCTCCTCTTTTCTTAGTCCTTTCTCCTAGTATTTCTGCATTTCCTTCTATCCATTTCCTCCCATTTTTTTCCTTTTTCTCCTCCTACTTCCTTATAGGGCAAAATAAATTTCTATACCAACTGAGTGAATATGTTATTCCCTCTTTGAGCTCAAACTGATGAGATTAAGCTTCAGACTATAGTCTGAAGTTGTTCAGTCTTGCTAGATAATTGATTCTTGGTTGTAATCCCTGCTGTTCTGATTTAAAATAATAATAATTAGCATTTATGTAACACTTTAAAGTTTACAAAGATTTATAACATAAATTATATCAATTTGATCCTCACAATGACTCTCGGGCTCAGGTGCTATGAAACTGAGGCAGACAGGTTTAGTGACTTACCCAAGATCACACAGCTAGTAAGTATATGAAGCAAGATGAAAAGTATTCTGGTATTCCTGATTTCAAGCCCAACACATTGTCTTATCACAAAACAGGCTCCTATAGTCTCTGGAGAGCAAGGTTTTCTAATCTTAGAAATTTTCAGCATTAAAACTGATGTTTATTTAGCACTTCAGAGTTTGTATAGTATTTTATAAATATTTAAATTTATATGGTATGGACATTTACAGTTGAAGAAACTGAGGTTCAAAGGTTTAGTGATGAAACTATGGCCAATCAAATAGATGATCAAAGCCAAAAGAAGACTGAATATGGAATCAAAGAATTGAAGTTCAAATCCAACTTTCTCACTTATGACATGTTGGACTTTAGGTGGGCTAACATAGATGTGCTAGTAAATGTTTAACAACAGGCTCTCCAGAAAAATGTATACATGATACACTTTTAAGTTGAATCTGCATTATTCACATTTTCTCCATCATATTTCTACATTAGGACAAGTAACAGAACAACTTAAGGTCTGACTTATAATTTTTGCCAATTTCTGAGGTGTTAATTTTCACACTGAAAACTTAACATTTAGCTTTTTGGTGCAAGCTGATCCCAGATGATCCCTGAGCTAGATATGGCCCTTTTAGCTTTAAATATGAACCTTGGAATCATAGGTGAGAAATTAATTCATTTATGTAAGATATATTAAAAAGTTGGTTAAATGCTACACTTCCTCATTTTTTTT